>NW_024582091.1:1532014-1532996 GCF_017639235.1 Corvus kubaryi | reverse complement strand
TAAAAACAGTAAGTAAAAACAGTAAGTAAAAACAGTAAGTAAAAACACTTTTGCTCAGAAATATTTTCCCTTACTTTTTAATTATGCACTGCAAATATTAAATAGGAGCACAAAACACAGTACAGTAACAATACAGATAACTCAAGTGCAAAGGAAAAGCTAAGAGTCCTATTTTACCACACACAATCAGGGCACTGGAGGCCTGTAAAACCAGAATATATGTGTTAGAAACAAATTATGAGATTAATGATGCATCATTTTTAATAGAAACTAAATTCTAACCATCTACTGAAATGCCAAGCAGCATATGCAGGAGACAGTTTTGTCACTACTGCAAGAAAAAAAGATGTGTTTACTGATTTTTAAATTTCAGTGTTAACAGCTATGCTAAACTGAGCAAAACTTGTTCTAGAATCACCTGCTTAAACCAAGTCACAAAAATATAACCATATCAATTCTCTCTGCATCATTTTCTGCTTAAACTGATGAAGAGGAGATTCAAGAACAACTTTTACTGAGTAAAACAGCCTGATATGTCAGTGAGTCAGTACACTGAAAGTCTGTACATCGTTCAACAGGTTCTTTCACACTTTATTTGATGGCATGCTTCATTTTCACTTAGGGTGTGTGTTACTACAATTCACTGCAGAATTGGGTATTGTAGACAAGTGATTATTTATTCCATCACATATTGACTATATCATAAATTCCAAAATGCAGAATTTTCTTTGATTATTTGAGTTGAGAGTGTAAACACAAATTTTTGGTGTAGCTGCTCAGTAAATACTTCAAAGAAAATTTTCTGTATTAATTATATTCCTATTCAAGGATAATATCCAACATATACTCATCTCTGACAACTTGATTGTTAATTATTCTAGCAATTCTCTGCATGATATTTATTTATATTTGTACTAGTTTGAAAAACAAACCAGTGGGAGGCACTAAGTCAGAATAACAATTTAATGGAAATTAAAGAAAA
>NW_024582091.1:1217270-1532004 GCF_017639235.1 Corvus kubaryi | reverse complement strand
TCAACGGCTCCTGAGGATGGTAATAGAATACACTGCAACCCAGGACAATATTGTACATAAAATGTTTCCTGTGTTTACTAAAATAGAAATTACTCTTCTATATATCATAGATGCACTTGTTTAAATTTGAACAGACTGCTTCTCTACAGGACAATTGTAACAGTGGATTTGCTTTTTACTATACTGTCATTCACTCACTGTCCTTAATTCCTCATTTACACAATTTAATTTTTTCTTTCAGAGAAGAAGATATTAAGAAGTGCCTTTCTGGGAGTAGAGAGAAATGTTCATTCTGCTGCTGAAGATCGTGAATTCTGGAGGTTAGGCCTACTCCAGTTTTGAAGGCAAGGCATGAGACCCACAGATTGCCTTCCTGTCCTGATTTCCATCCTTTGCTTTTGCTCTCCTCCTCTAAACGTCTTCCTTCTTCTGCTTCACAGCATCTATGTTCTTTCTATGGCTTGTCCATTCCACAACTGCTGCCACAAAGGGATGAGAAGGATTATTATCCTCTGGCAGTGGGGAAGCATGTGAGAATATCCCTCCTTAGAGAATTGCTGCCATGTCCTCCTATTTCTGCCTCACTATTTCTGCCTTTTGCTTTTAAGAAGATTCTCTAGAGTTGCTGAAATGAACCCAGCTGAATGCTAGTCAGAAGGTCTTTAGGAAATGTCGCAGTTTTCAAACTGTGTAACAACTTCTCTTGTGGTTCCCACAGAGATCCAGAGGTCAAGGAGTGGTTGTCTCGGTGTCTTACAGAGATGGAAACATGTTTCTTCTGTTGTACAGTATGGAGACAGGTTAGGGTGACAGATTCCAGACATCATTTTATCAGTTCCTGAACTTCAACAAAATCTGACCTTCACATACATCTTGAGGTGAAGGGTCCTTGAGGCTCTCTTACTGCAGGCAGGATCTACATTGCAACGATCTGAAAAGCAATGTTTTGCTTTTATTAATGAGATTTATTGAAAATGGGACCTTTCTTTGTAGATTATTGATTATAGTATGTTTCATTATCTCTGAGTCCTCATCAAAGACAAGATGAAGGGAGCTTATCTGAGCCACAGATTATACAACAAAAAAATCTTTCCAGACAAAACAAAGTCAAGGTCTTTTCTCCTCAGCTGCATGTGTTACTTCTCCAGCACAAAACATACATTCTGTACAGACAAAACTGACTTATAGATGTGCATACCAACATTTAAAATAAAGAAAACTAGGAATCAGGGCAAAAAAATAGTAATGAAAAATCTCAGATGGTACAGAGATTTTTGCCATCTGCCTCTCAGAAGTTTTACAAATATCCATTCTTTCTCTCTGATTTTTTAAAATTAATTTCTTAAATGTTGTGAGAATCCTAAGGGGGAAATTATTGTAATTATTCATTAAGCATTTTGTGAGACACACCTAAATGTTTGAAGCAGATACTCAAATCTCCATCATTTATATTGTAGGCATGCTTGTCATCTGTATTTATGTTATTACCACAATATCTTCACCCTTCATAATCTACGAAGTATTTAACCTTCAAAAATTCCTGATGGCAGAGTAGTAGTATTAGTATTTCCTTCATATAGAAGCAGCAGCAGCAGGAGTGGTAGTAGCTGTAGCTGCAGCTGCACTTTTTTAGTAGTATTGTGTAGTGCAGTAGGAATATTGTGTGGTATAGTAGTGGTAGTATTACGTGTGACTGGGCAGACATATGGTAAAGACCATTATTCTGCAAATATTGAAGCATATACTGAGGTAACTAGGTGTCTAGAGGGCTTTTCAAATTTCAAATTGTTTGAGCTTTTGAGCTTTTTCCTATTCACATCTTTATCCATCCATATAGTTTTACTGTTCCCTCAACAAACATTCAAAAGGCTCTGTTTACATTGCATTCAAATATTTTGGACAGTTCTAGCAGCTGCATAATTCTTGGTCCACATTCCAAATGAAAAAGTAAAACTCATGGTCAAATTTAGCAGAAAATATTGCAGGTTGTGCAACTCTGCAAACTATTCAAATTTCTTAAGCCTACAGTGTTTGTTGATGCTGACTGTATGCAGCCACGACATTCAAATGAAGTACAGAATTTTCTTTGCCTAAGTGCAAACAGTGAGCTGTTAAAGTCTACCAGTTCTCTAACCCTTGTCCATATTTGAGATGTAATATAGATAGTTTTCAATAGGAAATGCCTACAGTATTCTTTGCTATTTTTATAACCTTCTTACAACAAAATAATCTTTGTCCAACTGTTAAAGGACAAGAGAGGCAACAGACCTATAGGGGGTAACATCTGGATGTCTGTGGTGAAGAGGTACAACAATAGGAAAATTCTTAATTTCCACATCTCAGAAAGACTGTTCTTCATTAAAATTGTGAATATAATAACTCATGTGATTACATTCTTTCATAATTTCAGAATCTTTTAGAAATTCTACTTAATGAAATGTTTAATACACAAAATGGCAGGCTTTGGTAAGGGGACATAATAAGTAAAAATGTGACATCAAAGTAGTGTATTGGAGGGGTTTTCAGGCACTGGGAGCTGGCAGAAGGGGTTTTACCCCTCGCGTGCTGACACAAAGAAGCCCGGAGGTCAACGCTGAAACCCCTCTGGAGGGCGGCACTCAGTGCCCATCACACAATGAAAAAGGGGTAGAGCTCCTCACCCAAAAGGGGCTGGATCCTTCTGTCGCTGTTCAGCAGGCACGCAGGCGAAGGCAAAGTAAAGAGAGGGGCCTCTCCATATGTGTGCCACGCAGGTTTATTCCTGAGAAATCACAGGGACGAAGAGGCCAATTGGTGGGAGGGTCCAGGGATCTTATACTGGGTACAGAATAGGTGGGGAAAGAGATCTCAGCCCATGGGATAGATGTAGGTTGCACGCGGGTTCGGTCGGGACGGGGACGGAGAGATCTCTATAGGCAGGTCTTGGGACACAGTCGGTTTATTGTAAAGGGCTTGGGTATAGGGGCACTGCTCAGAGCTGCCAGACTCAGCTCTGAGCAGGCCCAAGAGAGTAAGCAGGTGAGAGAGAGAGAGAGGGTGTAAGAGCAAGAGTGGAAGTAAGGAAGGAAAGGAATGAAGTGGAAGTGTCTGAAGTCCTGGTTACAATACAATAAATCATCTTCTGTACTGAATATTCTAATTGTCACTAACCAATCTAATACAAGATACAAATCCTATAGCATTTACATACAGCCTATAAGAGTTCTTATATTACCATAGAGTGTTACATCTTAACTTCTAAAAACTACTCTTTGGACCCCTTCTGCTGAGCTAGTAGGGTCTGCTCTGACCCTTGGACCGCTTGCAAGCAGAGGGTATTGTTCCATCAAGAGGGGATTACTTCAGTGGCCATACCATTGTTTTCTAGTTGTTCAGTAACTAAGACCTGGTATTTCAAAAGTGGCTTTCATTTCGATGTTGCCTGTAGTTTTCATATTCCCAAAATCTTTTGTTAGGCAATCATATTTACAAGGCTTTTCTGTTTCATCTTCCCCAACAGATAGAGACAAGCGGGTGGGATTGACAGGAAGGGAACCAATGGGAACAACACATAGGAGGGACTCAGGGAAGGATCCAATGGGGCATCGAGGAACAAGGAACTTTCTAGAACTAATACATATTAAAGAAGGAAAATGAATATACATAACTTCATACATAACACAAGGAGACAAAATAGTAACCAATCAGGGGAAAACATGCAAAAGACAAAACAAGGGAATCATGGGTTCTCACCATGACTGCAAGTTACATGCTAAGCTTGGGTTGCTAACCACCACAGCTGCTTCTTTGAGTTCTGCTCAGGAGAAAGAGTAGTTGCAGCCACCTGCACCGCTACAGTGTATACAGGAGTCTTTCTTAGATTTAAAATGCACAATTAAAAAATGTCTCCTTTATATCATGCATTCATACATTAAGGTCCATTCTCCTCTAATTATACATACAGTAATAGTGTATTATAATAATTTTTAAAAATCAAACCTGCTTTATTTCAAAACAAATTTAGAAGTGGATGAGAACTGATACACAGATTTCTTCAAATGACCACCATTAGGTAAAATTATTTTTTTCTGTAGCTGACTATACTGCTGAGAGCCATAGCAGGAAGCAGGTAGGTTAGATAAGAGGTGCTTTGGTTTTAAGTTTGTCCCATGCCAGCAAATCAGCATTACCCAGTGCTTACTGGATGATTTATGGGGTAAGAAACTATGCCCTGCAGGATCTTTTAGATGGCTAAATGCTTGTTAGATGACCAGGCAGGGAAGGATTCCAGTGTTTCTACATTTCTGGATTAGGATAAAGGTTAGTTCAAGGATAGTTATGGTGATGCTCAGGGTGGTTTTGGTGGTTCATCCAAGTCCTTATCTCTTAAATCACTGGATTCTTGTTATTATCTAGAGTCCCACTAACTCTCATAACTGATTTGTACGGAAATAAAACACACCTCTAAATAATATTGCTTAAGCAATTTGCAGCCTTTTAATTATACTTTAACATATTTTTTAAATTAAAATATCTTGGGCTTTCAGAACTTCCTTGAGCAAGTAGGGTATACCTCAGCCTGTTAGAAAAGAGACCTCAGAATCATTTTTCAATGATTTCAAACAGAAAACAGTTTTTGATTCTCAACTTCTCAATTTGAAAGAAAAAAGTCTTGATTTTATTTAAATGATAATGATGCTTTGAGGCAGAGCCTTCATCTCCCAAAAATCTATGAAGATATGAGAGTGTCTAGGAGGGACAATATTTGGTGAAAGTCAAAACAAGAACGCAGGGCTAAAAAAAGAGACTGTTCCTTGAACCAGAGCCTGAAAAGAGTGGCTTCTCTTCTCTACGAAACAAGTCCTGGATCGAATGGAGGCCAAGAAACAGAACCAGAGTCATGGTGCCAAGCAGCAGGACAACAGGACAAGATGCAATGGGCAGAAACTTATGCTCAGTAAGTTCCACCTGAACATAAGGAAGAGCTTCTTTAATGTGTGGTTGACTGAGCACTGGAACAGATTGCACAGAGAGGGTGTGGAGTCTTCCTCACTGGAGACATTCAAGAACTGTCTGGATGCTGTGTGCTCTAGGACAACACTGCTTGAGCAGGAGGTTGGACCAGATGACCCGCTGCCATCCCTTCCAATCTTACACATTCTGTGATTCTGTGACTTCAAGGTAAATGCTTCCCCAAATGGTGTGCAGCACTTACGCACTATCCCTGTCTCCTGCTGAAGGCGAACAATCTCGAACAAGTGGAGCTTTTGTTCAGCCAGCCGGCAGTGTGAATCAGCTTCCCAGTCTTCAATAATGAAGGACAGTCTGCCTGGTGCACCTATACAAGCATAGTTGTATCTCCTATACAGTCAGCTGTGCACACTTGCCAAGGGGTTTTACAAAGCTCAGTTCAGCTCAAAATGAATATTGATATGCAGGAAATGGTGGGCTGCAAAAATCAAAAATCTACATGTATCTTTTCCAGATGGCTGTGATATGTTTTCTTTAAATGTTATGCCACTGATTAGGTGGGAAAAATTTATTTTCTATTGAAGTGATCTTTTGAAAGAGTTCCCATATAAGCAGCTTTTCTACTAAGAGTGTGGCTCAGTGCAGTGGAATGAAAATGGTAGTGAAGGGGAATATTTTTCTCAGCATACTCCAAGTCAGTCTATTCCTACAGGCAGCAAGAGCAGGTAGTGATTTGAGACTGAAGTCATAACAGACATCAGGCTTTGAAGTGTATGAGAAAATGCCTTCTTTGAGTCTTATCACTGTCTGTTCATCTCTCTGAGCTTTTTTTTGAGATACTGTGAATACAGTTTGTTCTCCTTCTGTGAATTGTATTAAATAAACTCTATGGATTTACTGTGATAGTATATTTATAGATACACTAAATGCTTCATTTTAACACTAATCTACTAAGATACTGGTTTTACATGGTTCCTTAAAAAACACTAGGGAATCGTGGTCATGATGGAATAATGCACTAGCAAAACTTACCTTTCAACTTTCTCTTCTTTCTCCTAAGAAAAGGTACTGAACAGAATGCTTCTTGTCTTTGACTATACAAATTTCACATACATAATTTACTGAGTTTCACTCATTAACATAGACACTATTGTTCAAATATGTAAAAGAAACAACAACCCCCCCCCCAAATTAATTTTGTAGTCACACTTAGGGCCTAGTAACTGTCTCATAAGCCTGATTTTTGTAATTTAACACTATTAATAAAATTTTATTTTAACTGTGATTTTTAACTTTTGATCAATGTATTGCAAAGTTTCTATTTTATGCATATAATATGAATATGAAAATGAAAATGATGAATTTTTTTTCACCCTAAGAATAGAAGTATTTTCAGGTCACTGAAAGTCTCCATGATTGGTGAGTAATCTAACCAATTTAAAAGATCCAATATTTTCAACCAGATATGTACAAATCATTGAACTGTTAGTACAATTAAGACCTTCTTTAAACGATTATGCTGTTATAGCCATGCATCTGTCATGGGAGATGAGGTTAAAAATCCACAAAATTTCACAGCAACTATAGGTTGGTCTTGAAACCATGACAACAGTGTGCCAGAGGAATAGTGAAGAGTACCCAGAAACAGAAAGCAATGAAGAGTCCCCACAAACAGAATACTATAAATCCTTATTTTTTTGACAAATAATTGTTCTGTTTAGATTGAAGCAGAAACTGTAGTAGAGAGTAAGGTTAAATAATAACTTGGTGGTACCTGATAGGACGGAAATAAAACCTCAAGTTATCTTAGGTGATTATATTGCTAAAAAGACACACTCCCACGGAAATTTGTGTATGTAAATGATAGTATAATGAACTGAACCAAGACCACCACATGCACATTAAGAGTTTTGTTATATAAGTGTGAATGACTAATCACCTGTTTCTGCGTCATTCTTTCTTTGTTATCTCTTTGTATAAAAAACTGTGCTTGCTTGCTAAAAGATAATGTCAGCTGTGTTAGATGCCTGGCACCCTATTCTGCAGAATTGTAATAAAATCAAGTATCTCGACTCCATATGTTGATTGGCTCTTGCATACAGGGTGGAGGAACTCATAACTGGGACATGTGTAGTATTTGAAACTACTCCGCTAACTTGCAAGGTGTGTGACAATGACTCACATTCACCCACATATTGAACAGTAAATTCATCATCCTTCCCACCAAACTCCTCCATTTTCTACAATTCCTGTGTACTCTGCTCCATGACAAAAACATTCTTCCCCCATTTCCAAAACATGTCTCTTTCCTTCCTTCTTTCATCAGTCTGATTACAAATTCTGAGTGGTCAACAGCATTTATCATTTCAGCAGTTTAAATTCCTCTCCCAGCTTTCCCACCTTTCCTGACTGTATTACTTTGATCCTATTCTCCCAAGGATGGGAGTATCCACATACAACTGCAGCTGCAACCTGTTCTCTCCAGACCTGTTCTGCCAGAGGCACAGGCAGCAAACAGAAAGACTGGACAGCAGTCTTTGCTTCTCCCAATACAAAAGCAACATGTAAAGCTACCTTGTACTTGTAGACAACTTGTTCTCCCCTCCTAAGTACACTATAAGGTATAAATAGATGTAACTACTTTCAGTCCTGTTCTTTTTGGCAGCCTTTATCCACAAAGCTTGGCAAATAGGGAAGGAAGCCAGATCAATGGGATAAGACCTCTTGAGCTGGCAGGGACCTGTGCCTGTGGTGCCAGCTAGGACATCTGCTTAGGCAGGAGTGAATGTGTCCATTGATTCTGAGTTCTGGCTTTTTCTTTCTAAGTGATCAGGTCTTTCTAGAATCCCAGATCATTTTGTGTGATGTAAAGTTAAGCTAGGTAGCATAAGCATTAAATCAGAGATCAAATTTGTCACATTCAGTTCCATTTAGATGAGCAAGTAAGCATCAAATGTGGATCACAATATATCATAAATGATAAAAGCAAGGTAAACATTTTAAATCTCAATTCATTTGACCAATGAATTAAGGATTCATTAATGGCAGTGAGTCACTTTTTAATAAAACCTATCAACAGAACATGAAAAAAGCCCCTGCGGTTGTCATGGTATTTAATATAAAATGTATGGTAAGATAAATGGCTGATTTTTAATGAATAGATCCCACTCTATAAAGGCAGATATTTAGGCTCTAAAGCCATGTAGCACACACAGCAAATTGTCTGGATCCAGGGCTTTGCTGCTGGAATTATAATTAGTCTGTCTGCAGCTCCATCTATAAAATGATTCCTTTTCAGAGCATGCAGAAATTCTGTTGTAGCAGCAAAGAAATTTCATAAATAATGGCGAGAATGACAGACGCAATATGGAAATCTCTTTTTAACCCAAAAAAATCAAACAAAACCAGATGCTAATCCTTAAGGAAAATCTTAAAATATGAACAGCTCAAAAGTGAAAGAAAACCGAAAACCTATGAGATAGATATTTTCTTAGGCAGGAAAAAGTAACAGGCTCTTCCTAGAAATCCAGTGGAAATTTGTTCCTGACTCCCAGGGTATATATGAGTTTAATGAGTTGTCTATGTGACAAGCTGCAAAGAACAGAGTAACTGGGAAGCTATGCTTATTTATTGCTTTTCCATTCTTTCAGTTGGTACTCCTAAGAATCATGCTTAAAACTCGAGTGAAGGGATGGGAAAGGTTATCTGTTCACTAAATTATTTTGTCTATTTTATTTGCCTCTTCTTTGCAATTGTAAATACGCCTTTCTGTTACCTGAATTACACATCACTCATAAAATAAACTATTATAGCCACACGATACTTTGCAGGGTGAATGATTCCATCCTGGCACAAAGTAGGTATTCCTGAGTCTTGTTAAATGTAAGCAGACACCAGGATCTCGCGAGAATGGAGAGGATCTCACATTGCTGGTACAATGGGGCACACAGACTTCAGGCACAGTTAAGAATAAATGTGTATCTGAACAGGTTTGGTTAGAAGTGATGTAACAGGACTAAAATTCATTCAAAGCCAATTTCCTCATATAATTTTTGGGTGAATAAAGAATGAAAAATTAATTATAAGAGCAATGATTCATTAGAACTATAAGCAAATACTAAAAGACCAGTTTTTAAAGTCAGAAAATATAAGAATCTGTAGGAAAATTAGGTAAAAACAGAGAACTTGGAAGAGGGTCTACTCACTGAAGTGTGCACTGTTTTCGGTCTTAGAAATTTATTTTAAACTCAACCTGTGTATCCAAGTTTAGAAATATTCCAGGAGATTCCTGTTGTCTCTCCAGAAAGTTTGTCCAGAACCCAAGCTTCAGCCCTAGGACAAGGCAGGTGCATAGGCTTGTCCTCTGCTCTGTTTGCCTGACCAGTGATTTCTTCTCTCTGTGCACTGGGACGGGACACCACGATGATAGACTACAAATAATAGGAATAAAACCAGGAACTGAAACGCTGACTTGTTTGGAGATGATTGCTTGTAAAGTGCCTTAGTATAACTACTAGAATACAAAGGAGACAGAATGAAGGGGATTTCACTATCTCTTTATCATATTTAAATACAAGAAAAATAGTGTGACAGTATGGTAATTATTTTGAGAACTTGGAAAACTAGAAATAACATAATTTGATTAATTATATTGATTTTTAAAAAATTATAAAAGACAGTACATGTATTGATTTTCAAGGTCTGTGCTCAACAAAAAATTCTGGGACGCATAAAGAAAGCTGAAACAGATTCCCTCCCACTCTGTATTCTTCTCTCCCCAGGAATTTGATTTTTCACTTGGATTTCTTTTTCAACCAGTTTCCCCAGGTAGCTCTCAGACATCAGGGAAAAAAAAATTATATGGGAAGGGATGATACACCATCTGGCATCTGGCTTCACTATGTGCGTGTTAGAGACATGTGTCTAAGTGCTCAGAAATACCTTCATATGCACATACTGTATTCAAACATATGGTAAAAGAGTAACAAATCTGCTTTGTTGCAGATTCTTTGATCAACTTTTGTTACAGACAAGCAGAAAATGTCACTCCATTACATGTTTGTCAAGAGTTCTAATATTGCTAAAAAGGGACAATTCTCATAAACAGAGATTCAATAAAAATATAACTTAGGTTACATTAAGACCTGTCTAGATTTTAGGGTTGCCACTAAAGTTGATCATAAATATTCTAGTGCTGCTTATAGGCAGAAGTAAATGGTACAGTTTCATGACCATCCTAACTTATAGTTTATTCTTTTAGGAGCCAGACTAAAACCTGTGGTAGAATAAAGTTTTAGGGCCACAACATAAATGTCTGATGCCAGAAGTAAATTTTGACATAATAATACTATAAGATAGTTTAAATACATAAGCAAACACACACTTGTAGTTAATAGTTTACATTAATACTATTTCTTTCTTCTATTGTTTGACAAAAAGTTATTAAAATTAAATATTTCTGTATTTTACCTTATTCTGTATAGTCCTCAGTTTACTGTGATTGGAATACAAACTGAGGACATCATTAGCAAGGTCCTGATGTTAAATTAGTTAAATTAATGTTAGCATTAGACTTTGTCTGACCAAAAGTACTGCTGTACTTTCTTTTCCCAGAATCAATGCAACACAAAAAACTCCTAGCCTTTTGGCTGAGGCTGTAGATTTACTTAGCTTTAGTTTGCGCAGAAGGAAAGATTGACTAGTGTAGGAACATCAATTTAAAGAATGGAGGACATGACCTATGGGAAACCTACAGGAAGCAGAGATATGGAATTGTTTCTAAAAGATGTATCAACAGAATGATTAGACAGGTAGAAAGAGAGACACGGTGAAAGCAGTTGTGGAAGCAAAGAGAAAATTATTTCAAACAAAATAAAAGGCAGTGTAGAGGTCAAAGACAATGAAGAAATATTGTAAAAGTCTAAGGTTTTGCTAAAATGTCACTAAAGATATTAACAAAAATAGTGTCCTTCAATGTAAGGGATAAACTGAGCATAAATAAATGGGGAAAACAGTCTGCATTTAATGAGCTTGAAGTAAAAGGGATGAACAAGATAGGACAACAAACGAGGATAAAAATTTAAGATAAATATGAGATATCTTTCAAAGAGCAAAATCTGCCCTTTTTATATTGTTAAATAAAAGAACCAGAAAGTAGTGAGAAGTTATGAGGAAAGAAAATGCAAAGGTAAGAGTGGTGTGGAAGAGTTTCAGACTTAAAGGGAGGTCGCAATAACAAGAGCAAAGTTGAGGGGAGAGCTGCTAGAAAATATGCAGATCAGCAGGGAGAAAGGAGAACTGAATGTCAGGAAGAAAACAAGGAGGCAAAAGAAGATGAGAAGAAAGCTGTGCTGCATTTCAATAATATCATCTTGCAAGAAACTGGGGAAGAGGAAAAAGAGAGGGATGAAGGGAGAGACAGAGAGAGAGAGGCAGGGAGGGAAGGAGAAGACAGAGGAAGGTTTGAAGTCTGAATCAATGGTGGGAAATAGCAGATGGAACTAAGGAGTTTTAAAGTAGCTGGGAAATAGATATTTAGGTAAACAGATGGTAGAACTGAACAGAAAAAGCAGATTTGTAGTGAAAAGAGGCAGCCTTCACAGGTACTTAAGAAAATAGTCCACTGTGTTGGGGAAAGTGTGAAATATGCAGATTCAATGACATGACAGAATAGTAGTGGTTAAACGAAGTGGTGGAGAGCCAGGAATGCTCTGATCAGGAACCAGTGTGAGGACAGAAGAGAAAATAAATAAGAGAGATGCTAAACTCAAATGTAATCTGAAAGTTCAGCAGAGACTGAGGGCAGAGAGAGAAGGATATTCCATGAGAGTAAAAAAACCCCTTTTTTAAAAACATTTCTCAGTGAGAGCTACAAGCCGGTGGTATGGTAGTTTAATGAGACCGGGCATTTTTGGTATTTTAGAACAGGATTTTTGACTCACATCTGGCAATTTTATCCTTTTTAATACAATGATTCTGCTACAGAAATCTATTCAACTTCTACATGAAATACATGTGGTCAGGGGGGTTTATGTGTTTTATTTTTGAAAATCTCAAGAGAAATTGTATAGATCCCAAAAAAGGTGTGAAAAACTGTATGACATTATTCAAAAGGTGGGTCTTTTCCAGTTAATTTTTCAAGCTCATGGAAAAAGTTAATATATGAGGAAGATGACCGTCTAGATGCTTTCTCTCAGCTCGTCACTGCTGAAAGCTTTTCTGTGTCGTCACTCTTTCTGTTCAGATATGTGTAGCTGAATTCCCCAATTTATTTTTGCCATATTTTGCTTTCCTTTCATCTATTTAAACTTCTTGATCAATTTATTAGCTATTCCCAAAAAGGATCCTGCCATAACTCTGTATTTTCTTTATTCAAACTAGTTCTGAAAAGCACTAATAATTTTCTCTTATTCTCTTTGTAAAATAGGAAGCTATAAGTCTCACATTATTTTTTGACTCACAGAAGTATTTAGAACATCCATGGGCAAAAA
Organism: Corvus kubaryi; assembly: GCF_017639235.1. NCBI lineage: Eukaryota > Metazoa > Chordata > Aves > Passeriformes > Corvidae > Corvus > Corvus kubaryi. The sequence goes on along the minus strand of NW_024582091.1, from coordinate 1,519,564 downwards.
TTATCACCAGCTCTGCTGCCATTTTTCCCCCTGAGGAAATGCAAAGCTGTAACATCAGTAAATATTGCCTTTTTGCCTAACCTTTCACCCTGACCTCATATTGACTTAACAGAATTTTTATCTCTGTAAAGGACCAAGAGCTGGTCAGGCCCATAGGGGCAGCATAAGTTTCCACAATGGTAAGGAATAGAACAATTCCTCTAATATAATTCATTTTTAAAAAGCTTTGTGGTTTCCAATCACAGTTTCCCTATGCTGTAAAACTGGGCACTAAAAAGGCCACAACACATATAAGATTTAAATGTTTAAAACACTCAAAACTAGAGGAAATCTGAATATTCAAACCAGAATAACTATGCCATAAATTACCCACACATAATCTTTCATTTCAACAGTGACCTTGGTCCCAATCAAGAATTTAGGGAAAAAAAACCACAACTCTTTAGAGTTTTTTAAATGGATGCCTCATCAAGTTATCATAATTAAATCATAATTTTCATCAAGCAGTAAAATGTGACCGAAGTACCATGCAAAATTATTAATCACAGCACATATACATTTCAACTGCAGACAGTTTAAGATGCATCTATTAAAGTCTTTCTAAGATAATAATGAAATAAAATCATGTTAACGTTTTGTTATTGGAGGAGGAGCTAGAGGTATTGTAAAAAGTTTATTATTAAAAATATGAAATCCCCAATCCTGAAAATTATTGATATGGATAAGGGGTTCATTTTGATATATGTTTCTAGGATTGTTGCACCATCAATTAATAAACTGAAAAATTAAGCATGTTCTTTTTATGCCTCTATACACTATACTTAAAGTTAACTCCAAAGACAGCAAGAAATCATTACCCACAGATTTAATCCCTCTCTACTTCAAATTTCCACATTCTTAGTAAGATTTTGTTAATTTTTTATAGAAATCAGGGGCATATTAGTACACAGAATCTGTATGTGTATGCATAGAATGCCCCATGTGAAAAATTTTATTCAATTACATGAACATTTAACCTGTTATAGAAAATGAAACTATGTAACATAGAGAATATAACTGAGATAACATTAAGACTCATATTCTGCAACAAGGATGCAGTATGATAAGCAAAGCTTATGGAAAACCTCTGGTCAAAGATGTTTTGACAAGAAAAGAAATAGAAATGATAAAATTTCAAAATCATCACTCTAATCTTTGTATTGTTTTTGAAACAAACACCCCATATAATTTGTCAGAACACTGTACTCTGTGGGCATTCTTCACTTTCCTGCACATCAGGTTCCATGCTTTTTATACTGATGTCATGAGTAGAGAGTAACCTTCTTATTTAGAAATTATGCCCTGCTGACTCAGCAATCAAGACCTGACAATTAGATCTACCTTTCTAATGAAAATCAGCACTGTTACAAGTTCACGTATCCATATTAATTTCTTGTTTCAAGGTATGCAAATATTTTTATCTTAACCCCCCATGATCACTTTTTTTTGCATCCTTGGTTGTCCTTTCTTCCTACTGACATCTGTAGGTTTTATTTATGATCTCTGGCAAACACAGAAGAGACAGTGTCTCCTCCGTTCTCTCTTCTGCCGTTCTGTCCATTTCTTTTGAGAGGGAAGTTCCAGAGGCCTCAAGACCACCAATTGGGCCACTTAGAGAGAGCTACTCTCCCCAGTACATCTGCTTGTTTGGCCTTCTACCTTTCTTTGCCTTCTTTACAGAGGAAAGGCTTTCCTTCATATGAACTGTCCTGAACCACTTCTGTATTTTCTGAATGTAGAACATTGATTTGATGAGCCAAACCACTGAGGAGTATCCTTTCTGTCTGCCTGTCCATTAAGTAGATTTGTTTCTTATAAAATTATAGGTAGGAGAAATATTTCTGAGTTCTGAGAGAGTGTCTTTCTGGCTTGGTCACATCTGGAGTTTTGCTGTTCTGATTTATGCTCAGATCTCTCAACTTAGTTTTCAGTGGTGCAAAGATGATATCATATTCATCTGAAAGAAGTAGGTGGGATAAAACATTCCACTCTCCAGACACTATGACTACGTCTACACTGTAATTTTGCTGAGGTCACAGATACCACCTAAAGGTTAGCAGAGCCAAACTCCATCTACCTTCACTGCATTTGTGAACCGCCCAGGCTCCAGCTGACCCTGTAGTAAACAGTGCCAAGGCTATCCAGTCTACTCAAAATCAGCCAAACCTCAGGGAGATAGGTTGCAAAAGGAAGACAGCAATCCCAAAGTGCTTTTCTCCTCCAACACCATAAAACATTAATTAATTCAGTAATACAGTATAAAAATAGGTGTGCTTTACAGCTATAAGTATGCTCAGAGATGTATTCCCTAAGAAAGAATACAAACTGGTTTACCTCAAACTCAGACACAAGTGGACTTCCAAAAATAAATGGCATGTGCAGTTAGCAGATTTGGCTTTTACACTGGCTTTCTGATTAACCTGAGATGGAAGAGACAAAAAAACATGAATGTAAAATAGTTCAAGACCAAAGGACTAATTTTAACCACCTCTTCTAAATCACTTAAGTTACCAGGTGAGTTCTGATTTGTTAGCCTGACATAGTTTTGAGCTGATCATTAGAGATAAAAGTTTAGGTTGTGTCATTCCTGATGTAATTACCCAGGAGAACAGGCCAGAGCCCAGCCTAGTGTTTGTACACAGTCCTTGACCAGAGGTGATACTCTTGTAACACAGGCACCCCTTTTAACTTTCCTGCCACTTGGAAGAGAGACTACTTGCATGATTTTATGATTTTTGCTAAGCTTGGGAGAATTGAGAATCAAACCTATTTTGACAATGGCAGAAATTGTTCTAATTCAGCACTTCAGACTGTTTTGGTAATATGCAATTACTTAAGATGCAATTTATCGTTCTAGAAGTAGAGCTTGGTACAGAGCTGTTACGGAAATTGTTTACTTGAAGAGGACTAGTTTTATTTTGTTTGCTTTTTTATCTTTATTTTAAATATTGTTGCCAACAAAGGTAATACAAGGAGCTTAATAAACAATGAAGACTGTTATTGGACTTGACAAAAAGATCGTCTTTAATATTGTAGGTTCTGATTAAAAAATATCCCTTTTTCTTTAATTCAGTGTGCAGCTAAAATACAGTTTGGAGAGCTTTTCCTCCAACGCCCTTGTTCAATCTGGGGTCAGTCAAAGCAGTTTTCTTGGGGCTGTGTACCACTAAGTTTTAATGTCTCTAAGGATAAAGAATCCACATCTTTCTGGGAAACTTGTGCCAGTGTTCAGTCACTTTCAGAGAAAAAATGTTTTGCCATGTGTTCAGATGGAACCTCCTGAGTTTCAGTTAGTGCTCATTGCCTCTCATCCTGTACTTGGACATCCTTGAAAAGAGCCTGGCTCTGTCTTCTTTGCATCCTCCCTTCAGGTATTTATAGATATTGCTAAGTTATTCCTCCTCAGGTGTAAGAATTGATATTTCCCTTTGTCTAGTTTCAGGAGGTTCCTATCTGCCCAATTCTTCAGCCTATCCAGGTGAATGGCAGCACAACCACCTAACTTATCAGCCACTCCTCTCAATTTTGTACCATCTGTGAAATTGATCAGTGTGCACTCAGTTCTGTTTTCCATGTCATTAATAATGATATTAAAGAGAATTGGACCCAGTATTGACCACTGGGGTATCCCGCTGGTTATGGCCTCCAGCTAGGGCGCAGTCATTCAGCCAGTTCTAATTCTACCTCATTGTGTACTCATCCAGCTCATACTTCATCAGTTTCTCTATGAGAATCTATCTTATGGGAGATAGGGTTGAAAACTTTACTGAAACCAAAGTAGACAATATGCACTGCTCACCCCTCAAATACCAAGACGCTCATTTCATCATGGAAGGTTATCAGCCTAGTCAAGCATTACTTCCCCTCCTTGAACTCATGCTGATGTCTTGTACCTTGTAGTCACCTCCTTGCTTACGTGCAAATTCTTGAGGTAACCCTGCTTCAGCCGTGCTTTGTTGTATTTACTTTCCCTTTTTTTCACATTGCTCCAGGTTCTTTGGGCATTACAGGTGTCCTTCACTACTCCACCAAAGCTTCTGGTAACTTAACTTCCCCTGAAATTCCTAGCTTAAACCCCTCTTTACCAGGTCAGCCGTCCTGCTGGCAAAGATACTTTTGCCATGCTTAGTCAGGTGGATCCCATCTCTCCTAAGCAGATGTTGATCTTCAAATAGTGTTCCATGGTGATAGAAAACAAAATCCTGCTCGCAGCAGCAGCTCTGCAATCAACTGTTAACACTTTGAATCACTGCCGTCCTCCTTATGCTCTCATCAGCAGAGTTCTGGAGAACACTATCAGTCTTCAATAGCCCAAACCATCACCCTCAGACCTCTGTAGTCACTTTCTGTACTCACCAAGGTGCCACTAGCATTCCCACTGGTGCCCACACAGAAAACCAGGTGGTTTTTAGTCAGAGGTTTGGACAGGGCTCAGCAGTCTCTCCACAACATCCCATAACACAGTCAGTGGCAAGCAGCAAACTTTTCTAGAAAACAAGCCAGGCTAGCATATCCATATAATTACCAGCACAGGTCTTGAAAGAATTTCCACTCAGGGCAAGATTCCCCACTTTAAAATGCCCAAACATAGTTCAGGCAGAATAGGCCTTCCCAGCAAGCAGTAAAGACAAGGCCATGATGTTTTTTGCCATCTGTGGGGCCAGGGAAGTCTAGCCATATCAATCCATGCTATGCCATCCTCAGCCTACAGGGACCTTGGTCCATTCTCTCTTCTAGAATAAAAAAGGAAACTGAGGACCTGGAAAGATGGATCCCTCAGAGGAGAAGGTGTTTTTAATATCATGAAAGTAGAGAAGGAGCAAATGCTAGTGTCAAATAAAGAGACCATAAGCAAAGGTGTTAAGAGAAATCATCCAGTATGCATTTGATTTATAAATCTTGATACAATGACAGAAAAAGAAATTTTACATAAGACACAAGGTCTTACTTGGAATTGAATGAGTCATATACTGAAAGAATTTGAACAGAGGATGACTGTTTGTTAGTGGACTGGTTTTAAAAAAATGAAAAACATTTTCAAAGTCAGATGGAGAACAAAAAAGGCAAACACAGCAGGATGAAGCAAAGGAGGAACAGTGTAAAGAGGTTGATAGAAACGAAGATAAAACTCAAGTGTGCACTCAAGACAGAAATGAGCTAAATAAGAGATTAAATTCGAATGTATGGAGACTAATAAAAATGGACATAAGCTCATTAATAGAAGATTATTAAAGCCCATCCATTTATCTGCATACAAATAAATATGTGATATAATGAGCCTAAGTAGAATTCTTTTAGAAGATAACAATAAAAGTATATTAATATCATGGGATATAAATTGTCTTTAGCATAGACAGATAGTGTAATGATGCTTGAGCAATTAAGACAGAAAGGGAGAATTACAACTGTGATATATAGGTAGGAGGATGATTTTGCTAATATATCTGTTGTGCAATTTTAGAAGTGATGCAGCTGAACAATTGCCATGCGGGCTGTATTCAGAGAGGAAAAACATGGACTCCTTAGGTAATCACAGGCTTACAGGCCAGATTTTGAACATTTTAAGATGGAGTGGAATTAACTAGAGTGCTTATTTCAGCTGGGGGACAATTTATGCTATCATATTTTGTATATATACTACTGTTTGTATAGGTAGTGGAGGGAATGTTATTCCAACTAAATAGTTAGCTGCAGCTGGACATTTCTCCATAAAACTTTATCCCCTGTGTCCAAAATCCCAGAGGCTGTGATTTAATCCTGCCTTTCTTTTTCTTTTCATTTATTTAATTTCTATTCAGACCCATATACTTGTATTCCTTACTTGTCATTTCCAATTGAAGTTATCTCTTCTTATCCTTAAGGATAAACAACCTTAGATATTGGTCAGGGCTATCAGTACCTTTGGTTTATTCTCCAAGTGCCCAGAGGTTGGCAAGATTCACAAAAAATTCAAAAGAAGGCTGGGACATACAGCTTATCCACTACAATATCCTTCCCTTTGGAAAGAGTTAATGAAGAATTTAAGAAAACATTTGACAGCAGCCAGTTAACAACAATTCAGCATCAAGTATTTAAGCCACTTGCTTTCCAAGGGGAAAAGGAGAATTCATGGTGATCTTTTCACACATGACCTGAGCACATATTCCTTTTTCCTTTTCCCAATCTATTTTAACTACATTTATGTGCTCTTTTTCCATCTCTCTTAATTTGATGTGTTTCTTTCAAAGCTGATGCATTCTCATTTTATTATTGTCTCCTTGACAATAATAAAATGTAGTTAGATGCCTTCATTTGTCTGTGATTCAAGACTTTGGGCCTTTGAACATACCTGTGGCTTTGCATGTGTTTCAGAGGAATTTTCAACATCCCTCTCACAATACAATGCAGTTGGTTCACAGTTTCCATAACACTGCTCAAAATCAAAAAGATGAAAATTTAAAACGTGCCATAAACACAAAAAATATTCCTGCTGCAACTGTTACTTATTTGTATTCATTATGGCACGAGATTGCAGACATACAGCAGGATTTCACTGGAGTTTTACATTGCTTAAAAACTAAAAGAAAGAGGGTTCTTTTAGGTTCTTTTAAGAATTCACATTTTAACACTTTTTTTCTTAAGAGCTTAAAATGGTTTAATTCAGGAAATGAAGACTGGAATATGGTTACTGTGTTGGAATACGATAGGGGGAGCAAGGAACAAAGGAAGCAAATAAATTCTAACTTTGAAGATGAAAGCAAATTAGTCTGATATAACCATGAATGAATGCTGAAACTTGACAGATTTTTTTTTAAGCTATAAGATTAAACTGCAAGGTTCTGGAACATCTTTTCTTTAGATACAGAAATGTAAATAGCAGTTTTATGGTGGAGTTTAGTAAGTTTGTAGTGTTTGGGCTGATAAGTTTCCTAGACACTGTTCTTGGGAGACAGTCTGAAATTAATTCATCTGGAGGAAAAGATTTGGGTCATATGAACGGAAGCAAGGCCATATCGTTTTCTTCCTCAGAAGCAAAGGATGGTCTCTGGCCCATTACATTAGCCATCTTCACTCCTTTCTATTGACTTTCTTGTCCCTGGATGCATCTTATTCTGGAGCTCCATATTTTCCTTTCTTTCATAAGCACCGCTTCTCTTCATGAACACCCTTATACCACCTATGCCTTTTTTTTTGAGTTCCCCACTCCCACCATTTCATTTTCCTGGTCTGGGGGCTCTGCTTGACCTGACTTAGCCATTACAGAAGGTCTGTGTTATGCTTATTCTCCTCTCTTCCTTTGACTTTTGTTTATGGATGATCAGAGAAATGTTTTGAATCAAAAATACTTTCAATGACACCTCTACAGAATAAGTAGGAACAAACTTGCATTCTCTCCTCCCCTCTAGGGTCAGGCCAAACATCCTTGCTTCTGAATGAGATATTTGTTTTGGGAGCTATATCATGCAATCTTTATTTCCTAGACTTTAATGCATTATTTTAAATTAAGGTAAGGAAAGAGGATTAAGCAGAGGTCAATGCCCTTGTGCATGAGTTACAAGAGAGCACAAAATGTAGCATTCCAATATCATGATCACATGTTCATCAATATTTTAAGGAGATATTTCTGTCTTATTTCAGGAATGAGAGGGGCAAAAGTATTATCTAGTGGAATGATTTTAAAGAAACAAATAAACAGAACACATAACCAAATGTGAAGTAGGGACAGATAAAAAACAAAATTTAGCTGCACTTCCACTTTTATGATGGGAAGATACCTTCACTGGCTAAACTTTTTGCCAGGAAAAAGCACTGCTGCTTCCAGGGTACACATCTAGTGGAAGACAGAAACTTGACATAAAGGTACAAAATGGTTGACATCAACTCATAAAATACTTTCAGCATATTATCTGATACTGAAGATTTATATCCTTCAGTAAAATTATGTTGTCAGTCTGTGCATTCCAGTGGGAACTTGGCTAACTCATTGATTATTTTAATATGTATATATCTCATAAATCACAGATTCAGGTTGCATCAAAGAGAGTGAAAAATCTCAAAGAATAGAACAGAGAGGACTTTTAAAAATCCCAGGTACCTCCTTCTTGAAATATAGCAGGTATTTATGGGCAGACTTAAAATGAAATTTTAAACAGACTATCTTAATTTTGGCTCAGTAAATTTGCTCATATGGTAAACTGATATTTAGAACTGAAGAGAAGCAATTTTGCCAAGACCTATTCAGACATTCAAAAATGATGAGGAAAGCTTTAGCCATTGAAAGGAAACCCAAATAAATTAGAAATCAAAATTAAACACAAATAGAAATAGAAATCATGGAAACAGAAACAAAAATAGAAATATTTCAAAGAATGTCGAGTAAACCCAAAACATGGCCCATTTCCCAAGTGAATAATTTATTTGTAAAAGAAAACTGAAATGTTGTTCACAGTAAAACAAACAAAAACACAAAAGAACAAACACCAGAAACACTGTCTAAAATAAGTGCTAAATAAGTCTAAGTGGCTGAATTTCTTCTGCTTTCAAGAAATTTGATGCAGAAAGATAATATTTGATCTACTTGTTTTTCCCAGACCTTTAATTTTCATGATTATACTAAATTTAGTTTATTTAGGCAAAAATTTTCTATCACTGGGAACTCATATGCAGCACAGTGAGAGCAAGCTAGTATTTATGGTATAGAAGAACACTTTGGTGAGAAACAAAAAAATCAGAAGCCCTCCACAAACATGCAGGTAGTTAACTCCTATCCAGCCTCCCTGAACTTCCTTCTCAGCCCCAGGTCCATTGACTGCTCAGGCTAGAGCCAAGGAATACCCATCATCTCTATGGTCTGGGGAAGATCCCTTTCCCAAGGGCCTTTGACAACAACTGAGCATGGCATGGAAGGCAGATGGCCCCACCTGTGGCATTTTACTCCATACCTGTAGCCTGAAAGTCTGTGAAAAATTCAGACCTGAAGTTAAAAATATGTATGCTAAGGTATACTAAGGCAGAGCAAAAGATGTCTATTGATGTTGGTGTAGTTGCTCATATTCTCCCAATTCAGGAAGGAAAAACTAGAATGGTTTGCTGCTAAATAAATGCTGAAGACAAAAACAATCACCAGAATTATCCAGACTATCCTCATGTATGTGCACTGACCACTGCAAGGGGCTGAATGATAAATAGGTTCAAATATTAGCCCACAGGATGCAGAAGATTAAAATTAAACCATTTTGAAGTTAAAATTCTGACTTTCCAATTATTTTGTAATGATACCTCACAGTAGTAAGAATCCAGAACCAAGTAAGGAAGACAGCATCTAGATATTTGAGGTTATTCCAGCTTGACATTTTGTTTCATATTTTCAGTAAAAATGTGGTCAACAGGAAGAAATTTCATAAGTATTTTTCTGAATAATGATTTTTCTCTTTCCAGTCAGCTACATGTAAAATAAAGACTAAAGAAAAATAAAATTGATTGAGAGAGAACAAGCTTTATGATCCATGAAAAACTCACCTCATTATATCTCTAAGAGACTATCACCATTTATTAATAATCATCATCTCTAGAATGTAAAATATTTTTTATCTAAGAGACTGAGCAAGCTTTCAAACCCAATTTCCCCATTTCCTCCACTTGCTACACTTTGTTGCATGGTCTGAGAAGTCCTGGAGCATATAAACTCAATTACTTTTGGATGAAACTAAACTTCCTGAGCGCACATAACATTTTCCAGTTGCTAATGTGCCTGCAGTCCACAGGAGCACTCTCGAGCTGCTCCAGAAGAAAACTCTCAAAAGAGCATTGTGGATGTCAGGTTCTCAGCACCAGGGCTTTGATTGTACCTGTCCTCTGATCACACAACGTACTTACATAGACAGGGCATTCCTCAGATCAGTGCTAGGATCAAAGATATTTAAATACTTCTCAGTCAATAGTTGTTAGCTGCCTCAGAACCTCTGAGAGTGCAGGAATATTCTGATGTAAAAGATTAAGAAACAGAGGAGCATCAATATCTAGTGTCAGTGCAAAACTTTAAACACAGTCCAGGTGCATTCCTCACGAACAGTACACTGCTCCATGGTGTGCTTTTAACTTTGCTTTTATTCAGTCTTAAATACTTTGGCTATAATTATGGGGGAAATAAGATATAATTCTTGTAAATAACAGCTTGGACTATTAATTTCAGTTTCATGAGACTATGCTGTTACTCAAACTTGGGTATTCTTTTTGATTTGGATCTATTTTTAATTTTAGTCCAATGGCTTTTAAATCAGGTCACCGAGCAGTACATTTGCACATCCTCAATTACAGCAAATTTATCTGCATTATGCTTTGTGGAGCATTTCAATGTAGCAGCAAGCTCTAAGATTGAATTATAAAATCTTGCAGATAAGGGCATATAATTTTATCTGAACAGCAATACTAGTTAAACATAAAATGTCAGTACAGCACTTCTCGCTCCTGTTCTTTACCATTTAGCAGCAAAACTTCCTGACTGGCAGTTAAAATAGTTGTCTGCTCAGATCTCAAGTGTTAAGCAGGTGAAAAATTGGGGCCAATTTTTAAAAAAGTCTTGAAGAAGATGCAACAATGTCTGACTTCAGGATTTTTGCAGCATTTGCTATATCTGATTACTTTTCTGTTCATATCATTAGTACTGACACAAGTTGGTATACTTACTCTAAAATAAATTTCTTACTAAATGCTTGGGCCCTCTATTTATTTTTAATTTTTTCTGGTTATGACACATGTCATTAGATTAAATTGAACATTGCTGGATTTTTTAAGATAGAGATTTTTAATTTGTTGTGGGGTTTTTTAATTATTGTTATTATTATTTGTTTATTCTACCTGTTATAAGGCCACCCAGAAACTCTTATATTGTTTCATATCTTATGTAATATCCCAGAGGAGAAAAACATTGAAAGGCACATTTAAATAACCTTTACAATTAATTCATATAAATATAAACATAAATATTCTAAAATGCTTGTCAAAAAACCTACGGTTTTTATGTTAATATGAATGAAGTCTTTGATACTGTGTAAGCAAAGACATTAAAGTCACGTAATGAGACGTGATTCTCTGCTACAGTGATCAAAGTGGAATTGAACTTAAGGAAATCTAACCTTTATCAAAAAATTATTCAGGTGAACAGATATCTGATCTAGAAAGCAAGCTCCCAACAACTATAAACTGATACTATAATTCAATAGTAACTATGAACATGTTCATTCAGTTGAATAGCTGGAGCTAAGAAAAATCCAAGTGCTTAAATGTAAATATTGAATAAGAATATAATTTCCAGTATCTTACCTATGAGACCTTGAATAATAGCATACCAGTTATCTGCTGTGGAAGAATTTTTTTATAAATATGAACTATAAGATATAAAATATTTTACATCTCTTTCATTTTATTTGAAATAAAATAAATATTGCTGACACTGAGGCTTTTTTTTTCACTCTAAAATAATTAGATGTCATGTTATTACCATATGTTTTAACATTAATCTAAAACATATAAGTTGTGTCCAGTATTGTGGATTTACAACCCAAATAGTTCTCTGATTCTGTGATCCACAGATCCCTGCTTCTCAATGGCGGGCAGGATGTCTGCTGTATCTTATCTGTTGCATTGTTAGACAACCTCCCAGTGGGTGGAGGTGGTCTACTGCTGTAAACCTCCATCCCCACATGTGTGGGGACACTGGTTTTGATGGTGTGGCTCAATGTAGGCAATTAATAAACTCAAACTAGAAGAGCATATAATAAAATTATGCTTTTCTTTTGAGAAGTGAGCTGTGATACACTTTTCTGAGTTTCTGAGCCCTAGCCAGGAGAAAGCAATCTCTGAGGGACAAGGACTGCATGATGAAGAAATGTTTTGAAAACTTCATTTTTGTTGCTACATAGCCCACATATTAAAGGACCTTCTTGTTAAGGAAAAAAAAAGTTGCTCTGGTCATAGATACAGCTGATATTGATGCCATGAAGATTTTTTGCCTTTTCTTTTATACCCGTTATACGTTTTTTACAACTTCTGTATTCTTAGTGCTTTTTGCCTACATTCTTGGACTTGTTTGTTCAGCTCGGAGACTAAACATTTTAGAAGCTTCGTAGTTAGGGATCAGTGTGCCCCAGACCCCAAGGTCTTCTCCAGAACACATTCTGTAAACTAAGATAGAACCATCCAGGGGAAGGCTCCTTGGGGAGGGGGCCTCACTCAAGCCTCTCATTGGGGAATTTTTGATAGATATGCTAATTAGTAAAACCTATAATGTTATACCAAATCTTTTAGAGTGTGCATTTTGCAGGGTGCATTTTGGTGCATTTGACCTGGACGTGTGCAGCTAAGGATCCTTAAAATAAATCCCAAGGTAAAATCCCTTTTTCCCTTCTAACCACGTTTGACTCCTGATTTTAAGACCAAGAAAAGGCATCAAAATAAGTAAATTCAGAGCAACAGTGTAATCAACATCTACTGTTGCTCCAATGTGCTTAAGCTCTTCTCTTCAAGGCCAGGTTGGGTGAGGCTCTGAGCAGCTTGGTCTAGTGGAAGGTGCCCCTGTCCATTGCAGGGAGCTCGGAACTGGATGATCTTTAAGGTCCTTTGTGACCCGACCCATTCCATGATTCTAGTATCCAGAAACATCTTGTCTGATGCCTGAATAAAAACACAGGAGAAACAATATTTATCAATAAAATACTAGACCGATAGCCACAATATAAAAACATCTTTTCCTCCTAAACTTCCTCAAATTCTGGGAAAAGAAAATAATGCACACATATTATACAGTAATCTGGCAGTTAAAATATCTCATGGCTGTTTTAATATGCAAAGTACTTTTTACTTAAAAACAGTCTTTATCATTTCCTAATAGGAACCTTTTTAGGGAAAATGGATGCAATTATGAAAAATAATATTGTATTTTCTCACATATATTAATCTATTTTCTATCACATTAATAGAGGTTGTAAAGGCATAAGGTTACAAAAGAATATTAAAATTTGACAATAGGTTCATTAAAGATTTTAAAAGAAGGGAAACCTAATCGACAGTCAACTTTTATGTTCTAATTACATCATAATCAGTAATCACCATCATCTCCAGTCACATGCACTAATAAAAATCTCTCCCAAGTGCACAATAAAGTGCCACAACATTAACTGAATTACACAGCAAGCAATTTTTGGTTTAAACATTTTTAGTAGGTGTGGTTGCATTGTTCAGAGGTTGGTTTTGTTGTGGATTTTGATTTTTTTTTAATTATAGTAATAAGTGGACATTAGAGATTCTTTCCAAAATAAAAATAAATAAATAAAAAGAAATTTATCTGATTCACAAATCGAATTTAATGATCTTTAGTTATTTTCTAGACTTCTGCAGTATGCTTCCAAATAATCTCCAGCAGAATCCTGCCAATGGGGCCATGGACTGCAGTCTATACACTGGCTTGGAGGAAATTTCCACTTCTCTCAGACAGCTCTGACAGGGAGTTTAGAACAGAAACGCCATTGAATTAGTAATATTCCAATGTATCAAACCTGCAGATGATTCATTTTTTTCTCTTCTCCCCTTATTGCATGAGTGATACACACATTATTGATGAAATGGTGATATGCTACTCCATCATATGGAGTATTCCAGCTTGGTCTGTAATTTATGCTTTTTGCACAAGGAAGAAAAGAAACAAAAATGCCAAACTATTTTCAGAGAGTGACAAATGTCAACATTCAGCACCTTGTGATCAATTTTAATTCCTGTATGATGCAAACACATATGTTAATTTCCTGTCATTACAGTAATTTCAGTAAACATAATTAAAATAAATATGTATCTGTAGTTAATTTACAGTTGTACCTTGAGCTATTACTGCTATTTCTGATTCTAAATGTGTGTACCTAGCTGTAAACAGCACATAGAAATAGCACAGCTAGTTCTTACTGTACTGAAATACTAAATAGTTCTTACAGTTTGGGACTGGAACTGAGTAGTCTCCTGTAATTAATGAAAAAATGAAGAGAGGAGAAGGATTTCAGAAGCAAGATATTCTCATACAAAAGCAAATGGTTTACATTCTTGGTGTCTGCAGAGATTATCTTTACAAAAGATATTATCCTGACTAAAGGTTAGAATAAAAATCAGAAATTGGTTGCTAAGAACTATAAATTTATACCAAAATTAGGAATTAGAACTTTTAAAAAATACACATAATTTTGAGAAAAGCAGCAAATTAAACCTTTTATTTTGGTAAAAAAATATAGGCTTCTATTTTTTTTTTTGTTTGAAACCTAAAACTTAAGGACAAAATTCCCATACAGTTAATAAAATTTTTAAATACCCTGAAAACAACATGAAACAGTTTGTCTTGCAGACCAGATTAAATTCTTTGTCTTGCTTATGACCAGTTTTAGATGCATTTTTTCATTTATTTTGTTGGAGGAATGAAAATGGCAGGTTTAAAAAAAGACTTCATTCCTTAGATTCTGAGATTCAACCTTATCTGAGAAAAGGCTCTGACGCAGTGAGGAGATGTAAACTCTTGCTGACAAACTCGGCAGCTTTGCAAAAGTGTTTATCAGCCTTGTAGGGTGTACCTGGGCTTGTAAGAACTGTTTTGGCTGTGCTTCAAGACTTTAATTCCTGACTGCCATGGTTCTTGCCTGTTCTTAAGATCAGCACAATACTGTTTATGCTGCAGAAAAGCCAAACTCAGCAATGCCCAACTTTAAACTGGCCTCCCAGCACATTCTCAAGCAGAAAAAGGACCATAGTCATTAAAACCCAAATATATTCTGTGTCTGTAGATCACACACCAACATTTGCTTGCCTTCACCTAATAAGATGACTAGCAATCTCACTTATCTGGAACATCAGGTTACAACCAAAAACACCTGAGGTCTTGTCAAAAGGAAAGGCACACAGCTGAGAAAAATTTTAAAATCTCCTTAAACTTCACAGGATTCTCAATAATATCACTGCAGGAAGTCTCACCCTCATTGTTAGGAGTGGGAAGGGCTCCAGGCAGATTGACACCCCAGCCAAGCATCCAGAAAGCCTGCTTGATGTTGCAGATTAAATGCCTAATTTAAGTTTGCTGAATAAAACCAATTTTTCTAGCATGGCAACTCTTTGATACCACAGGTAGAAAAAAATGTGTGCAGCTAGACACTGCCATATCCATCCTAGGGTCCAATTTGACTCACACTATGCATGATATCTGACACCTCCTATGCACATTTCTTTTCCCTCCACACCACAGAGGAGTTGCCACGTGCTCTGCCTTTTGGTTATCTGCGCTGTACACTCAGAGTCCACAAATCCAAATCAGACTCTTTTTTCACACCTTCCTCAGCCTTGACCAGCAACGCTGGTTATATGGAGAAAAGAGAGACTGTAAGTTCTAAGGGAAGTGTTTTTGGCTTGACAGCATAATTTAAGAGCACAGGGCAGGATCATCTCTCACTCTGAAGAGAAAAAATTACCAAGGGCATGCCTCAGTTCTGAATATTTGTCATTTTCCAGTTTCCTGTAGTTTATAGAATCATATTGGTTTGGGTTGGAAAGTGCCTTAAAGATCATCTGGTTCTAATCACCGCACCATAGATGGGAACCTTCCATGAGACCAGAGCCTTATCCAGCCTAGTCTTAACATGTCCAGGGATGGGGAGTCTATGACCTGTGTGGGAAACCTTTTCCAGTTCATCACCTCCTGCACAGTAAAGAATTTCTTCCTAGTATCTAATCTAAACCTACCCTCCTTCAGCTTAAGGCCATTCTCCCCTTGTCCTGTCACTACATGCCCTTGTGAAAAATTTCATCTGCAGCTCTCTTGCAGGCCAGGCCCCCTTTAGGTACTGGAAGGTGCTCTAAGGTCTGCACAAAGCCTTTCCTTCTCCAGGCTGAACAGCCCTAACTCTCTCCTCAGCCTGTCCTCATAGGACAGGTGCTCCACCCCTCTGATTAATTTAGTACCTCTCCTCTGGAATTGTTGCATCAGGTGCATGTCTTTCTTGTGTAGTTATCCGTTTCTTTTATATATATATATATAGGTATACTTTGTTTATAAGTTGTGAATTCTATTTTGACATTCACTGCAACCCTAATTTTCTTTCTCATGTTAGAAAGCCTGAACTTAGTATGCAGCTTGTGTAAGAAGAGTTGTTTGGGAAGATTCTACTCATGATTCCTTTAATCCTTCTTCACAGATGATGAACCCAGAGGATACTAAATGAGCTAAATCACTACCTCCTTTCTGGGGGCTGGAGGGAAAAATCAGAGATGTTAAACAACACTTTCAATATTGTCAAAACATGAGTAATTTCTCTTTATTACCTTCCTTTCATAAAATATATTTTTCATCCTTTTTTTGCCATCTCAGAATTCTAGAATCATTTTTACTAAATGCATTTTAACAGTGCCTTTTATATTATTAATACTTCTTTATCTTTCCTGGAAAAAGCATCTCAATGACAATGCCCATGATCATATTCATTTTTTCACAGTTATACTATGCTGATTGCTTCTAGTCATTCTACTAACAATGAATGTGCCTTCTTCTGTTTGCAGTGTCTTAAAACACGTATGAGCCCCAATTGCTTAGGACCCATCTGGGCTAAGATTAGCTTAAAAGTTAGCAAAACACAATCTCTGACAATTTCACCTGTTACTGAAACTGCATTATATAGCAGCGTCGTTTCGTGGGTTTATATTAGAAAATCATTTGTTTATACTTAACACTCAAACTTACCAAATTTCAAACTTTCATAAAGGCATTTTTCTGACTGCTTTCTGCCCAAGGCATTTTTGTGTGTCATGGGTGAAAACACTTCAACAACTTTTATGTACAGTGAGTAAAACAAATACTCTGTTGCCATTATTTAAACATTTTAGAATAAATTTAATACCTGTGGTTTGCAATAAATCCTTGATATTTGACAAGAAAAGTCTTGGAACAATAAAGGAAAGCACACATCTGTGTGTAAACTAAGCAAAATGATTTTTAAATCCAGATATTCCCAAGTTTTCTTGCTACCAGATGTCCATCAATAACAAAGGAACTGAAATAAGGAGGAAGCCATTAAAAAAATTTCAGTGATTATGTTTATAGGATAAAACAGGAATTAATTTCATTCATCTGATTTGAGCAACCAAAAGACCAACAGAGAGGTAATGAAGGGCTTTGCCTCTCTTTTAGAGGAAGGCAGTATAAAGACTAGCAGTCAGATTTACCCTGCTTAGGGGAGTTTGGTTTTGTGTTTGGAGCTTCCAAATACCTAGTGATTGTCTCTGTGGCTTCTTTTTCACTGAATGAGAATTTACCTTGGAAGAAGAATATTAGAGCCCCTGGCTGTAAGTTGTCTTTGTAGACAGCAGGGCTTAATCCAGAGAACATTTAAGACCATGACTTTACTAGTACACAAGATGTGCCAAGCAACAATCTTAAGAAAGACCTAAGAAAAATAGCTTTCATCTGTTCTATTAAATTATCCTCCAATATATAAGATAGCTGACTGCAAGTTATCAAGTGAGGGTGGTCCTATGCCAAGAAATCTTTTGAGAAAGTGTGAGGTCAAAAAGCATGTCATGAGCTGCTCTGGCAACTCACATGATGAAGTTCCAGCATGCAGAAATATTCATTGACATTATCATGTTTACTAATCAAAGTAGCAAGAAGGTGTAGTTACAGTGTACAGCTTTTATGCCTTTCAGCAGGATTCATGTTTGGTTAGTTAATGTTATTTTCTAATGGTCTCAAGGAAGGATTAAGCATCTCAGGAGGTATCTCACTGTAAGGACACATGGTAAATATCCAGCAAGATATATGGCAGAGTTTGTTTAAGTGTATCACCAGAAAGAGCTATGCTCGACTACAATGTCAGTAATGTAGGCCTGAACCTCAGACAGGTCCAAGTTTTTTGCTCCGTCTCTCATTTCTGAAGCTGTGTTTGATGTTACACAGTGTTAGTATAAAATCCAGGAATAATGCTGTGAGCAGGGAAAAGACACATCATCCATCCAACAGGAATTTCCTTCCTTACAAAGTCATGCTTGTTCTTATATGGTCTTATTATCTGGAAAATCTTGTTACCACATTTGCACAGCATTGCAGAAAATGTAATTCAGTGGAAAGACAGCAGTTTTTTTCTACCTAGAAAAGGCCATCTTCTTATAGTTCAAATACTGCTGCGTAGAGTATGGGCAGGAACACAGAGGCTGAGAAGGGAATTATATTGATTTGAAAGAGCTTCAAAATAAACTAGTAACCATAGATGTATTGTGTGAGGTACAAGATACTACTGGTGAGAGTTAAAATTCACTCTGAAAATTCACCCTGAATCATGTTTGTATTGGAAGGGACCTAAAAAATCATCTAGCTCCAAACCCCCTACCATAGGCAGGGACACCTTCCACTAGAACCAGTTGCTCTTAACCTCTCCAAGATGGGGCACTTCCAGGGATGACACAGGCACAGCTTCTCTAGACAACCTGTGCCAGCACCTCATTATTCTCACAGTAAAGAATTTCTTCCAAATATCTAATCTAAACCTACCCTCTTTCAGCTTAAAGCCATTCCCCATTGTCCTGTCACTACATGTGTTTGTAAAAAGGCCCTCTCCAGCTCTCTTTTAAGCCCCTTTAGGTACTTACTAGGCACTAAAGGCTGCTCTAAGGTCTACCCAGAACCTTCTCTTCCCCAGGTTAAGCAGCCCCAACTCTCTCAGCCTGTTCTCATAGGAGAGATGATCCAGCCCTCTGATCATTTTTGTGGCCTCCCCAGGACCCACTTTAACAGGTCCATGTTGTTCTTATGTTGGGGGCCCCAGAGCTGGACACACCACTTCCAGTGGGGTGTCATGAGAGCAAAGTAGAAGGGTAGAATCAAATTCCACTTCTTTTATTTTTTCCTTGATATATTCTTTCATCACACTCTGATACCATAACCTTTCACTAGAGGAGGAAAGGAAACAAACAAAAAGAATTCATTCTTTGTTCTGATGTTCAATTACCAGCCTTATAGATAAATTTACCTGCTTTAAAACTTCCCTCCCCAAACAGGTCATCTGTAGGCTATGGAGAAGGATAGGAAACAAAATAATATGCTCCACTTACATATTCTATTTTCTGTGTAGCTTTATAATGTGCAAACTCTTCAAGAGAAATAGTTACTTGGATCTAACTGAGCTGAAAAAAATTAGTGATTGCCCAAAGCAACATAAATAAAAGAACAAAGTTATGGTTTTTATTCGGTGTTTGACTTTTGTTCTTGTTTTCTTTTCCATTGCTGAACCACACTTCTCAACAAAAAAAGACCCTGGGTGTTTGCAAGTCTTACATAATTTCACTTGGGGACTGTACGCTTGAGTTCTCCAAAGTCTACGCCAAATACAGTCAAAAAAACAAACAGAAAGATCAAGCACCAAGAAGCACTAGAATGTTTCCAATTTTTAATTTTATTGTAAAGGAAATGCAAACTTCAGCATACAGACATAAAGTCTACACCCTTGTAAATAAGTCTTCAAGACAACCCATACAGGACTACAAAAATAAGGCAGAAGTAAAATGAGGAAATTCAGATGCCAGGGTAGTACTAACGAGGAGGGAGCAAGTATTTAAGGCAAGGGACTTTTCAGCTGAGGTCTTCACAAAACCTGTACACATACATCACCTGTAGCACTCATGGAACTGAGGTATTTACAAATAAATTACAGGTCACACATCTGAAAATATGGTAGTGATTATCTGTCACAACTTGCCAAGCAACAAACAGACCATCTTATCAACTTTGATTTCCATTTTCATCAGTGTAACCTTGAGCATGCCCTAGACCTGTATAAACAGGCATTCTGTTAAGTATTATAATTCTTATTTAAATGAAGTGAAAAAGTAATAATTCCACATATTGCAAAGCAGTTAGTGATCTCATTGTCCCCTTGTGTTGTATGCATATTTGTTTATCGGCATGAAGCAGCTTCTTATCTCTTTTCCAAGCCCAAGGCAAACAAAGTAAACATTTAATTAGAAACATCCGTTTCTAAACTTATTGGTGTTTTTGACTTGCAGTGAACTCCCAGCTCACTGGTAAACACCCAAACAGCACAACTATCTCTACATTTGTATCTATTGGAGTGGGAGAAGGCATTATTAATATCACTGATGCCTGTTCTTATACGAACTCCTTTATTCCAATGTCATTTGAGGAAATATTAAGCAGGCATGGATTGATGGTTTAAACAGATAAACTTGATACTAGTTTTTAATTCCATGAATATATATGCAAATGAATGGTGATGACTTTAATGGAAATTTTGCCTACATAAACATTGCCCTCTAATAGGAGAGGAGGAACAAGAGCTACCCAGAATTTATATTTGTATCCCATGGGTCAGAACCGTTTTACAGGAATGGGTGTTATTGTGCTTTTATGTAGTGCTTTGATTAACCTTCCATCGCTTCATGGAGTTTGAGGCTTCAGGGATCTTCATCTAGACTGATTTCCTGCATAACACAGACCATTTGTTTTCACCCAGCAGCCCTTTTATTAGTACCAAAAAAAATCCCAAATGTTTTGTGTTAAAACATTTCACTTCATAGAGGCTGAGACTATTGCATAGCACTGCAATGAAGCAGGGAAGCCCAGTATCACTTCAGGGCCCCAGAGTAGCAGAGAACAAAACAGAGGGTAGTCAGATAGTCTCTGCTTCAGGTTACCAAGGAGGATAAAAAGAAGGACGTCTGCAGCCCCCTGAATATGAATGGCAAAAATACTTCTTTCAACCTCTAGTTTTGACAGTTGCTCAGCCTGTACTTTTCTTAACACAAATGATTGTTTTATTCCCCAGACAGGTGACATGGTTGGCCTCAGGGCACTGCCTTACCCTGTCTTGGTCACCTCTGAGGTAAGAGTGAGGAAAACAAAATAAAAATAAAGTTAGAAAAAAACACAAGCAGCAACAAAAACCCACACAAACAACTAAAAAACCACACAAAATCGAACACAAAAAAACCCCAATCTCAACTCACAAAAAAAAAACACAAAAAAAAAAAAAGAAAACTAAAACACACAACACACAAACAAACACAAAAAAAACTTCCTCGATTGTGCCTAGAGGAAAACTTTCCTGCAAACCCTTGAGAAAATATTAGAAATGGTGTTTTCTAGTACCACGTGTCCCAGCACTGAGCTGCCTTTCTTTGGGCAATATGAATGCTCTCAAAAGGTGAAGTAAAGCTTTTTTTTTATTTTTTTTGCCTTCTTTTTTCTTTTTTTATTCTCCCAACTCACTAATATTTCTCTGAACTATGGTGAGTCCAGCATCTCCCCAATGTTTAATTACTTTCACTGCAAGTAAAATTCATCTTACCATAAGGCTGATTTTTTCTAACATTAACAGCCCGTCTCTGAATCCTGTTTTGACTTCTTCTAGGAATGTTAGAAAGTTTCCACCCATCAGATTCATTTATGTGTGAAATGATCTTTCAGCCTGCTTTTCAACAAGCTCAAAGCGTTGAGCGCTGTAAGTCTCACATTGTTTTGCAATTCATAGATCACTTTGAGTGCCTTCCTTCAAGCTGTCTCAATACATCCCCCTTAAATTACAGAGGCAGATGCAATGGATTATCATTTCAGCCTTTACAGTGGTGCAGCTACAGGCAAGCTCATGACCCTATTTCTACTCTTTACCTATACAAGGATCACATTACCTCTCCTTGCCCCCAGCATTACACTGTGGAAGACATGAGGAGATGGCTACTCTGGGTATCTTAAAGTTTTATTTTCCAAGATTTACATTCTTCCCCTGCAGACTGTCTTCATTTCTTACCTAGACTAACTTATTTTTCAGCATTTAAGTGCATTTTTAGGGCATCTGAACACTTACCTTGGCAGTTCTATTTCTGCATGAGAATATGCAGTCCTCATTGCTTATTTTTCCACCAATAGTCATGTCATGGCTGGACTTGCCTGTTAAATTTCTTCATTATCAAAAAGAAAATGTTAGATAAATAAATACTGAAGTGATAGTCCAAGGGTAGACTTCTGTTATTTGCAACAAATAAAAAGTAAATTTAGAGATTTGGAGCAGACGTGCCTTTAATTCATCTGATAGAACTCCTGTTATTTCTAGGGTCAAAATTTTTAATTATTTTGACATTGGATAACAAATCATACCACACAATTATCAATATAAATAAGAATAATCCATCCAAAAGCAGTTCTTACAATAGGGTTATAATAATATTTTTAAGCACTAAAATTCTTCACAAAGTTCTAAATCTCAATCAAACAGGAAATCAAGAAAAGACAGCAGGTCTGCATGAACCACTGAGACGTTACCCAACTGAGCAGGGGTGGGAAACAAACAAGAAAGGTATGGACATGATAGGGTAAGTACACCTCAGAGTCACGAAGGTGATTAAATAATTGAAGCATCTGACATATGAGGAGCACCTGACACATAGGGAGAGGCTTAGAGATCTGGGAATGACAAGAGAAGTCTCAGGAGGGATCTTATCATTGTGCATAAATACCTGATGAGAAGGAGCAAAGATTCTTCTCAATAATTTCCACTGGCAGAAAGAGAGGCAATGGGCACAAACCGAAACACTTGAGATTACACCTGGGCACAGAAAATCCCCTTTTTACTGCAAGGATGGTCAAACAGCAGAACAGATTGGCCAAGGAAGCTGCAGAGTCTCTGTTCTTAAACCCAACTGGACACGGTCCTGGACACCCTGCTTTGGCCCTGCTTGAGCTTGGAGAGGATTATCTCCAGCAGTCCTTTTCAACCTTGATTTTTCTGTGCTTCTGTGCTTCCATAAATCTGTTGTACTGTTGTAGTAGTCTTTAGTTTATCAGTCTCTAATATTGGCTTGAATCTTTCTGGTTTTAGCCAGTAAGAACAATTACATATAACTTATCTAAATTACTACCTGCTCTACTTTTGGAGAAGATGGCACATTGACTGACTCAATACTGCCAGCAGCAGGGGTTAACATCCAAGGCTCTGAGGTGATGGAAAGAATATTTTCTTAACCATCCACAGGATACTTCTTGGTATTTTTTCAAGAAAGCCACTGATAAAAGCTAGATTGAAAAGACTAGAGGAAGGACTCTGCCAAGAAACAACACAACATCTAGGAGAAAAGTTTCCAGTCTCTCTATTAAATCGGGGTTGCCCCACATATCTGAATTTCCCTGTGTTTAAAATTCACCTTGATCCAGTGTTAATACACTTTTAAAGAACTGATTTTGAGTTTGGAACATACCAATGCCATTCGAAACATTCTCTCTGAAGTTCAGCTCTGATCTCAGTGTATTAAGAGGCACCTTCACCTGCAGCTGTAGTATAGTGATTTCGAGATGACTGGTAAACACCAAAGCATTCAACTTCTATGCATTTCTATTTTTAAAACCAGTCTAGAAGTTCATTCATATGGTACTCAGCATCTCAGTGTCCTCAACTGAAATGCGAACAGGAGACTCTCGCACTTTTAGGATAACTTTATGTGTATGTATATATGTATGTATGTTGCATGCCCAAGCTTCAGCAGGAGCAGAGGGTGCAGGGGAGCTCTGTGAGGGGAGGCCAGGACTGCCTTGTGCCAGACAGAGCCCATTCCAGCCAGCTCCAGCCAACCTGATACAAGACACTGCTAAGCCCCACGGATGAGGTGGGAGCGCTTCTGGCAAAGTGTGTGTTAAAAAGGGCAAAAATGATACACAGGTAGTGAGGATTGAGGGGGAAAAGTCAGAGAAACAGCCCTGTGAGGTGAGGACAGGAGGAAAAAGAGAGAATGAGCAGGCATTCCCAAAGTGACTGCAGCCATGGAAGACCTGCACAGCAGCACAGATTTATCATAAACATCCAAACTTCCTTAGCTCTTTCTGTAATTATGTCAGCAAAAGTATTTCACGGGGTTTAGTCACAAGGCAGAAATATCAAAAAAAAGGGCGAGAAGTATGAAGTGGGAAAAAAAACCCCAAAATATCCAGACCACAGACCATCCTGCAACACCTAGTCTGTCATGGAAGGGACAGAGGGTGCCTGCTGCAATAACAAGGGAGAGAAGAGGAGCTGTCCTTTGAAACTGGGGAAAGAGGAGTAGTGTTTTCCCTAACTGCTTTAATGTTCGTTTCTTGGTCTAGTTGCTAATTTCCAATACCCAAGTTAATAATTAAATATTCATACCAATTGTCAACAAATTAAATTAATTTTCCCAAGTTGAGTTTGTTTTTCCCACAAGGGTAATTGCTAAATTATGTCCCTGTCATTATCTCAACCCATGAATTTTCTCACTCTTCTTTTACCCATTTGCTCCTCTGCCCCATTGAGGGAAGAGAGGGAGGGAGGGCAGTGGCCACACAGGGCCTTAGCTGCCAGTGGAGGCCAATCTGCCACAGACCAGAGGCTTCTGATATGGATCTAGATCCTTGAAATCTCAGATCTCCCTCATGTGCAACAAGGGCACACTTGATCAGTGATCTGATTGGGTGTTCACTACAGTTTGCTGGAAATAGTATCAGTAACACAGTTAGGAGATGTTCCTATTTTATGCAGAGCTATTTTTGGTTTCTTTCTCAGTATAGGAAATTTGTTCTAAAGATTGTACAAAAATTCCAGTGGATGTTGCCTTATGACAGCGTAGCGCATGTAAGCACACACAGCCAACTGGAAAGACCTGGCATGGTAGATGTCTAGCTTACCCTGACAAACAGAAACAGTAGAGAAAGGTTCAATGAAGCTTCTCTAATTATACCTTAATTTATGCATATATTTTTTCTGTAAACACTGGCTTCTTTTCTTCCCATAATACCTCTCTAAGGATCAGCCTTCTACTTTTAACCAATCAAATAATCATGGTCCGTAAAGGGCAGGAAACAAGGAACAAGAGATCTACTCTTTGTCACTTAGTGTTGTAGTGTTTAGAGTTTAGGAAGTGGGGCTGGATGGCTTGGAGGCAAAACCTTGCTCCCAGCTGTGATCTTTGCATCATCTCCTTGAACTGCAGGCATGGAGTAAGCTCAGAAGCTCTTGGAGACTGCCTGTGGGTCTGTGCTTAAAGCTGACCTTTTGTTTGAGTCCAAAAATTAGTGTGCATTGAAGCCTTGGTAATGCTCAAGGACTTTCTGCAGATTTTTTTTTATTGAAGTACAGTGAATGGAAAAGTTAGCCTTCTTTGTTTTGCAGTGCATTTTCAGGGAAGCCGCTGTAGTTATTATTTGTCGCTTGTATTTCATTGGCTTCCAGAAGAAGTATAATCATCTGGTCCTAAAGTTTACACAGTATTCCTAAGAGACAGAAATATTGCTGAAAACCAGTGAGGTCTCAACGGTCCCAAGAGTTACTGTCTTCAAAAATGTTAAGATTTCTTCCACAGAAATAACTCTTTTAAAGCTTATTGACAGCTGCTGATTCAGAAATACATTCAATAAAACTCGAAAAAGTGGCAATAACAAATAATGAACACTCCATTAGGAATGAGAACATCTGGTCATCCTAAGATGTGGAGTAAAAACTACAGCACTTAAGGCCAAGTTCCCATTGTCTTCTGAATATTTTATCATAAACATCCAAACTTACTCAGCTCTTTCTCTAATTAATGTCAACAAAAATATTTCACAGGGCTTTGTCACAAGACAAAAACACAAAAGCAGTTAAGTGCATGAAGAGGGTAATATATAACTGAAATAATGACTATAAACTGAAAGTGCTAGAGAATAAATATTTTATAACCAGACCTGTCCAACATTCTTGGTAAAGCTAAAAAGACAGGCATATGTTTATCCAAAAGGCTCCTATAAAAAAATGCATTCTCCCACAAAAATAACACTAAATCTCAGTTGCTGCTTAGAGCAGACAAAATAAACAATGAAATATCATCATATATTTAAAAGCATTGTGGAAATACTATGTAGCTCTGTATTGCAGCTATGAGGTATAGTGACTTGGTTTGCCTGTTTGGTTTGATGCCATGGGACGAGTTAATCAAAGTAAATAATTTGTTTCAACAGACACTGCCTGCAAGTGGCAAACAGCATGCACAGGTCTGTACACCGTATCATCATATCTGTTCAGGCTGAGAAGATTGTGAGGACTCGCTGTTACGACCCGGTTTAAACCCAGAAAAGCAAAGCAAGTTAAGTCTCCGTGCATAAACCAGAAAGAATTTAGAAGGTTCAAAATATTCCCAGAAACGAGATTAAAACCAAACGAGGTTAGATGTCAATGCCAAAAAATGGAGGTGTTTTATTTAATAGTAGAGAGGCAAAGAGAAGGAAAGAAAAAGAATGAAATTGAGAAAGAAGTGTGTGCGGGGGGTGGGGAGAAGGACAGGGGTTAGGTGGAAGCATATCACCCACCCCAGGGTCCCAGCGATGTCTCGTTGCTCCCCTCCATCTGGCCTGCTGGTGGTGAGGGTCCCCCGTCACCGCCGTGGCCACGCCACCACACACCGCCACACGCCACCACACCACACACCAGAGAGTACAGAACCCCGTGGATTAAAATACCCTGTGGGCCAGGTGGGAGCGCCCATGTGTCTCTCTTGCAGGGGCTGGCTTGACACTGTCCCTTGCAACACTGAGGGTCTGTTGCATCATCTCTGGTGCTCTGGTGCAGGGTCTGGGGACCCCTTTGAGCGGGGCCCCTGTGATGGGCCATGTCACCCCTTCTGCTGTGGATAAGCTTCCCCCACAGTGAGGACCCCTCAGCTGGGCTCCTCTGCACAGTGGAGGATGGGCAGTCACTGTGCCTCTGACCAGAGGCTTTTCCAACACACACCCAAAGCCTCTCCTCCCCCTCCCCTTTGGTGGAGGGTCTGTGTGAGCCTGGCAGCTGATAGCCCTGGGGCTGTGGTCCTCATCTTGGAGGTGTTAAACCTGTGCTTTGTAACTGTCCCCAGCCCTGAGTTGTTACTTTACCTTATCTTCATCAGCAAGCAGTGTAAGGCCTCAGTCAGGGCCCCATTCAGGGTGTGTTGGTCTTCTCTGCAGTTTTTGTAATACAGTTTTAGAAGTCCTTTAAGAAAATGTTTAAGCCATAGACTTTAATAGTTCAGTCTCTGACACTTGCACATGTTTCAATATGCCTATCTGTGTAAAACTAGTATATACAAATAAGTAAAGCCAATTCTACTGTTCTTGTCTAAATTTGACTAAAAGATTAAAAGCAGATGAGCTGTGGTAAAATTAAGATCACAGATAATCCACAACACATATTGCATCTGTGTACTAACATATTCTTTTTCTCATTTGAGTAAATTAGTCCTCATTTAGTGATGTGTTTTGCTGCCAAACCACTTCCAAGCAGTTTGTTTTATGTCTACGTAATCCCACAATTTAGACATCCAATAAAAACTAAATATGAGTGCAGACTTTGAAACCACAGAACTGGGAAAGGAATCATAAGAGCCTGCTCTTGTGGCAGAGAGAGTTTGTTTCTATTATTCATTCAGCTAGGAATGAACAAACACAAGGGGACAAATAGGAAAAAAACAAAAGAGGGGGGAGGAAGCACTCTGTGAGTTTATACCAGAAAAATAGGGCACACTTAGGAAAAGACACTCCAGAAGTCTTAGACCATATGCCAGAGATTATTTCTAAGAGTTGGGTATAACAAGCAATATATATAAGTGGTTTATTTCTTTTTTTACAGACCTACACACTATTTGTGCCATCAAAATTAAAGAGTAATTGTCCTATAAACCTTTTGGCAGTCCTTCTGTTTTGTTGCTGTACTACAAATTGACCGTGAAAAGGTTTGCTTGATGACAGATACCCACAGAGCAGCCAGGGTGAGCATTGGAACCAGGCAGTAGGGTAGCTGGATCGCAAACTAGAGTGCTGAGAAGACCAGATTTGGAGCCTACAGAACAAGACAGTGAGACCAAAGAAAGGTGAAGTTATGGAACCCACTGGGACCACAGGAACCATAGCAGTGCTCCACAGAGAGAATCACAGCAGACTTGTACATGTTGGAAATTGGGGGATTGCAATTTTAAACAAATCTGTCTGGTTGTGTGAAAGATAAGCTGCAGGGACAAGAATGTTCAGTATACATTTTTCTATATAGATACACAAATACACAGGAACAAATATATTTCTAAAATTAAGCCCTCAGGAAAATCAGTGGTCTGTGCGAATACCTGGCAATCACATGATTTTGGTACAATGGCATCAAATACTGAGGAGCATGAACAGCATTTAGCTCTGATATCAGCTCACAGTCCTAGGAGAGAGGACAGCACAGGACTGAGAGTTTAGCTTGCCATGACTGATCGAAATCAGCATAGAAAATGGCTCAAAAGTCATCCTCATACCTGTATTATCTTTCTTCAAATATTCTTTAAAGATTTTCTTTGCCACAATGGCTACAATAACCTAGAGTGCATGACACCTATAGATGTGCAGGGCTAGCTGGGATTCTTTCATAGTCTTCTGCAGGCTCAGCTTTTCCTGTCTCTCTGCTGACTCCGAATTTTCAATTCTGCAGCTTAAGGTCCTCTGTTCTGTGCCCTATTTGCACGTAGTATCCATTTCACGCATTTGATTCCTCTATATTACAATATTAATGTATTACAATAGAAAACTAGTCTTTCTTTTCATAATATGGCATATTGCAAAGATTTTTTTCTTTCAAGAGATTCATAGGAGGTTTTTTGTTAACTTATGACTACATTTTCTATACCTCTACAAATCTACAAATTTGCTTTTGATACTGTTGCAAGTTCTGGTTTACCAACACCTGCTTTTTCTGTGGTAGACTTATGTAATAGGTTTACGTGGTAAATTTTACTGTGGATTTTTACCAGAGTCCAAACCCTTTTATAACAATTGAGGTGAAACTAGGCTGCTCGTTGGTTTATTTTGCCTCTTTTAATTAGCTCCAGGGGGTATTCTCTGAGCAGTTGACACAGACGCAGAGTATCTACCAATCAGTTTAAAAAATTAAACAGTTATTCCCCTAACAATACCAATACAAATACTGCATAATCCAAAAATGCATAATCCAATAAAGAACAGAGGAATTAAAGGGTTTTTTTAAAGCAAGGGTTCTGTTTCATTGAACAAATATTATATCTTAATGGAGCCTTGAAAGAACGCTCATATGCTTTCTTTAATTTCATTTTAGGCATGTCTAGTGAAGAGAAGAATTAAAATAATTTTAATTATCCTTTAGGAATAAAAACTCTGAAAAAACATCCATTAAACTTCTGATACCTTTTGAATGTGTTAATAGCTACAGGAATCAAAGACTGAAAAGAAAAAAAAATATGTGAAAAAGCTGGTTTTATTTTTACCACATTTATGTACAATCACTAGATGTAACCCAAGGCTTTTTTATAATATAGGATATTCTTTTAATTTGTCCTTCAGACAGGAAAATACAATTAATTGTAGACACTTGTTTCTACAGCTGTGATATAAATAAATGTCATGATTGCTGTCTTTTGAACATTTCTATAACCCTAGCAACAAGAAGATATTTAGGTGGTGGTGTTTTGTTCAGTAAAATAGTGTCACGCATTTGTTAATTCCCTATTATTGAGTGTGTTATGTACAAACACAGAATATCTGAGGTTGGAAGAGGCTTTAGAAGGTCACCTAGTGGGCAGGCAGGGTCACCTAGACCTTGTTGCCCAGGACCTCTCTGTCTTCGAGGGAGTCAACAGCTTCTCCCAGTTCAGTATGATCAGCAAACCTACTTCATATACCTTGGAGTTCTGTATCCAGGGCCAGTACACTGCTATGTATGGCACGTAATGAAGCCTGAACTTAATTGGTGGGCACCAGGAACACAAGTTATTTTCAGTAGAAACCAGTGTAAGAAAAATAAAATCTTGGTCAAGTGTTCAAAATATGCCCTTAAAAACAGAGTAAAGGAACATAATTCCATTGTTTTCAATTTACTTACGTGTCCTTGAATAGCAGCTTATTGCTTTCTAATTTGGAAGTGGTGATTTTCTTGAACCAATAGTCTATGAACAACTTTTTAGTGGAGGAGAGAATGAATTGGATGGAGGCCCACTGCTCCTTTTCCCTTACAGAGAGCAAAGCCCTTCTGCTTTGCAAATAACATCTTGAATAACATCAGCCATGCTAGGTTTATGTGAGTGGGATGACACACATCACTCTAAGGGAATGAAAGGGAACACCAGCAGGCAGCCTAAATGGCAGTGTATTTATTTCTACACTATTCATATATTCATAAATTCACACCAGCTGAGGATCTGGCTCCTGAAGCTCCCTAAAAGTCCAAGAAAGCAAAGTGCCTCATCACAGAGCAACAAACTGCTCACAGTTGGTGCCATTCAAGGTGCAGTTTGCAAAAGCAGAAGTACTTTGGAAGACTGGAAAAATAGAAAGGACAGTAGTTTCATACCCAGTTCACTGAAATACTCTCTTCTCATATTCAGGTGAATGACCAGAACAATATAAGATTTATTGCTAGTTGATGAACTACTGAGAAAACAAAAACCTGAATAGTTACTCATAATTATGTTTGTAAATTAGTAATTCTTCTGTTAACATTTATACCATATCATAAATATCATAGAGAGCAGTTTGTGGATACAAGATTTTCTTGTTTTCATAATTCAAAAAAGCTCTCTTTCTCAAGCAGGCAACCCACCCAGTCAAGTAAGCATACAAACCTGAAAGAGGCAGATCCCATTAAGAAGGATGTAGTTCAATAGTGCAGAAAATATGCTTTGTTATAGAAAAAATAATTCTCTAGTAAAGTATGTGAACTAGTGAAGAAATTATATTGGATTTCTACATACTTCTTTATCAGAAATTTATTTAATTTACAAGCTAGGGCTACAAAATGCTTACAGAAGTAACATTGATCGGTTAAATACTGCTCAAATTATGCAGTGTATTATTTTTTCAGGATGAGTTAATTACTTTTGCCTCATTTTCTGTGCATTCTTAATATCATGGTGCTAGAAAAGATATTTTGAGACAGGTTAGATTTTGGAAAGATGGCATTGAACAGGGAGTGACTAACTAGTAATAGTGCCTAACAGCAGTTTTGCTGGCTCAAGGAGCAGCTGCGTTTAAGTAACAGCCTGCCCTTATATTACCTCTGCATGGCACATACATGTGGAAGAGAAAAATATGGAAGAGGAAAGAAATCTAGCTGAGGTAAGTCCACGCTTCAGTAATACTTTCCCTTTGTGGCAGGACAGTACAGGGGCAGTCAGTGAAGAGCTGCAGTATGTGCTGCTGTGACCTGTGCCAGCAAATATTCCTGAACAGCGGAAATGCAGAAAACCACTGAGGTGGTTGACACGGCGCTTGTAACAGTCTGCAGTGGACCAGTGCTCCCTGAGAAACTTGCATTTGTCTGCACCTCCTCACCTTCCAGCTCTTCTGTATATAAAAATTTGCACTTGATCTACTCAGTTCCTTGGAAAATAGTCTCATTATCTCTCCTTTTTTTGGTAGGGAAAACAAAAAAAAAAAAAAAGGAAAGAAACAAAACAAAAAAAAAAAAAGAAAAAAAAAAAGAAAAGGAAGAAAAAAAGGTAAATGGATGCAGAGAGAGACCAAGGCAGAGAGCTCATAAAAAGCAACTGAAAGTGAGAGAAGACAGTATGCTAAGATCAGCATTCATTTAATTAGGGAACTTGGTTGTGCATCCTTCTTGTCAGAGATCTTCCCTCTATTCCCGAAAAAGCTTCTCTACAAGCAGGAGAAATTCTAACCTATAATGAACATGATAGAGCTTAAAATATCCAATGGTTCAAGCTACTCATATTTGACTTTTCCTAAGGTAAATTAACATTCAGGTTAGCAAACTCCTTTTCTAAATCACCATCTCTCAAATGAGGGGCTGAGGATGAGAAGAGTAAAATTTTCCCCAAAATGGAGAGACTAGTAACTAGTCTGTTAGAAACAGCACAAATAACAACTTTACTGCATAATTTTCTCTGGCACCCCTTCTACCAGCTGGCAGGCTGAGCTTTATGAGTGAGCAGTCCCAGACACTGTGCAAAAGTTCATGTTCCTGGGCTGCTGAGCTTGACCATTACCCTTCTCCTCCATCATCCCATATGTCATTTTCAGCAAGTGCTTTTGTTCCACCCATTTCCCTTGGGTCTGCTTTCATATAACTCCAGACAAGCTTGTATTGGGTAAGAAATTTCTGCAGAGCACATGGAACCTGTTTTATGTGAGAAAGGTTGGAGTACCAAAGCCTTTCCTGGCTGACCTTGTGTCAGGGTCTGCTTGTGCATGGGAGTGGAAATTCAAACAACAGACTTAAAAGAAGGGGAGCAAGCAGGACCTGGGCAAGGGGGGAGGAAGAGTGCAGTGAGTAGTCAGCATTAGGGGACTAGATGTAGGATATTGAGACAAGCAAGCTGGTTTTTTTAGAAGGCCATTTTTTGTTAAGACTCTACATCTTACCGTGAGCCTAAATTTTACATGTCACCGTTATTGTTATAGTCTCAGCTCTGCTCTGGAATCACCAGTCTGGATACACTTTCAAAAGCCATCTGTACACGATACAGGCGATCAACATGCTTTCTGCATGGCCAAGATCTGTTCTTTATCAGCTGTAAACAGTGGAAATAAAAGTGATTGAATAGCTTGCACTTATCTCTGCAGCCAAAATACTAGACCACTGCCTGTGCATAGCCCATATATTCGCACTTTAAGGTACAAGCACAAATATGACAGATGAAAACTTTCCATGTTCCTTGTTGCCATATGTTCAAAGGATAAAAATCTAGACAGAATCAATCATTTTTTATATAACTCAAGTATTAATTGGAGTGAGACTAATTAGTTGCCTACCTTTGATGAGAAATTAGAAATGAGATCTCCTCCTCCTCTCTTTTTTAAAGTGAAAGATTTACTGCTCAATTTTAATGGCATTTTAAACAGTTCCTTCTCTTTTAATCTGTGGTACAAATCTGCAGCAGAAAAGCTCTCTGCAAACTCTTTCTGATACATCAGGTGAAGCAAGATCATTTTTCAATAAATTCTAGGAGTCAACAGTAAGCTGAATATAATGCTCTGCTGCTGGACTTAATTAATAAATTTGGACTATGGATTTAAAATGTCAACATCTGATGTAAACGCTAATAAATTGTATTATCATTAGTATCTCTGACTATAAAATCTCCATTCCAAACTCTCTTAAAAGTAAACAAACTAATATACATTGCAATTTGGTGTGCTGACCCAATAAAACCATGCTGATTACCACACAGTAATGAATAAATGTGTCATAAATAGTTTCAGTGTCTTAAAACAGCTGTACTATATGTAAAGTATATATTAATGGCAAAGAGCCTTTCTAGAAAAAATTTACTTGGTTCTGCTCAATGGAAGAAAAAATATCTATCCTTTTCAGTGTCACTTGAGGAATGATACTCTTTATTCTCACTGTTCATGACACTGGCAGTAGTAGTATAGCTACCCTGTATTGAAAGTATAAAATACTCATTATGAAAGTATTCTTCTTTGCTAGAAGGTAGTGTAAATGAGAAAGCTGAACCCCCTGAAAACTTTTTTGTCAAGAAAATAAGTATACGACAGTTTTCCCTTACATCTTAGTGGAGTTGAGAGGTTCTAACACAGCTAGCAGTCTGTTAGTACATCTATTTCATTAGTTAATGGATGAAAAATTCAATATAAAATGCTTCATGAACTACCCCAGGTCTCCTGAGGCTTATGCAGAACAATTCTAATCTTTCATAGCAGGATTTAATAAACTGCAACAGTTCCATACATTTCTAGCACACAATGATTTAATGAACAACTTAAAAATGAAACAAGGCATCATTATTTTGGATAAAAACATGATAGATAGAATTTTATCAGCAAAAATTTACCAGGATCCAAATGCATCCTCAGGAACTTATCTTGAATGCTCATTTTCTATTGAGGAATTCTCTTTCCCATAATAATACATTCAAAGTTCATCAACCCTGTGTGGTAAAGCTTTCCTTACATAAATTTTATTTACAAGGAGCAAAAGTAATAGCATTTCTCAATCTTTGTCTTTTTTACTATTTTCAGTTTAAATCTTGAATAAAAATTATGTTTTTATATGCATAATTTTATTTAATTGTAAAATTTTATAATGTTACATATGGGATGAAAATACTGCACACTAAAAAATACTTTCAAAATAGAACATTCTTTATGGTGCAAAATTGGACCCTTATGCATATAATGTTTTATTAAGAACTAAAAATATTGATTTATGAATTGCAGTTTTGTTCATAATATCAATACTGTAATTTCTGAAATACTCTACCTGGTATATATTACTGCTTAGGGAAATACTGCAATGCTGAGCTTTCTCAGGGAGTGTGGTTTCAATGGAGTTGTGTAGGCCTGTGTTAGCTCTGCATCTGGATCTAGACTGTTTCCACAATGTCTAAGTATCAGCTAATTCCTCATCAATGATCTAGCTGCTGCTGAGTCACCCTAAAATATTTGTGAAGGCTTTGCCTTCACAACATCTATACTTACCTAGTAAAGGTCTGGATTAGTATCCAAAGTTTTTTTCGCAAAAGAAATTAATTTTTAAGTCTCTGTATGCACTGATACAATAAAGCATAAATGAACTAGAGATAAAACTGAGCAGTGGGTGTGCTTGAATTTTTCTACAGTTACTACTTCACTCATGTGTGTTCCCGCAAGTAAATAATTTTTTCTGTTTGATTTCCCTATCTCCAAATCAAAGATGCCAATGCAGACCTTGTAAAATTTGCAAGAAACTTGGAATTTACCTTACACACTCAGTACCCAGGACAATGGTTCAGCATATGGAAACTGCATTACAGTGAGGAGACATAAATCCTCCACCTATTGGACTTAAAGTCTGTAGTAAGAAGTAAATATTGGTTTGGTCTGGTAGGATTTTGCAGCTAGAACATACCCCCACACTGAGATTGCAAGCAACAGCTCTCCTGCCAACCACCCTGATCATCTCTGTCATTGGTTCCATCCTCCCCCTTCCTCTGTGGGACCAAATTTCACTGCCTGCATTCTTCCTTAAGTGCCTTTCCTAATGGGAAAAAAATGGCACTGGGGGGAAGGACAGGGAAGACAGGGGCAGAGGTTTCCCTAACTGCAAAGACTGCTCATGGTAGGGAAGCTGAAGACACTGGTGCACATTTCCTGGTCCAACCATCAGTCTCTCTTGCCTCTCCTGACAGCTGTTCAGTAAAGGCACATCCAAATTCAACTAAAATGCAAAAAATCAAAATGTTGAAAGAGGAAATGGAGGGAAGATAAGTCTTGTGTGTACTTGGAAAACCAAATGGAAAAAACAGGTTATTGATTGCTGAGAAAAAAAAAGCTTTGCATGATTAGTGATTCACTTGGAAAAAAAAAAGTCATTTTGATATATACCTACAATAAAAGGCTAACATAAATTTATCACAAAGAAAATATTTAAAATGCACATTGCATTAAGGTCCAAAGGCCACAGATTATATTATTAATGATGAAATAATCAAATTTATCATAGTTTCATTAATGCTTGGATACAGAAGAGATACATGAATGTCAAGAAATTGTCAATTTGCTGAAATCAAAGAGGTAAGTAAAAGCCTCAAATAATACATACCATGAAAATTTCCACCTTCCTCCTCTCATTTACAAACTATTCATTCCAGTGCAAGCACATACAAACTTACATTTCCCCATGCATAACACATTGCACAGTTGAAACTAACAACAAATTCTTCTTCTCCCAAGAAAAAGGGGACATAGATCCATAAAATGATTTGCTTAGTAACTTTTGAAATATTAACTTAAAAGGCTACTAAAAAGAGCCTTAAATGACTACTGAACAGCAGCGATCCATACTGTGGTCCTTGCATCCACCCCAAATCCTGTCCTGCTCAGCTGGGAGTCCAGCTAAGGCATAACTTGCTGAAAGGTGAGTCAGAGCTAGATTTATGGCTTAATTTAGATGCAATCATTTTAAGAAAGGACAAGTAAATTCTCATAAGTATTAATCAGTCTCGGAACTCAGCAGGTGCTTTTTAAATGTTAGCTGGGAGACTGACTAAAGTGAACCAGAGGGCTGTGGTCAAGCAGAGAGATTCAGAGAAAATGTTACACCTGAGTGAGCCTGCTAATACAGGAGAAGCTTAAAGCATTACAGATGAAAAGAAACCCAGTTTGAAAAAACTCTGATTGGTAGCAGAAATCAAGCAACTTCAATTAGACTTGCCCTTAAGGAAATGTCTGGACCTGCAATATGGGTACAAATCGCATTGCATTGAGAAAATACAGAAACTGTCTCCTTCAGAAACACAAAAATCTACTTTGAAAAAACAATAGGCCTACTAACATACCAAGTGGAACAAATTAAAACTGTCAACATCACAGAAACTGTTTAAAATTGGTAACTTAGCATGACCCTAAAGCGGAATAGAAATTAGATGTTCTGATAATGTTCAGAAAAATGAAGGCAGAGATCGGCAGCCTGCCCTAGGGAACAGCAAAGTTGTAACCTGCAGAGCCCTTCAATGAAGTGCTGGCTCACACACACAAAACACAGCTTTAGAAACTTTTACAGGTTGTACAACAATGTCCAACAGAATAATCATCCAAGGAAAAGAAGTCATTAGCACTGAGCAATCATCAGATGAGTGATTTATCACTAGTCTTCTAGTTCATACTGGTTGTGAAAATGTTATCAAAAATATTATGGAATCAATATATAATCTCCACTGTAATGTAATGTGCAATCAGTGAGAGCAGGGAGGGTCTAGTAGCATACACCCCCGCTGTCTTCCTAGTGCTGCTGTTTGGTTAAAACAACATGTATGTGCACATATATGTAAATTCTAGCAAAGTAAACACCTGTCCCTGGCATATTTTTTTCAAATTGACAAATTGTCAAATTTTTAAAACAGATAAGAAAATTAAGACTTTCAAAATATTTCCTGTCAACAGCAACCAGTCCCAGAAGAATTTAGGAATCAAACTCCTAAGCAGTGTTGCACCTAATCTTTAGGCATCCCAGTGCAAGACAGCTGGACCCACAAGAAACAGTATACCAAGCACAGAGCAGCCTAAGGGGAAGAGGTCCTGAAGAAAGGGCTTACACTGAGTTAGTGCCCCAGCACTACCAGACAGCACAGTCTTCCATTTGGGATTTGCAACCTGGAGAGTTCTTAGACCCTTTTCCTTCTACCCTCAAAACAAACCAATCAAACAAGTTCTCTCGAGGTACAGCTTTTTGTAGGTGGAATTGTCTAAGATAAGAATCAGTTCTCTGCAAGTACTTTCTGAGGACACAGGAGGAAAAGGCAGAGTTCAGAAGATGCAAGCTTGTCCCAGGAGCTCCCTGTTCCCGCCACAACTATCGTGCCACCAGGTAACTGTAATGTTCTATTCTAAGTATTTAGCAAATGTAAATGGTGAAGATTAGAGAGAAGCTGGATGAGGGTTTGAGGATCATGAGTTTGGTGTTAGGTGTTTCCACTCAGTCTAAATCCCCCATCAGACACTGTGACCTTTTTCTAATCTTTGAATGAACAGCTTTAGGATGCCCTACAAAAGCTGCTTCATTCATTCAAAGTCAAGGAAAACAAAGCATGAGGCTGCAGCACATTTAATGCTGGCCAGATAAATGTAATAATGTGGTATTATGCTGAACTTATATGCTTGACTGGTTGCTTGCTGACTGGACCACAATATGCTGGAACTGCAGTCTGTGACCTTTCAGGGGTGAAAGTTGTTCCACGGCACTGACATTTACCCAGGCTTTGTGAGTCTCTGTCTCCTAATATAGTGACTGCTTTATGAGAGGTCTTGGCATATTCCGTGGAAAAAAAAAAAGAGAGGAGGGCAGTGTTAAAAGTACTTCAGCAACCTAGGTTACCAGGTTAAGGAGAGGAGAATGTAAGAAATCTAGACATATAAACTTATTGTCATCCCCAGGGAGTGGCAGTTTACCAAAACTCCATTAACTTTACAGCTGTGGCTTAAAGTAAGTGGGTTTTACTGCACAGATGAACAGTGTCTGTTGCTTGCTAGGTTTGTCCTAGTTTCACATGATTCATTTGCTACCTCCAAACTTCTGTTTGCCAGTGCTCCTGGCTGCAGGTGTTTCTTCCTGCTCTTCCACTAAAATAATATCTGTTTGTCTGTAAAAATTATCTGCAGATGATAAAACCTGAAGATCTTGAAATATATTCAGAAAACCACAAAACGTACAAGGCTTTGACCAAAATTTCCTGCAATATAATAGATAATACTTATCACTAAAAAGCAGGCAGCAGAGCAGGCAGGCAGCCTTCACATGCACTAATAACATCACACTGTGAAAGCTGTAGAGAGGATGCTGTTGCCCTGACAGATAATTTTGTCAATAACATTGCTTTTCAGTTACCATTTTTACCCAGGTGAATAGTCATTTGATACTGTTAAAAGCATTTTCTTGGATCCAAGATACAATTAAAGCAAAATTAGTGTCCATGCTATTACAATAAAGTAGAATGTAAACCAGAAAAATATGCAAAGCAAGGGAAAGTATATCGCCTTGGCTTGTCTCATGCATTCAAGATGACTTGCAGCATTTTTCTGAATTATAAGGGCCAGCAGCAATGGAAAGATTATTCAGGGTAGGATAATTTCCTAGTGGGGCAGAAAAAATGCAGCAGCTCCCAGGTTGCCTTCAACCCTACAGCCAGAGTAAGGAAGGAAAAGGAAAAAAAAGGGGTCTATGCTTCAGCATGACACTGACATTACATGTGCCACAACAGCCACTCAGGATCACTCACAGCAGCAGTTATATGATTGTAACTTATGCCACCAGTCTGATCTGATACACAGCTGGCCCAGGGTCATGGCACTGGCATCCAAAGTAATTTACAGCATCTGTGCACCTCCCCCAAGCTACACTGTGTGCCCCGCAGCTGCAATGAAGGGTTTGGATCATTAACTTTACAGGCATTTAACTTATGCCTGCATTATGACTGCTGCCTGATGGCATCCTACTCCTCTCTGTTCTCAGGTTGCCATGACAAACTAAAAATTTTGATGCAGTGACAAGTTAGTAAATCAGATGAGTTACATGAGAATTTAGAAGCTAGTAGCTCTGCCTCCAATATCTTAACAGAAAATCATTTTCATGGCCACTTGACAGTGGCAACAGTTATGACTTCTGCATACTGCCTCATTAGCATTTCTAGGACTCAGCATTTTCCAAAGATGCAGCCATTCTTTGATTCATGAACACTGCAGCACTGCACAGAGGATACACGTGGCCAAATATTCATTGGCCTGGATTTAGGCACCTGTGTACATGATCTGTATTTTTTTCATTACTGGTAACATTTAACACATCTCTGACATCGTGAGAGTGTTTCTACTCATATTCTGATAAGAAATTGGGTCCTTTTTCTCCTTTTTGTCTTCACCCTTAAGCTAAAACAACATTTGTTTCATGAAGTGTCAAATGGTCATTTTAGATGTTGATGAGTTGGGGTTTTCACCTGTGTGTATGTGTTAAACTGCTTGACTTATGTATCTTTTTAATGAGCACATCCAGAACTAGGTACTTCTAAGACCTTAATTTCCCCCTCTAAACAGTAAATACTAAAGATCAATGTGAATTGAATTCCAGATAATGTTCATTTTTATAAAAGTACTTCAATAACATTGGTTTTTTATTCAAAAACTTTGAAGAAGAATGGTTTGTATTGCTCTTGTCAAGAGCAGTGATATTATGTGACAATTATGTAAATAAGCATATAAAAATTTTCTTTAGAGTAGAAAGCTGCAACAATGAAAAGAACAGCATATTTGGTTGTATAAAGAATTTATTTATGAGTTTATAGCTAAAGATAACAGTTCTGTCATTTGAATCTTACATTGCATTATTGTATATTGCAGTAAGTAGACTATTATGTGAATATGACCAGGAAGGCTTCTAGCACAGATAGGCACATTGCTATACCTGGAAATCAAACTCCCATATGAAGGATTGTTTTGGCGTTGGTTTTACAGTTTCTTTTCTGATAAATCTTGATCCTCACACTGTTTTAATTTCAGGTGACATAAAAATAACCTCATTGTGTTCATATGTTATTATCTATCAGTCTTCAGGTTTATGATAAAATTACAACCAGGGATGCTCACCTCACACCCAGTGGGACTTTCTGCAGCCCATGGGAAAAAGGAATCCAGTGTATAGCTGCTTTCAACACCCCTTCTCTTCAACCAGTTCAGCAGCAAACAAGGAGTAGGGGTTGATTGTAATAAATTGATTTGCTTCTGTCATGTCATGAGGGGAGGATCACAAGGGAAAATGGTGGTGAGGAGCAGGTTGCAGGTGTAACAAGGACAGTTAAAGTAGCCAGTCTTTCCTGACTCCATGAGACCTCCAAAGAAAGGGACTCCATAGCACACACTTTGCTGAGTTGCTCCAGTGGCAACAGCCAACTCCAGGATGGCTTTTTTGGGTGCATCTGGGGAGACCACACTTGTGAATGATGTGGTTAAAGTGGACAGAATAAGCCCAGTTCTCCTGAGAAGTGTTAAATGCACTTGACTTCCCCCTGGCACTGAAGGCCAAACTTTTCTATTTGCTGCCTTTTCTAGTTCAGGTTCTCTAGCTTTTCTGCACAACAATCACCAGACTAGAATTGAATTATTCTGTTTTAAATTAATACTGAGATATTCGCTTCAGTCTAGGACTTTCAGTCTAAATTATGAGGTGATGCAGTAGAAATTCCAGCCATTGGCAATGTTACATCTCATTGATGGATCTGAGGCTTTTTTTACATCTTCTAGCACCATTCAGCCATGATTCTTAGCAGAAATTTGAATTTTATTGTAATAAAAAATAATGAACATTTGCATTTTTACTTTGATTTTTGGACAGGTTTTATCTGTCCTTTATCACAAACACCACTTGAAAGATAAACCATCCTGCTACTGAAATGCAAAATGATTTAATGAGACACACCACTGTAAACTCTGTCTTGTTCTCATCAGCCTTTTTCATTATCAAGCAAGTGAAATATCAAATTAGTTTAACTTCTTGACTCACAAGAGAATGCAAAGAGCTCACAAATTAAGATTCACCTGCAAGAATGTTTCAGCACCAGGATTAAATGTGAATTCCCAGTTGATTGATAAGCAGAATTAGCACAGGCGAATAAAGTCCTTGGGGACCAAACCTTCCCAGTGCCCAAGAACATGTCACTCAGTGTGACCCCATTTATTTCAATAATATAACAAGCCTGAGACTCAAAATTTCAGCCTGATGATATACAAAGGGTTGCATCCAGCCCAAGGTCTTTAATGATCCCCATTTCTGAATGCAAATACAGCTGTACTTGTCACATACTTTTTACAGTGAACAAAGCTTCATTTTGCCTCCCCAGTAAGGAGAGAGATGCCTCATTGCTGTTGAGTTGTACACCCTTCATAATAACAGGGTCTCATTCTTTTATTCAAGACCTTGTTCCTAAATCCATGATCTGAAGAAAGAATTAAGGTTTCACTTAATATGGCAAGATTACATGGGACTACTGCAATAGCTTTGTAGATTTTACAGCAGGAAGAAAATCAGTGACCAGCCTGGAAAAAAAACCTGCCAGCCTCCCCCTCCCCACCTAGACAAAAACAAAACAAACAAGCAAACAAAACTGAAGTTGACTAGCAAGTATTAAATAACTTGTAATTTAACTAATCTGTATCTATTCAGAAAGACCCTCTCTCTCAATTGGTACTGAAGCTATGTCCCACATGTTAATTGAATCTCACTGCTGAAAATTAGCAAGTTGATTCCAATTTGTATTCTGTTGCCCTCAAGGAAGGTTACTTCCTCCTAATACCTGGTGTTGAATGCTTATCCATTAGTCATTTTTCAAGCAACAGAAAGATAGCTGGACTATAGCACTGTGCATATTTTCACACATTGCTTTTTTTGCATGCTTTCATGTATGGTGCATCATATAAGACACAGCATCAACTATTTTTCTCTAGAGGTATATGTGCTGTAGCCCCTGTGAAAAACTTATCCCTCCAGGGAAGGATACCTCTGAGCGAAATTGAGATTTTTATGGCGGATTAGCCAGTGTGTAGGAGTGCTCAACTTCTCTCAATTTTTTCCTTTTAAATTCTTTAATTTAAAATCAGTTAGGTTGAAGAGGACCTTCAAGATCACTGAGTCCAGTCTTTGATCAATTATCACTTTTTTGACTAGACCATGTCACTGAGTGCCACATCCAGCCACATCTTGAACTCTTCTGGGGATGGTGACTCCACCATCTCCTTAGACAGCCCATTCCAATGCTCAGTATCCCTTACCATGAAGAAATTCTACCTGACATCCAACCTAAGCCTCCCCTGGTTCTGCTTGAGGTCATGTTCTCTGGAAGAGGATGATCCCCATCTTGCTACAGCCTCTTTTTCAGGTAGTTGTACTGAGCCACAGGTGGGACAAGCTACAAAACAGCTATTTTTTTCAAATTGTGCTGTCAGAGTTTCCTACATTTCAACTTGCCAAATTTTACTCCAGGTCACAACCTCAATTTTTCAAGAGCCTTGGTTGCCCATGACATTTCTTTCACAATATTTCTTATTCCTGAAGTGCACCTTTACTCTGCTATCCTATCTTATCCTATCCTATCCTATCCTATCCTAGTCTCATAATTTTATTTTTCTGTGAAGAGTTTGAACACTGATATATTAAATTTTTTCATTATAAAATGTACTTCCGGTAAATGATAGCTAAGGTGTTGCCATTCTGAGTTGAATAGAAATACTGCAGCAGTTGTTATCAAGCTTCTCCAATATGTTTCATACTGCAAAAGAGTTTATGCACTCAATCAAATCCTTATTAAAAAAAAAAAAAAAAAAAAGATGGAGCAATCATATCCCATCTGGAATTAGCCATCAAAAAAAAAAATTTATAAAAAGGAAAATAAGAGCTATGTGAAACAGCTTCTCCTTGTCTTTTAAATTAGGTGTAGATTCATCATTGAATCACTTATTATAATTCAGAAAAGCAAAGAAAACAGAGCAGAGTTTAAAACTCAGAAAACAGCAGTTAAAATATGTGCTTTGTTTTTTGCAAAAACAAAGTTGATTTGCTCTATCAGCTGCAATTCTTCACAAAATAGCTTATGGCCCCAATGGCAAGGTAACGAAAACAAAAGAGAACTTTGAAAGCAAAGCACTTCTAGAGGTGAGAAAAACATATGCTGTATTCTTGAGGTTTGTTTTGTACCATGCCAGAAGAGCAAGAGAGACATAAACACTGAGGTTATGGCCACAGTGAGTCACTGGAGCTGCGCATAGAGAACCAGGGACACATCAGTGAAACTGGCAGGTCATGGGATCCCTTATTGTTTTTGCTATTAAAGATTTTGGCTCTGTAAAACCAAAGGAAAAAGCTGTATGCAGCTTGAGAGATGAAATCACTGCAGAGAGATACTGATAGCTGTGCAGCTTCTGCTCTACTGTATATGTAATCCATCCCACTGCCAGTCAATCAGAAAAGAACATTGAATCAGGTTATGTAGCCCAAACACAATCTTTATTTTGTGGGAGATCTGTTATTGGTATCTGAACAGTTGGTACAGAGAAGAAGCTCTTCAAACTAAAGAATTCCCAGCTAGCACCTCCTCAGATAGAAGAGAGTGCCCCAATTCTCATCATGAATAACATATTCAGGTCACCCTGTATCTTAAGTTTAGCAGGTCCAGTGCTGCACAGAGATCCTGAGAAGGGGACAGCTACCAGAAAATTTTAGGTAGAGATTTAGCAAGTTTTTCTTGAGGATCTCAAGGACTTTCATTTGTTTATTTAGAACCATGTAGCTGAGACCCTTAGTGAGTTTGGTAGTGTTCACATTTAGAAGAACAGCTCCATGAGGGGATATATCTGTTGTATCTAAAGGAAAAATTGTTATGGTCATCTGACTAGATTGAACCTTCT
Organism: Corvus kubaryi; assembly: GCF_017639235.1. Lineage (NCBI taxonomy): Eukaryota > Metazoa > Chordata > Aves > Passeriformes > Corvidae > Corvus > Corvus kubaryi. The sequence goes on along the minus strand of NW_024582091.1, from coordinate 1,475,601 downwards.
TGTGCAGCTCAATCACACTGCTTCTGATGGCAGTATATTCTGCCACCTAACTGAAATTCCAACACTACCACTGAATATATCCTCATATGGCCATGAACAGAACCACTATCAATCTCCTTCTCAGCTTGCAAGCTTCACTGAGTGTCTTTCTCTTCCTGTCACTCTATTCTACTGCTTAGATCTTTTGATTCATCTGAGTTTCAGCCGTGGTTACCAGACTCACCTGACATAATCTGCTCACTTAGAAGATGCAACCGACAGTAATTTTGGCTAATCAACGGCAGATTTCATAAAATACTGTTCTCAGATACACAGAAGTGCCTATGATCTCAATCTCTGGAGAGAAATACATGGCATCCAGTCCATGAGCTCGTGTTTTTGTTTGTACTGCTTTTGGGCCTTCATATCCAGCTGTATTCTCTTTCACTATTGCCTTGTCCACTTGTGTATCTGGGTGCTCATCTGAGCCTCACTGCCCATCCCTTCACTGCAGTCTCTTTCTCCTCCACCTCATGCTTCCCCTTGTACTTTTAAAACTCTGCTCACTCCTTGCTATTGCCCACTTCTGCAACCAAGCCAGTATCCCCAGGATCAGTTGCTCTCTGGAGCTGTCATTTGCTCTATCAGCTGCCTTCCAGCAGATCCACAGTCCCCCTTTCCCTCTACTCCCTGGGCTCCCTCCAATCCCAGGCTTTCCACAATCATCTATCATCATCTGCTCTGCAACAGTATCAGATATCTCCCTCTTCCTACCCTGCCTAAATCCCACAGGGAAGCAGAGGGAAGAAATGCTCTTTACTGCAGCAGTTAGGAAGAAAGAAGGTACTGCCTCTGGCATCCCAGAGGGGTCATCTCAGAAAAAAGGCAAGATGCTGTTGGCTAGACTTTGACCTGTGTGCACAGAACCATCAGACACTTTTACCACCAGGAAATATCTACTCATGTGCAAACTAAAATTTACCAACTTGACACATTTACACAGGTTTTGAAGAGGACAGCAAGAGACAACTTTCATCTGCAGATCCCCTTTCCTGCTCCTTTCCATTCAACCTGTCATGAATTCAGATCGCTTAAAGAACTGCTGTCAAAGTTATTAGCAAAAGCAGTTTTAATATGATGCTGTAAAACTGGTGTAAAAAAGTTCCATGACAAAGTTCACATTTTTACTGTTGAGTACCATCATTTGAACACTGATTCAGAACATATCAAGACTAAAATCAAAGTTAGCAATTCGAATCAAAGTTACCATACTGCAAGTTTATGCATGATATTGTTTGCTACCAAAGATCAGTCACTTGTAAAGCTCTCTCTGTCACAAGTAGAAACCTTGAGAGATATCCCAACTCCAGGGGAGATTACCATCAGGCAGCCATGCTGCTAAGCAGGGAGAGGTCAAAGAGGCTCATTTAGGCTGTGAATATTATGTGAGGGTCTCCACACTGTGGGTCAAGCTTGTTGACATGCGAACCAGATTCAGCTTACACATTCTTGCTCCTGCAAGAATGATAAGCAATCCTTCAAAGGCTAGCCCAACCTCTAGGGAAAGTGTGCTGGTATTATTCCCAGTATCATTCCTGAAAGGGTAAAACACTACAGTCTTGGTTGCAGGGTTTCTGAATGGGTTACACCTTAGAGGCTCAACTTGTTAAACTGCTCGGACTACAGACAAAAGTCCCTTTGGCCACTCAGAATATCCCTGCTGTGTCTCTTTAACATCAAAATACAAGATCATCCGAAAGAATAAAGACAAATACAAGCAAGCTGCCAATCCTGAAATGCCTGTGGAGCATCTTTAATTACAGTCTGAGGCCTCAGGAGGAGACCCGAGAGCACAGTTACTGCAAAGTCATTAGCCCATGGCATTTTCAATTAAAGCCTGTCAGGCCCAACGAGATGTGCTCTGATGGAAGGGGAATTATTAGCTATGTTTTTTGGAATGAAATAGTCCTACATTTGGCATGGGACGGACATGAGGCCTGATCAGAGCCCATCAGAATGTATTGTGCAGAGCTTGGAAAGTGATGAAAATTTTGTTTCTGAATCTTTGCTACTATGAGGTAAGGATAAGTTTCTGAGAAGACAAATCATGGTTGATTAAACAGGTTACAATACAGGTGACTTGATGTCCTGATTTCAGCTGGGATAAAGGTAATTTTCTTCTTAAAAGCTTTGAAGTTCTGTGTTTCAGATTTAGTATGAGAATAATGTTGATAACACACTGATGTTTTAGTTGCTAATAGTACCTCCTCTAAATAAAGGACTTTTCAGTGTCTCATGCTCTGCCAGTGAGCTGGTGTACAAGAAGCTGGGAAGGAGTGTAGCCAGGAAAGCAACCTGAACCAGACAAAGGGATATTCCACACCAGCAAATGTCATGCTCAGCACATAAACTGGGGGCAGTTGGCTGGGGGTTGCTGACTGCTGCCCAGGAATGGTCTAGACATTGGTTAGATGTCGTGAGTAATTGTATGGGGCACCGCTTGTTTCTCTTGGATTTTATTCCCCCCTCTCTCACCCCTTTTCATTACAATTAGTAGTAGTAGCGGTATTTATTTATTTTAATTATTCAACTGTAATGATCTGAACCCACAAAGTTTTCTTTTCTTTCCTATTCTCCTCCCCACCAGGGTGAGGAGCTAGGGAAAGTGAGCAAGAAGCTACATGGTGCTTAGTTGCCAGCTGGTGCCAAACCACAACATTTAATGATGTAGAAGACAGAGAGTTCTGAAAGAGATATTCTCTGATTTGTGGCAGGACACTTCAGGCAGTCACAAAAGGATGGACAACAGACTTACTTCATATGAGTAAGGCTGAACAAATAAGATTCATAGGAAATTGGCTGCCTTTCTAATAGGAGAGCTGTGCATTTAAAACATTATTGTGTTTAAAGAGAACACAAAAGCAGACTAAGACCTCACGACAAAGTGAAACAGGTTTGCATGTCATGCTTAGAGGAAAAGATGCATCTGAGAAAAATTGGAATCCTGTTGACAAGTCATAAATGCCAGACTTGAACAGCAGGGGGTATGCACCAAGATCAGGAAAAAGATCACACAAAAGCCCAACCTGTCCCTGAAAGGTCAGGACATAACCTTTAACAGCCAAAGCTGGCCCACGTGTTTACTGTACGTGACCTGGAGGTCTGTCCAAAAGCCAAGAAAATAATGAAGTTTAAGGTTTAAGCCTGCAAAGATCTGCATATCTTGCAGATGAGTTCAAGTACAAATGTGCCATTTAATCATAAGACATTTTTCCCCTAAGTTACCTAAAAATTAGTGGGAACACAATCAGTGGTGAATGATAATAAAAAGGCATCATGAAAGGGTCAACATCCAGAAATGCTGGGTTCAGCTATCAACAGTACAAGATTCATAGGCTGCTGAATCAAATATTTCATTTTCATTAGGACAGGCTTGCTCACTGAAAAGTGGTCATTAGAACAGTAGGCCATGTAGCCCCAATTATTTACTTACTAATAAGTCACTAAGTCTTGATGCTATCATACACATTTCATACAGCTACTGGTGCTTGGACATTTCAGTTACAACCTCTGAGAAAATTAACCAGCGCTAAAGCATCAGCACTGAACTAATGAGCTAGTACTTTTATTTGTTTGGACTGACCTTAGCAAAGTTTTGGTGTAGGTCAGCTTGCACACTCCTAAACACCTCTTGATCTGAAGTGAGGGTGGGTAAGTACTGTCTCCAGTAGGCAGTTCAGGTGACATTGCACCTTGTGGTGGGCACTAGAAGAGGTTAGTGTGATGTGTACAGGGTGTTGATCTAGGGACTAGAAAGGTAAGCCTTGTGCTCTTTCATTTCTTGGGACAAATTCTGCCATTAAAGCAGGATCAAATGACAGCAGATGGAATAACAGAGGAAGACAGATCATACCAAGAAATCACAAAACCTAGAGAGTAACAGAACTGAAGAGAAAGACAACTGGAACTAGTCAAACAGAAGACTAAAGCAGACGGATTCCAGCCAGAAGCAGGAGTATTCAGAGCTTTTGCCAGTTACTGAGCTGCCTTGGGCAGAAGAACTTGGACTTATGAGGAGCACAGAACAGTGCTTCTCCAGCCAGAGGGTGTGCTTTGCCAGCACAACAGAGAAACTGCACAAGGTCCATCTTATGGGCTTCACTAAAGGACAGAAACAGACCATGAAAGGCTTATGGCATCCATTGGTTGAGATGTTGCCACAGAGAGATGGCACTGAGAGAGGCAAAGGCAGAAACAATTCCTACACTAACAGCAGCATCACAGACAATCAAAAAGTGGGATGAAGACCTACACATTTAAGACTTGAAGGCCTAACACAGTGTCTTCATAAAGGCCAAATCCTGAGAGTCAGCTACAAGTTGGGACGAAGTGACTGACGGAAGTCAACAAATGCTTGCACAGAGACTTTGAAATAAGATGGATATCACAAAGAAGGCAGCAAATTACAAGAGTTCAGTAGAGGAAGACAACATGTAAAAACACAGCAAAAATTTCAGATGTTAAGAAGGAACTCTGTAAATAGATTCTTCAACTAAAGAGCTAAATTAGAGAAAGATGGTGCAGAATTTATCACACCTGGCTTCAAACATCAGCCATGCAGATGTCTCCCATCCAACCAGTTCATACTAAATTCCCTTTACAGTTGGTGGAAAAAATATACGATTCATCTCACTTATTTGAGACACCTGCTTTAGAATGACATGACTTGTGCCCCACTGGTACTTGCTTCTCTCCATTTCCAAGAAGGGAGTTTCAGTGATTAGCTCAGATGGAGGCATCTGCATGTGGCCTCATAACTCCCAGCCAGGGAGTCATCTTGTGTTTTACCTCCCATTAAGCACCATGCAGGAGGTTGATTGCCATTTTCATATGTGGAAGGAATTTTTTTCCCCGGCAGCTAAAGTGGCACATGACTATATGGGGCTCTTTTTCACATACTATGTTGCAATCAGGAGGGCTGGCTTTGGGTTGATTTAAAATTGGATTGGCTTTTAGTGCACTTCTTCATTCAAAATGGTCCAGTGGAGGTCACTAAGCCAGCAGACTAAAATTTTGATCATCGTTTGTACTGTGATTTAAAATGGTAAAGAGCTGCACCAGCTCTCTCTTGAACAGAAGTTGCAGTTCTTTCCATCTGCCTCTCTTCTCCATGTTGTGTGCGCCAATGTCATTGGATGGATAATGGCTTCCCACAGAGGCCCTCAGCAGGGTGGAGGCCAAATTCACTCTTGGGATGTAATGGTGCCTGGTGAAATCTGCATTGGATAACCTTGCTGGATAGTTTAGGATACCATAGGAAAGGCTTCAGCTGCAGCTATAAACCATTATCACTTCTAACTCCAGTAGGGTGTCTAAGTCTCTTTTGCCTATCAGTTGTCAGCTGTACAATATGAATGTAACAGAGGAGAAACAATAACATAAATTGAGGTTACTTTAACCTAAAAAATGGCACATATTTATTACACGTTAACAGTCCTTTACTGCACCCACATGAAGTTCAAATGTTCACAAACAAAATGACATGAAGGCAAGTGCTCTACTTTTAAAATACAAGTCTAATAAACCTTGAGCTACCTGAGGACAAAGCCAGTACTGAGTTACATGCACATTCCAATGAGGAATTAAATATTAATCTAGAAGGCTAGTGGTAGTTTCTTACAGGTCTTGACATCACTGAATCTTGCAGTGGCAGTGCTGAGAGCCAGACCTGTGCTCTTTGCTCACACACCTCACGTTAATTTTAAATGGAATCATCCCTCTGTAAAAACTGAATAAAAATTGTAGGGCACGGGTCTTACAGTGTTGGATACAGTGTTTTGGAAATCTGTGGAAGATGCTAAATCTGAGAGGCTTGCATTCAGAGCTCAAACTCAAATCTTCCTTCATAAATATAGTTGATACACTGGGGGTTTCATATCCTAAGGAGAAACTTGATCTAAAATGAGTCTTGCAATATTTTACAAGGCATGCTTAACCTCTTAATGTGTGTCATGCAAAGATTAAGAGGCAGTGTTATTGCTTGCAAAATCACCTGCTATTTCCAGGAAACAGTCATTTGCTGGACCTGTCCTTGTCACTGGCATAAGTATAATGCTTTTAATAATCTCCCATTGCCTAAGTGATGTGTTTGCATCAAAATGATGGATATCCTATATCTGGCAGAACTTTTAAAGATCTATTTATTTCTATCTTGTTCTTCTGCTGCCATCTAGAGGTTTTATTCTTAGACTGACAAAAAAGAAAATAAGGTGCTTTATTATATTTCAAAGTTGCTTTTAAAAATTGTCTGCACCTTAACATCACTTAGGGTGCTTTTACCACTGAACCTCTTTCTCCATACAAGAGCAGATTAATGAAGGGTGTAGAAGTTTTTGAGCTGTAGGATGCAGGTGAGACTTATGAGCTGGAGTAAGATTTATGCTAGAGGCAAACACTGTCATAAAAAAAATCTTTTCCTCATAAAAAGCACCTGTAAACTGGCCTTCGGAGGAATTTTCATAGAACAGTTTTTTCCAGAAAATAAACAGCAACATATCAAAGCATCCTCAAAGTAAGCAGGTGCTTGGAGAAAAGGCAGCCTTGCCAGCCTTGCAGCAGAATGCCAACATGACAGGCACAGCTATGACTTTGGCCCATCAGCACAACTGGCTGACATCTTATCTGCCTCCCGTGACAAGTCCGCAATGCTCCATTTCACGCTAGCATTGCCCAGAAAAGCACAACATGAAACTCAGACAAGACAAAACTCACCAGTGCGACAGAAAATCATTCTAATAGAAACATTTATTCTTAAAGGTAACAGAAACAGCTAATTCACTGTAATGGGCTCCTGGTTTTGTAAAAATAATAGATTCACATGCAGTATAAATGAGTCCATCTCCCTTGACCTTAGTGTGAATAGGTTAATTTGGCATCTGACCTTCTTGAGCAAATCTTAACTTCTTGTTTTGCCCCTTCAAATGTTTATTAATTAAACTAATGTTAACACCAGGTCTGTGGAGGGCATGTGCAAATGCTAATATGCCTCACTATGTATTCCTTCTGAATAGATTACCAGAGCACCGTTTTTGACCCTCTAATATCCGTCCTATTTTATTGCCCCTCTGGGCAACTAGGTGTACGTTGACTCTAAAAAGATAGCCCCTTTTAAACAGAGATGAACCAATTCATTTCCCAGAACCAATAATAAGATTTTAAAATGTGTACAAAGAAACCAAAGGCACACTGAACACTGAAATATATGAAAGAGTTTTTAGGAAGTCCTTAGCCTTTTGAATACAATGTTCCTGTGAATGATAATTTCTCTACTTCAGCAGAGGATTAACTGTCATAATAAATTATTTCTGTTTGCCTGGAAGGAAATAAGTGAAACTTGCTTAACTAAGAGGGCCAGCAAAAGGTACAGCAGAGATGAGACTAACCTTGTCTCCTGTGCCCAAGGATGCCCCTGATAAAGGCAATAAAATTAACCTGTGTAGTGTAGAAGGAGATAAGAATAATATTAAATTCCTGCTGATACTCACTTTGTATGCTATGGAGACTGGCTCTGATGTTTTGTGAGCCTGCCATAGTAAGATTTTGGAAACCTTAAATATCTTTAATAAGAAAATAGAATAGAAAAGAAGAAAATTTGGTTTATTTCATTGACAGACTTGCTGAAGTTCTCGTGATGACGGATTCCTATAAAATTATATTTTCTTATTTTGCCAGATACTCAGATGGTAAATCCTTACTTTTCTTTATGTCCTAAAATCTCCTGACTAAACTACTTATGGTAATACCACGTTCTTCAGTCTTTAACCCTCTTGAACACTTTCATTCAATGACCAGATGCAGAATGTAGGTACCTAGCCACAAGTTTTCACCCAAAAAAAGTATTTTTCATCACCATTCAGTATAATTCCTGGATGTTTAGACGTACTTAAACATAAACTCACTGTTGATTTGCTATGGGTACAAAAATCTTTCAAAAAGATTTTTATTTAAAATCACAGCATCTAGGTCTAGTTTCTTTTTCTGTCTGTTTACCCAGCCAGGTAAAGGAAAAAAAAAAAGATAAAGAGAAGCAGCACTTCCAAATACAAACCAAACTCAGCATTAGTGCACTACCCTTGATAGTCAGAGATACTGGTTCAAATCTCCATGGATGGGAAGGAGGAGGGAGGGGATTTCTGCTCTTCTGTATCCCAGATGTGTGCTCCAACCTGCTGCATCTGACAGCTTGTAAATTGGTTTCTCATTTTGTGTGCTTTTCATCTTTCTCCAAAACAAAAAAATATTTCGGTTCAAGTGAATTGGTTGCCAGACAAAACAATGAAAGGTCTATGTCACTTAAACTAAATTTAAAAAAAATAAATAAAAAAGCCCTGAAATTAATTTTTTTCTAAAACTGTCCATTTTCCTGGACATTTTTTCGGTTTGTCTGCTGCAGGGAGGAGGAGAGAAGTCATAACAACTGTTTCTACATTTCCCATACTTAAGCTCAGAAGTTGAAACTCGTGAAAGACTCAGCATCAGCTTTCAGCAATGACCCCAAACACAAATTTATAGTCTGTATACTTGTGTCAAGCTCTTTCATTCAGTTTCTCCTGTGATGATTTTGCAGTGCCATTTTTTCACGTGACCCCCTCATCCAAGCTCCCGTCTCCCACAATGCTCCCTTTTCATCTCATTTATCCTGGAGACTGGAAGAAGTCACAAGAGAGGAGGGCTGCATTCAATGTGTACCACTAGTATTACTCACCATTAGAACTCTTCCTGGAAGCTGCTTAGCAAAGAACAAAGGTTTTTCCAGATACATAGGTGGTTTTTTATTGAATGAGGAACCTCATCCAAAAAAGCTATCACTGCAAACTCTGTATTATGTATTGCATGAGAGATAGCTGAACAACTAATGCCCATCCTATTTGAATGTTTCACAATAAGAATATATTGATATTTTTGTCTAGAAGAACATCACTTCACCCGTGGAAGAGTTCTCTTGATCTTTTCGGTGAGAGGAGAATCAAAGACATAATTATCTTAAGTGACTGAATTGTATACATATCTTCTGGTGCCAGTTTAAGCTTGACCTGTATTGTAAAAAGTAAAATGAATGTTGCAAGTGCCACCCAGTGACTGTGATTAACCATAATTTGCATTCTTTATTGAAAGTCAATAGTCTGCATGCTACCAGCTGTGAAATTGCACAATAAGCAATAATTAAACAATGAAGAAGAGTAAATAGAATTAGTTAGGTGTGATCTGGAGCAGTGAGTAGCAAAGGTGACTTTTAAAGTTTTATTAGCACAAAGCAGGAAAAACAAGGTATAACCATGTGACCTATGGTTCAGTGAGTAAACAGTGAACATTTGTAAAAGTTTACTAAAATCACACTATTGATAGGACAAGAGTATCTCTACTAAAGCAAGACTATTCATTAAACTTACAGGGCCAAAGGTTTCAAAACCAAAAGGACCATCTCTGAATATCTATCTAACTGCAGTTCACTACCTTTACTGATGGGACGTTTGTTCTCAGAGGCTTGTTGGGTTCCTTGGAGTTTTGAGGTTTTTTTACAGAGGATTGAGAAGTGTGAAAATGAAAGTTTGCTGTTGGTTTGTAGGCTTTTGAAACTTGCCACTGCATATGGGAACCTCTGGCAGGAATTTGGCTATACACTGTTTGCAAGCCCTACTCTATTAGATGCACTCAAAATGAGATTGTTGCAGATGTGTACAGCACCACAGCACAGCTACCTCCCTACAGCAAATTTAAAAGCTCAGTTTCCCTTTGGACATTACCAATGAATTTTGTGTGGAAATAGCTCAAATACAGTTTACGTATTCTATTCTGTTTGTCAAACATAGTGTGAAGCTTCACTTGTTACTGGATCTTCACTTTGCCTGAGGTTTGAGGACTTCTTCTGATGGTGGTATTGGCCTGGGTTTAGCAAGTTGGCCAGGCTTAATTTCAGGCATTTTTTCACCATGTCTGTACACACTTACAGTGACATCCACTGTTTCCCCTCCATACTTGTTCTTGACATGGATGCTATATTTGCCTGAATCTTCTGAAGTCACTCCCTTGATTGTTAAACTGGCATATTTCCCTTGTTCCAGTGAAATTGCATAGTGCTCATCAATTTCAAAGGTCTTGTCGTTCTTGAACCAAACCACTTCAGGGTCAGGATTTCCAAACACAGTACAGGTCAGATTCAGTGTCTGAGGGAGGAAAACATAAGTAATTTTGAGATCAGTACAATTTGTTTAACTAGAATATTCTCAGTATTGCTTTCAGGCATTTTTTATTCTTAGATAATTAAACTAAGATATAGTATCATGTTCTTGAAGACTGAAAAGTATACTGAAAAGTAGAGTCTCTAATATTTCTTTTTCCCTTGAGTCAGACTTTCGACCATCTCACCGGTGACTGTGATACAGTAATAGCCTCAGGGTTACAGTGTCTGAAGATGGTAAGTTGGACTGTCATTGCAGTCCTGCCTGCAGGAGACTCCTGACAACCCATTAGTCTGACATGAGGTTCAGGCAATGATAGTTTTAAAAACATCCTTGAAGCTTCCCTGTACACAGCAGGGTGGAAAACTGAGCAAATCTTTTCTGACCAAGGCCTCCTGAGGTTATTGCTTGAGATGATTAAAAAAAAAAATCACTTAAAAATAAAATACACAACATGAATCACTGGACATCGAGTCCAGGTGCTGCTGACTGGCAAAGTGGAAATATTTTGTGAAGAATGAATAATACATAAATACTGGAAAAGTGCTCCTAGAATCATAGAATGGTTTGGGTTAGAAGGGACCTTAAAGATCATCTACTTCCCATTCCACTGCCATGGGGAGAGACATCTTCCACAGGCAGGGACACCTTCCACTAGACAGGGTTGCTCACAGTCCTATCCACCCTGGCCATGTGTAACATACTCAGAAAATAGCTGACATTACGTAATGGACCATCCTGGCAGCTTAGGTGTTTTTCAACCACTGAACTGAGACTTAAGGAGCTCATAAAATTTTGATGAGCATTCTTCCAAATTTTTGTAGATGCACTGCTGAACCCCATTTTGACCACCCTCTATGTATGTGTATGTAAACTTCATGTATTTACGTACAGTGATCACAGAAAAAATGAAAGAAACATCTGAGAAGTTGCATTGATTAGTTCCTACTTTTTTCACCTTTGCTGAAAACTCATTCTGTGCAAAATTTGGCCCTAGATAACTAAGACACCTTAAGAATTTAACATATGCAGCACTGTGTTAAGAAAGAAAAAAGAAAAAAAAACCAGGAAAAAGTAAAACAAATTAAAAACCTACTGTTAACAACCCCAAACTGACAATTTCTACCAGAATTCTTCCTTTTATTGCCTCCACATTCCCCTTCAGGTTTCACCAAATCCTGATCCAGAGGGAGCTGAGAAAGTCCATCTGTGTTCACACTTGCATGTTTCTGAGCAATGTTTTTTATGATTGATGATAGCTGAATAGATGTCATATAATTCAGAGTAAAAATAAAACAGGAAGAAATTTTCAGTGATCAAAATCACCATATGTTCACAAATAGAAGTGGTCTTGCACAATTCATGCATCCCAAGTCAGAATGCTGAAGGAAGATTTACTCACTCTGGGTACAATCTAGTGGCAAGCTAAGTCTTTGAGTATTCTGGAAGAAGTGATATTGTGTAGAAGGCAAAGTTAACTAATAGCACAGTAGGAAGCTAGGAATAGCAAAGTTAACTAATAGTCTAGTAGGAACTAGACTTACTACAAAATATTTAAAAGAGTAATTATGCAAGCACAAGAATGAAATTTTGGGAAAATAACCTTCTCTCTAATGCCGTGAGTTTTATTCTTTCTGTCCTTTATGTAAGATGGGCAACTTTGAATTACTATTGCTTTCAAAAGCGACCTCATTTAAGAGCAACTAATAAATCATAATAATTAATCAAATCTTAATAAGTTAATATTAAGAACTTAGCAGAGAACAGATATATTCCACAGTCAATTTAGATAACTTGGGTCTGTTCCAATTTATCAAATTATAGATTTGAACTAAAAATCAAATTATTCTCCTTCTGCTTTCAGTTTCTATGGAATCATCTACCTCCCCTCACCTTTAGACATCAAAGTAAACTGCTCAGCATGGCAAAAAGCTGTCCTTACCTTTCCATCCATTATAGTAACGACATCAGGCAAACCACCAATGACTTTACCACGATCTAGGAATTAAAGAAAAATATGGTGACTGTGTGAAGTTTAGACTTCAAAATTACTCATTTTTAATGATTTTACAACTTTGTGTCATGACTCACAGTTTTGGTTTTTTGGGGTTTTTTTAAACTTTAAAAAAACAATACATTTTTTGTGATATTTTGGGAGGGTTTTAATGTGTTATATAGTCCCCTTAGATTTTTTTTTGCAGAGATTGTGCCACAGCATTCTAAACTGATACACATAAGAACCCTGAAGCTACTGCTGAGATTGACAGTTTGTGCTTTGGGCCCAGAGCAAAGTAAGGAGGGCATTTTTAGCATCCTGGTGGTATCTGAAAACTAAGGAAAATTTGTTCTGCCACTGTCTTTGAGGGCAGAAGCATCATGTCATCACCAGGGAATAGATATCATTTCCAGTACTCCTACAGTCCCTAACAATAATGAGCTTCCCCATAGTCTGGGTCTCAGCAAGCAGTGCACAACACACAGCAGTAAGCAATCTTAATGGATAGATTTGGTATCCTCAGCAGCTTTCAGTCTCAACACCCCCTTGTATGACACACAATTCACACTTCACTAAATCTCTGCAGACACAAGGTACAGTGAAGGCTTGCAAAATATATAAAGTGTTTAGTGGGTTTCCAGAGCAATTAAAGACAACTAAATCCACAAATTACTACTGTTATTGTGATATTTTGTGCTAAGAGAGGATTTCTGCAGCCACAGAACTCAGTAAATTATGGCAGCATATCATGATGGATGCTTTAAAAAGAACACTAGATCACATTGTTAAACACCTATGATAAAATGTGAAATAAACTTACTTTTCTCAGCAAAAGCAGCTGCCCTAGAGTTGTTGAAAAAGAAAGAGAAACATAAAGTGTTATTGATGAAATTAATAATAAAATATTTTGTGTAAGCAAAGGCACTGTTGTTATGGCATTAAAACACAAAAGATGCAGCACTTACTTGAGTCGCTGGAACTCTGCATATGCATCATCAAAAGCTGTAACAAAACAATTGAGAGGGTTATTTTCCATGAACATGACTTGCACTTGGGGCTCAATACAAACATTTAAACACATACCCATGTTACAGCTTTTTTAAAACCCATGCAGGGTCACACAGTTGCACAAAGAGAAACCAGACTCCTGAAACCTGTGCTGAAAACAGATACAAGACTAAAAAGATGATAACAGTTATAAAACTGTACTATAACTGTTTCTGATCAAAGACTATCTGACTTTACTATAATTCCTCTATTTCCAGTAAAATCTGCATAGTCTATGAAAAGGCACAATATAAGTCTGATCTTAGAAATATACCTTGCCCAGACAGATCAAGTGTACGTTTGTAGGATTCCTTGCTACCAAAGATTTCAAAGGTGTAGTTCCCCTTATCCTTTTCAGTGGGTTCTCTTATCTGCAACCAGGCAACATCCTCTCCACCTCCAATCTTCATCTTTTCACCAGAAGAAATCTTAGATTCCCTGAAAAAAAAAGATGAATAGAGATGAGTTTGAACATTCTTTTCCTGTATATTGTCCATAGGAAATTATCTATAAAAAGTCACAAATGATAACATACTACTCCTAAGCTATAAATAAATTACAACTAATGGGCTCATTTTCTCAGAATAGTCTTTGCTTCCTGATGGGGAGTATGAAACACTTTGAAAACACTTTAAAAATATTAGCTTGAGTTTTCATTTCAAAGCTCTATTTGTTCACTCTTTTCTCTTTCTCCTCTCCTCACACAGAGCTATGCTTACATCTTTATGCACATACACAGCTCTGTGTGAAAGTGTTTAGAGTTCTGTACACTTCATACACAGAAAAATAGAATACATAAGGATTGTAAATTATAGGCGTCTTTTTTTGATGAAGGAAGGATATATTTTGTCTTTCATTAACTTCAAAAATCAATTAACAAAAGATTTTTATAAAGTTATTCTTGCATCAAGTTAAAATACGCTTTTGTTTTTTAAAAAAACAAGAAAACAACACTTCTTAACTGCAGATAAGCAATAAACACTCTTTAAAAAACAATGGCATTAGCTTGACTTATCATCACTTCTTGGTTAAGAACAAAAGAAATGCTCTGCAGATTCAGATCAGGTGGTTTTGTCTGTCCTGAAGAGAGGAAATAGAAGAAGCTATTTAATCAGAGTATGTAAACCAGATCACTTTCAATGGCTCAAAGAGAATTTTCCTCTTTCACTCATTAACTAAGGAAATACTTCTTTTCATTCTTCTTCCCCAAGCATCTTTAGCTGGAATTTTAATAAATGAAGTCAGTTATAGCTTTTTCTTGATCACTCATTTTATTTGCCCAGACCAAGCTGATTTGACTCCATAGCTGGAGTCATTTTGATAGGGAAAAGGTATTTTTACCATTTCCCTTTCTTTAGGGCAACTTCATTGTGTTCAGCCTACCAGATTAGATTTCTGAATAGAAACTGCTATATATTAGAAAAGATTACATATAATGTTTCCCACTCTGGCCTGAGTGGAGGATGAGTACTAGCTCTAGGACTTGTATTGTACTCCATGCTACGCAAGACAGTGGATAATTCAATGCTAGCTAGAAATTTACCTGGTAAAAAAAAAATAAAAAACATGGGTTGTGTAGCCTTTCAGTTTTTCCAGGAAAAAAATTTGCTATAACCCCATTTAAAGGATCAGGGAATTTTGGAGAGATTGGTGCATTGGTTGGTTGGTTTTGGTCTCTGTTTTGACTTTAAAGCTCTGATTATAGTCATTATATTAATATAAGAATAGAAATCTTATTCATGCATAATCTGTGTTCAATGATCTTCTAGACAATCAAAGTGTAAGACATTATAAAATCTGAAATATTTAGGGGGTCCTGTATGTAAAAGCAAAAGAAAATACAAATATAAATGTAAATGTAAATGTAAATGTAGATGTAAATGTAGATGTAAATATAAATATATATCAGTGTGCACACTGATATTTCCATATTAGCCATGTAGCATTCTTCAGTTTTATACTTCTATGGGATGGATGGTGGAATAGACTGCCACTTTTAAAACTCAAGCATAAAAGGCAGAGGCAATTTTTTTTCCTTTTCCTTGCCATCATACTGGTATTACTATCATGAAAGAAGAAGAACTTTATAAATACAATGCCTGAGATATAAATACAGCTACACAGCCTTGCAGAAGTGTTCCTGAGCTCCCTGAACATGATGATAATTAACACTTTGTTTGTGTTTCTGTCTTCATAAAAAGCATTGCAAATTTTGGACAACATATTGATATTCCTGTCTAAGTCAGACCAGGTCATTGTGTGTAATCTTTGCAAGCCATCAAGAAATGTGGAAGTTGAAATCACTGGAAGAGTTTTAAAATCCTTTCAAATATTACCTGCAGTTTCAAACAAGTGAGGGCTTGACATAACAAAGCATTTGAACAAATATTTAGCTGTAGATACACAGATGATTTGACTGTCTCCAAAGTCAAAGATTAATGTAACAAGAGAGTGGAAAACTGTTAGGAACTTTAAAGCTCATTTTCGGCCATATTCTCAGCTCTGAGGGTTATTCTCAAGGTATTCTGTGCCCCACTGAATATCTTTTCAAAGAGAAGTATCAAAATTAAAATATTTTGGGTTACGTAAGACTGTATCAGTTTGGAAATAAAAGCATTCTGTTCTTAACACAGGCTTTTATTAAACTGTGAGAGCAGATCCTTGATATTCACCTAGAACTGGGGGGAGTTTCATCCACTTTAGAAAAAGGCAGCCCTGAATAGGAAACTATGCCCAAATATTTTGCTGTCTTTTAATCAACCAGATAATACAATGGAAGACAAACAGTCTTGTGTGGAATGAGAGAACACAATACTATAGATTCCTTTTTTTCTGTGTGTTACAGCCCTCCTTATGGATGTTGGACTAGCCTTATAATATTTCTTTTACCCTATGTACTTTCTATGTTAAAAGAGAATATATTGTTCTGCAAAGAGAAATTCATTAATGTGGTCCAGTTGTTAAATGAATGCCCCAGAATAGTAAATACTAAATTGTAAAGACAGCATATTTTTCTCAAGTAAAATTGAAAAAAATATTCTCATCTACCTGTGGCTCCAGGTGACTTTCATTTCTTCATTGTAGTATTTCAAGAAACACTGGAGCCTTATTCCTTCCTCAGTGCAAAGAATCTTCAGTGGAGAAGCTGACTTACCTATATAAAATAGAGTATATGTGGATCAAATAGGAGAGATAGTGGAATGAACAGGAAATAGAGGAATGGATTATTTGTACTGTCTGGACAAAAGAAAATTCAAGACCTGGGTCATGATTCTCAACTATCATAGAGACAATTGTCATACCTCTCACAGAACATCTGCTGATTTATAACAGATGAAAGTTCAGTATCAGTTTATGACTTTATTTTCATATACAAGCATTATGACTGGCAAGATCCATTGTGAAATAATGATCTAGGCATACAATTGCCATGAAAGAGTATTGTAATGATTCTAGTTACATAAAAATTTTATTCTTGTGCAAACCCTGTTCTTTCAGTGGAAAGAACAGCTTCTCACTGGGAACAGATCCAGAACCTCATTCTCTATATCAAGAGAATATATTCACTTACTAATGGGAAGCAGGAAGAAAATTATTGCTGCAACATTTTCACTGTATCTAAACCAAACAAACCAGGTGGAATAATACTTTGTTCCCTTTTAATAGTGTCAATTAGCAAGGTCAACTGCTTGTTCAGAAACTTAATAACATCCATAATAATGTAAGCATCAGGACTCTCAGAGATTTCCCACTTAAAATAAAAATTCTCTGTCTCACCCTCGCATGACTTCAAAATAAAAAACCACTACATGAATATTCAAGACAGCATTTACTTACCACTCACTCCACTCAATGCCAGAATTATATCGTCATAAACTGCAGAGAGAAAGAAGAAAAAGGAAGAAAATGTACCATCAAAATTCAATCAGTATATAGCTTTGTTACGTTCAGTTTAATTAAAGCAATATGGGAAATCTTCATATCCTTAAGCAAAGAAAACCATTAAAATTGCAACAGGTGTACAGGACAAATTGGAAACTCTCTGTGTACAGCATATGAATTCTCTGCTGTGTCACTCAGTATCTCGGCCTTTTGTGGAGACAGCTGTCTGCTGCCAAACCTTTGTCTCTCTCCCTTAGGCCAGCAAAAAGAAAAAAGTCGTTAAAACTGAATAGTTCACATTCAAAGGAGAGTGCAGGTGAAAAAGAAATCATCTCATTCTTGGTGAGGTTTCACCTTCTCCCTGTAGGATGGCATTTGACAAAAGTAGTCTTTTAACAGCAAGTGAAATAAAGCAGGTATCATATCAAGCTTTTGAAATATCACAGAGCTGATGGGTTTGTAGCAGGAGAGAACCCCAGATACAAGGGCACAAGAGTGAGGAACCCTTTCATAGCAGAAGAATCATATTCGGTGACACCATGTAAGATAGAAAGAAAAAGAAGCACCATAGTCTAAATAATGCATAGTCAAGACTGAGGGATTCTTATTCAATGCTGATGAATTTTTATGAATATGGAAGACAGAGAAATGAGTGAAGTTCAGAAAATACTACTTATATATTTTTTCTGTTTTGATCTGTATATGCATATTTTTGTCTCTGCTAAAATAGATCATGATTCAGTCCCATAACTCTTTGCAATCTCCAGTACGCTTCTGCTGATACCTTGCCATAAGGAAATGAATTGCATATTATATATACCTTACATTTCACTGTCTGAGATGGTAGGGTTATGTTAACCATACTGTCTAAATGAGGGTGGGTTTTTATTCTGAGAGAACAATGGGCAGAATTTATGCAAAATAAATATGCCTGGGAGATTATCAATTGATAATACAGTCTTCTGCAATAAACCACATCTTAAGAACAGCCAGATACTCATTTTTCCTCTTATTACAGGTACTTCCTCCATCTGCTGAAAAGGAAAGCTAAGATCTTTGGTAAACTGGGTTAATTTTTTAACATGTCTTTCTCCTTCTAATACAAGCCTGCCAAATATACTCATTATTTGGGTCAAATATCTACATGCAGGTGGAATTAATCTAGATTCACTTTGGCCTAGTTGGTAGGACCTAGGCAAATAAGCCCAGGGAAGCTCTCTTCACCAAAGTTAAGTAAAATTCATTCATGTTGGCAACAGATCAGTGTTTGTTATGGACTCAGAATATTCTGAGTTGTCAGGAGCATACAAGAATCATCAAGTCCAAGTCCTTAGTGAATGGCCCCTACAGGGATCAAACCCACCACCTTGGCATTATTAGCACTACACTTTAACCAACTGAGCTAGTCTCAAGGTCAAAGAAAACTGACAGTTTTGACAGAAAAAAACCCCATAATTAGAAATAGAATTACAGTATCTCACTGTCATGCCTGATATCATATGAAACCTATTCTAAATGGCTATCATGGGTGTATTTTAGACTATATTGTCTCATTTGAATTTAAATTCATTTGAATACCAGTGCATACTGAACTTAAAGTAACCTGCCCCATAGAATATGCAGTTTTCCCTGCTCCTGCTAAACTTCTCTTTTTATCCTTTATGTTTCAAGGCTAACTCCACCATTTAGGAACCCATTGTGTGGTATTATAGTGCAGTTTTTATGTGTTGCTGGATGACATTTTCAAAGCCTCCTGGACCCACAGAATTAGATACAGTGAATTCTCTAAATAGGCATTTCACTGTACATTTCAAGCACAACAGTCTGCCATACCTGAAGAATAGTCCCTGGAAGCTGGACCCCTGACCATATGATGGAGACCTACTGTATGTTTTGCTTATTCCAGTGGTCAGGATACACATACACAAATCCATAGACTAAGGGAATGCTATCTGTGTATATATCAAAGGACAGGAAGGGAGGAGGTGATTGATGAGAACATATTGCAAAGTGTGGGACCTGAGCACGACATAAAGAGTATGGAATAAGGGACAGAAATTGCACTGGTTTTGGCTGGGATAGAGTTATTTTTTTCATAGCAGCTTTCTGGTTCTGTGTTTTGGATTTGTGACTAAACTAGTGTTGATAACACAGGGATGTTTTAGCTATTGTTGAGCACTGCTTGTACAATGTGGAAGTCTTTTATTTCTTCTCTTCAGACTGCGTCACCAAGGGGAGGCTGGGGGTGCACAAGAAGTCAGAAGGCAAAACAGCCAAGAGAGTTGACCCCAAATGACCCAAAGGACATTTCATACCATATGACATCATACCCAGTATATAAATCTGAGGGGAAAAGGAGAAAGTAAGGAACATTTGGAGTGATGGTTTTTGTCTTCCCAAGTCACTGTTATATGTGATGGAGCCTGACTTTACTGGAGACAGCTGAACACCTGCCTGCCCATGGGAAACAGTGAGTGAATCCCTTGTTTTGCTTTGCCTGTATATACAGCTTTTGGTCTACTTATTAAGCAGTCTTTAGCTCAATCCAGGAGTTTTCTCACTTTTCCCCATTCAACTCTCTTCCCCCATCTCACGGAAAGAGAGTGAGCAAGTGGCTGTGTGGGGCTGAGATGCCAGCTGTCACTAAGCCACAAAACAGTTTTATGATTTAGAATCAAAATCCCAGTCCCCACTGAGGGTCCCACATCAACACAGCACTTAATTGCTTTAGGGTTTTTTGTAGATATTAAAGCTTAACAAACCTGAGAGAGAGCAATCTCACATAAAATGGAGTGTCTGTCTCATTAGAAACATACTTGATCTCTTGCCTATCAAAGTGCTAGAGATTAATCACAACAATGCCCAGTGTCGCCCCTCCTAAACTGCTGACCTGCAGTTCAGGTCTCTACAACATAAGAGAAATGAAATGCAAAGAACGCCAAAATATATGCTAATTTGCCATTTACAAGGATAGACCTTTGACATCTCTGGACAACAGGCAGAGATCAGTATTCCATTACAGTAAAATGGAATGTTACCTTTTCCTGATAATTCAAGAGAAGATACATCATGACCTCTGTCATCTGATAGTGTCGCCTTATAAACTCCTTCATCTTTGCGAGACAGCTACAAGGAAAACACAAGATGTTTACTGACAAACTTGATACTACTAGATAGTACTGGATTTGCTCAACCCATGCATGATTTTCTAAATAAAACAACATACATTGTACTGTCTTCTGGATAAATAATTTTACCAGAGTGGAGATGGAAACTATAAATGATTTTTTCATGCTATTTTTATGAAAATGCATTTAGTTCTTAAGCCTAAAACCTATTCTGATTTCAGTTCAATTTCATCTAGATACCATAAGGTTTTTTGTCTTGCTCCAAAAAGACAGGATTTATCTTGGTCAGTAGAAATTACAAGCACTGTAGTAAGATAACAGGGCATAACTTCAACCTACACAAACTTTAGAAATGCAATTTTTCTTCAACCAAAATTATTTCTTTTTAATTATGTAAAGCATAACACAAAATCTATATCCTGCAATATCAGCTCCTTCATGCTGCTTTCATTCAAGCAGCAACTGTAGTCAAATTATATCTATGCTAAGTAAATAATTAATTCATTACCCTTGGAGAGTTTACATTCTGCAATCTAACACAGTGATATTGCATTAAAGTCAGTAGGGGTTTTTGGTTTTTGTGATTTTATTTTAATTTCTTTTAAAACCTGAAGGAAAATATACAGTTATATATGGATTGGAGATGACTTAATACTTAGACTTACACAAATCCACAAGCACATAAACCATAGCACAAGTATCATATAATTGAATGACAAGCAACAAGAGCAATCCAAGACAAGCAGAAACTACCCTCCCAAAAAAACTCTCCTCAACAAAAATTAAGCCACTGGTAAGACAGTATCCTCTTTCAAGGGAAATGAAGGAAGGAAATTAGAAGAATATGAAGCCAATAAATAAAAAAATTAGATGGAATGTACATTACTGAAAGTAAAAAATCTCAATCTGGGAGGTTTTGTCACTTCACAAAGGCAGCTACTATATAAGTTAAGGTTTCAGATAGAAGATGGGTTATCCTGTTTGCATAAAGATAAATCTTAAGAAGCCATAAACTTCAAACATTCATTTTAAGCAATAAAACTGAAACACTGTCAAAAATGAGGTGCTTGAACAAATTGAAAAATTAAGGAGTAGTAAGAAAAAATGAGAGAGTTCACCCAAGGACTCTGAAGCAACTTAAGCATGAACTCTGAGCTGATAACAAAACCAGATACTCTTTGCTAGCAATAGTAATTCACCAGCTAATTGAAGGGTAGAAAATATGTTTTTTCTTACAACTGTTCAAAGAAATCATGACAGCTGGTTTACTGCTTTGTCTGGAAAATCTATAGTGTGTCAGCAGAAGCTGTAATTTGTAATTGGCAGGTGATACAGTACCTTGGGAATACTGAGGTGACACTCTCCCTTCTGCAGATCAGGCAGCTCCACAACCTCAACCCCAGAACCATCCTTATACCACTTGAAATCAGTCTCCTTCTTTGTATTCGCAACCTGTACAACAGAAAAGGCACATAAGCCTTTTATAAGGCTATGTCCTGAGGAAAGATATTGAACTGTGGGAAGTAACATAGGTACTTTCAACATATGAAACCATTTTTTTGTAACACGTGTCAAAAAAAGTTAAGTAAAAACCAATTTCAACCAAGTCCTACTAAGCAAATCTTAGTCCTACAGTATTTCTTTGCATCACAGTATACAGGTTACAAGTTCAGAGCCCTGCAAAATCCTTAAAGAAAATCCTGGCAATCTCTTCACTTAAATGGTTTTGCACCCTAGCTCTGTGCTTGCGGTTTGTCTAGAGATAGCTGTGAGAAGAAGTATCTTTGAAATTAGAGCTTCTGAACTCTCCTTTATCTTTTTGTGTTTGCCTTGTGACTTCAGAGAGTTGTAACACAGAACTTAGGCCCCATCTTAGTCTTCGGCCAATTTGGAGATTTATCCTAGCTACCTAAGCAATGTCTCTCATGGCTAAGCTGCAGAAAGCAGCTGAAATTACTATTCTGACAGCATCCAAGACTTCAAAATTGTGAGCTGCACCAAAAATCCTTTTTTATTTAACCTTCTACATTGACTCCCATGGGGCATACAAAGATCTGAGGAATCCTAGAAATTGCAGTCTCTCCCAGCAAAAAGGGGTTTAACAATGTAGTGCATATGCAGAGCAGTAGTTTGAAAGCATGAATTTTGCTGTAGTAGCAGCAGCTCATGAAAACAATGCATAAATAGAGTACAGCTGTACCTCAAACACTGTTCTAATTTTTATATAAAGATTGTGTATTGTATACACTTAAAATATTGCTGGATAAATTACCCCAAACTGAATTCAAAGAAGCTAAAAGTGCAGCTCTTTTTAGCAACCCTGGCAATATATGTATTTTTTCCACTCGCTTTCAAAAACACTATGGTTTATTTGACATCACTATCCCCACACCCTTCTAAAAGTCATAAAAATGCAATGGTATTTTCATGTGTAGCCTGAATTTCAGTCAGTGTGGCTTTGGTAGAAGGACAGAGCTGGCAAGATATTTCTTAGTCCCCAGGCAGTTGCTTTAAAAAGGCTCCTTAAAGAAAAAGCAAAAAACTGAACAAATGGCTAGAGGGCAGCCTGGAACTTAATACAGATCTGCAATAGTTTTCAAGTGGCTTCCTTGGAGGAAAAAGCATGAGCCAATTTCTAACCCTTTTACATTACAGAAGTCATTCCATAGATGAACAGTTCTATGAAAGCTCTCTGTAGAGATGACAGATAGGAGGGTCTTCTATACTGTTTCCTAGACATCTCTATGAAACATGCTCAAATTAATCATATCTATTGTTGCTTAATAACCAGTGTGGTTGCTATGGATCTCTGAGAGTATTTGAGATCACCGCTTGGCCCTAAGCAATGAATTTCTAGAGAAAAGTGAGCAGCATTTTACATTTAGCAGTAACTACGAAGTGGCTGTTCCTGTAGTCCTATGACATGAGTGGCAATTTTATTTGAGCAAAGCCCGAAGGAACAAGCCTTTAATGCTTTTCAACAATTTTTCATCAAAGACTGTTAGCACTCAATCTGACAATAAATAGACTGAGTTTCAGACACATGCAATTTGCAGTGCTGAAGTTATTTCATGTTGACATTTACTATGAAATGTTACTTTTTTCACTGTTTAGCCACACACCAAGAATCTTGCTTTTAACAGACACAGTACAAATAAGGGCCAAAGTTATGCAAGAGCAAGTAGCTTCTGAATGTTCTGAAATTTAGAATTACTCGAAGAAAAATGACAGTATTTGCTGGCATATGAAGAAAAATAAACACAAAATAAAATGCAAAAAGCAAACACCATCAAATTATCTTTCAAATGCGCAACCATGTTCCACTGGCATTGAGGGGCTACAATATCAAGAACACGGTCATCAATCCCAGCTATTCAGAACTAAATACTAAGCCAATCAAAAGTCAGTCAGGTCCAATCACACCGAAAATAAGGGATATGTGAGGTAACATTTGATATACTCTTCTATAGCACAATCCGTATTTGTCCATCATTACTGTTATGGGCCTGGACCATACAGTCAGTCCTTTGCCCTAGACAAGCTTCCAGTTGATGTGGTTTCCTAGCTTCCCTATGTCCTGCTACAGCCTTTAAGAAAGTCAAGGTAAAATGCCCTCTCTTACAGATACTTCCTTCGCATTATCCCAGGCTCTTAGAAGAGGTAAAAACTCCCTTGATTTTCAGAGGAGCACTAAAAATAGCCTGAAAGAGACCTGGGTCAAATGTTACGATATGGCCTGGAATGGCAGAGATGATTCCTTGATTGTTCTTATTACCAAAGAAATAGATCAGAGTCGCCACACTTCTGACTTGTTTATCAGGTACCTGGAGTTTGAAGGACAAATCCAGGCTTTGTTTTTCAAACTCTTCCTATGTACAAATATAAGTTAAACAGCTATAAACAACAGTACCATGTGAACCTAATGGCCAGTCACATACTAACAGTAACAAACATTATAAGGTCAATAGCATAGTTAAAATGATGAGTGTACAAGCAGCCCACATCCTAGATTTCATTTACATAAAATGTTCTGACCTTGTGAACAAAAAGCACACTGGTGAAAAGCAAATAATCAGATGCTCAGCCTTTCACATCTTCATTGCTATAAATGGGCTCAAGAGTCAATGAAAGAAGGATAATTTCAGATTAATTTGTAGAGAATTAACACTAGCATAACTGGTTCAGCAACATTTAATTCCCAGTGTGAACGAAGGGATAAGCAGGGCTCATGCCTGAGGCACGTGCATGAAGAGATTATAAAGTACTCAGCAATGCAGCTCAGAACCAGCAAAGGTACTGTGTTAGCTAATGAGTGTTGAGCCCTAACATGGGAGCACATGGAATGGCAGCTTCAGCACCAGGTCAGTTCTGCTGGGAATAACTTGAGGTTAAGGGTCTCTTAGTTAATGAGCAGCAAAAAAACAAAAAAAAAAAAAAAAAAGGAAAAAAAATCCCACAAATGTGCATGTAAATTGCTCATAATGAATCATTCAAGATAGTTTAATTATAAGCCAAAAGTTATTCAAAAGAAGAGGAGAAAATTAATACAAAAGAGTCCACATTACAGGAAAAGAGAAAGAAGAAGGGTTTGATGCCTTTTGAATTCAATTTACTTAGTTATTCAGACCTCTAATTAGTCACACTAGAAGAGCAAAACAAATGAAAATTTATCCATTCAGAAAGGCATATCAAGATGTTAATAGCAGAAGTTACACTGAAATCAATACACATTATCATTACCTAAAATTTAAAAGTCATTAGCCAAAAATAATTTTAAAATTGTGTTTTATAACATTAATTCTAGAAGTCTTTGCTGCACATTTGATTACAGCTGATTAAACAACAGATGCTTTGTTAGAGAAATCAGAAAATGGTAAAGAAGAAACTCTGGCTTTTTGTAGCTATTTTTTGAGGAAGAAGAAGGACCCTTAAGGGATGTATATTTTGTGTAAATTATTCTTATGGCTCACAATTTTTATAAAAAATTGGACCACCTAATAATACATTTAGAAATGTCCTATTTTTTTTTGTTTTCATTAACCCTACTGCTGAAGAATAGTAAGTCAGAAATGCCCATATTAAAATTTTCTAAATAATAAAAAAGAGTTTTCATATGAAACTTCTGATTTTAAAGGTATCTAAATCCTTCTTCACATTTTCCTACTTCAATTTTTCACCAACACTTTCTAAAAGTATATTTCCTTACCTTACAAGAAAGTAAAACTTCACATTCTTCTGTAACCTTCCAATGCAAAAACTCTGAGAAGTGAGGACCTAAGAAACAAAAAAATCTTAAAGCAATGTTGTAGAACAAAGAATATCAGAAAGATCCACTGAAAGAAAGAAAAAGGATGACAATTACAACATCCTTACACCAGAGCAAGAGGGAACTCCTGGACTACCCATAGAAGGAAAATCCTGCAAGTTTTTATCATATTGACCCAGTGTCTACATGACAGGTTAGAAACCTGAGTCTCGTCTCGGTATGAATCAAGTAATATTCCAAAATGTAAAATGGTGAGTGAGAGAAATCAGTTTACTGAATACCTTTGTGCCAAATTGCCAACTAAGCAGAGGAAAGAAACAAAGTAGCTACAAACAAATGTACAAATAATGTATTTAATGTAAAAGCAACAAACCCATGACAGACACTGTTTTTCCCAAATAATGTAAAGTTTAAAAATCTATTAAATATTACAAGCAAAACAGAA
The DNA here is from genome assembly GCF_017639235.1 of Corvus kubaryi. Taxonomy (NCBI): domain Eukaryota; kingdom Metazoa; phylum Chordata; class Aves; order Passeriformes; family Corvidae; genus Corvus; species Corvus kubaryi. The sequence goes on along the minus strand of NW_024582091.1, from coordinate 1,449,620 downwards.
AATACTCTGTTTCCCCACTAAGGTTCCAATTCTGCAAAGAAAAATATCCTGATGAAAACTTGCTGACATATGTAGCCTTTATAAAATTATTGTGTTTACTTATCTCAATAAATATATATGTCTTTGTGTCAGCAAGATCAGGGCCCATAATTCCAATACCCAAACCTAGAAAGTTCAAGACTTTCACTTAAATCATTGAGAATTGAAAGATTTTGTCAGTTTATGCTGTAAGTGGTGTAATTTTTTTCTTCAATCAGTTCTAAACAACCTTAAACAAAAAAATAGAATTACATTACTTTTATACAGAATCTTACCTATGCTATTTAGAAAAATATTTTTAATTATTATTGTTAGTTTCATCCTGAAAGCCATGTGCCAAGTGAAAATTACAAACTAGAGCTCAAGCTCGATTTTTTAAGGATTTCACAGGGATAGAATACTGAATTAGGTATCCAATAGTAATTTCTTCGTTCAGCTGCAAGCAATATAGATAACGAGCATATAACAAACTCTACAGCTGTATAGCAACTACGCAACAAATATACATTTAGTTCCTGGAATTTTGCCTGGATAGAAACTATAGGGTCAAGCTTTTAATCTTCCTTGTCTGGCACCGCTTGTCTTGGCTGTCTACTCTTCTGTCAATTATATTGAACAGACAACTTGTATGCTTAAAACTAAATGTAATTAAATGTTCTGTTGGATCAGAGCCTACATTAGGCACACTTCTCATGAATATTGAGCAAAGATAACCTTTTGTGAGAACTTTCAATTTTTCTCTACTTAGTGAAGGTTCTGTCACAAATTGACAATGTTGGAAAATAAGAACCACCAAGGATTCAGGTGTCTCCTAAAATTGTACAATTTACTCATCTTCTAATAAAGAATGGAAACTGTAAGCACTTAGTATTGACCAGGGATAAATCGTTAGCTGTAAACTGCGCCTAAAGTCACCAATCTGCTCTGTCTTACCTTGTTTTCTGAGAAATTCCTTTCGTTGGAGCTCAGACTCAGCCAATACTCCCTTGAAAGCTAAATTTTAGAAGAGGTGAATGAAAAATGAGTTAGTCACAAAATTACTCAAAGAATAATTGAAGTTTATTTCTTCATCAAAGTTTCAATGTTTCAATGTTTCAATGAACATACCATCTCCAATGAGAACTAATGAAGACTGGTTTTTGGCCTTTCCGTCCTGAATCTGTACTGTGTAGGTACCTTCATTGTCAATTGTAAATTTTTCCATCACCATTTCTATAATGCCATTTGGACGGTCACAATTTATTTTATGCCTCTGAAATAAAGAAATAAGTTCCTTAGTATAGTGCAAATTACTTATGATTCCTATTGAATAAATTATGATTTATATTCCTGCCTCCACAGTCAACCATTTTCATGTCCTTTTAATTGTAAACTAAGGAAAGAGGATTGTGATTTTATTTACTGTTGTACAACAAGATCCCAGTGATGACAGAAACCGCTGTGTGCAGCTGCATTTGGAATCCTCGAGTCATCATAATACAAATGGTTTATATTTGAAAACAATAGTTTATGGCACTGGGAGTATTTGAAGGAGAGCCTACCAGCCCACCTTTAGCTGCATTACAGCTTCCAGTTCAACAAGGGGGTTTTCTAGGCAGAAGCGCAATTCCTAGCAGAGTCCAGAAACAACTGGAAATATTATGTTTCTCGACACAAATATGGATCTTCAAATAAATCCATCACACCAAATCCAAAAAGTCGTCCCTACTAAATATCTGAGACATACGTAGTAGTCAGTAGTGGATCTCATTTTCTTAGTAAAAAGAGTTAATCTTGGAAGGGTATGATGATTTTCTCATTTAATGCTAGGTGTAATTTTCAAAGAACCATAAAGCAAAAGACCATGAGAAAAGTAGCTTGTGCAAACTCAACAGAGCTTCTGGGAACCAAAAAGGATCTGCCAAGTCCAGCAAAAGAGAGGTATAACTCTGTCAGAACATATAGTTACCCATTTAAGTGTTTGCAGAATACACAAACCACCAAATATTGACTTGAATTCAAAGTTAAATATGCTTTTCAGTGTTTGTGTCCTTTATGTGTTTTCTTTCTATTAAATATTCCAGAAAGATTAATTATTGGCAAGCATCATCATGGAAATAGAAAATTGTAGGCAAATATTGGACAATCTTTGCAAAATATGTGTTTTGAATTTGCAGGTTCTGTTTTAGATACAACCATGTTTTACTAATATCCCCTTTTATTCAGTGAATTACTAAAAGCCCTGTTACTTTCAAGGGTATTATACATACTGTTAAAAGGAGACATGATGTCTTATAAAGAGAATGTTTTGATAAACCTGTTTATTGGTCTCCAAAAGTAAAAAATGATTCTAAAGTAACAGATAGATAAAGTTTAGGGGATGAAACGAAAGAAGAAACATAAAAAAAAGCTAGTAAAAATGCCACTTATTAAATTCTCTAGGATCTTACTGAAATTAAAGAACCTCTAAGTTCCCTAAGATCCAAAGGTAGTAGGAATGACGCCACAGATATATCTGCTTTAGCTTTAAGGGACATGTCTTGCCCAGCCTCAAAAATAGACTCACTGTTGTATGGATTACACATCTGGAAGAACAGTGTAGACATAGTCAAGAAATTTACCATTCAGTACTGGCATTTTCAAATCTATAAATCCTTTAAGTCTTAGCCAGGTAACAGAAGAATGAAGAAAAAGAAAAGATATGTAATTAACAAAGCAGTCAGCCAACAGATTGACCAGGATAATAATTTTTTAAGGGATACGCATGTTAATTTGGATACGCAATTTACCATACATAGTGAAAAGAAAGATACAATGTCAAAGAACAAGACAAGATTAAATCAACTGGGAAACTAAGTAGAAAATCCACTTATGTAAGAGTTCCTCTGTAAGAGTTACAGTGATAGGTGAGGAAGGTTAAAAAGAGCATTAATAAACCTACCCAAACTATCAAAAAGTGCAAACTTCAATGTGCAAAAGTCAAATTCTTGCTTACAGTCTCTTGCCCACAGAGGTGAAGGACCACACTGGCATTTACTTCATGAGTTCCCAGGGAGAACGTTAAGTAAATTTTTCCAGAAGCAGAAAAGTTAAAAAAATAAAGCAAGACATATGTTTTAATCTGATTCATTATCACACTTTTTTAAAATTTACTACTTTTATTAAATGAAATATTAAAATATCAAAATAAAATCTAAGTAAATGGGGCTCAGTTCATTCCATTTTCAGCTTATTTTGAAATCTTACGAAAAACACTCCCTGTTAGGACCTAGCAGGAAAAATTTATCGCTTCAGCCAATGTCAAGAATCAGGCCACAATTCAGCAGCATAATGGTCTATTGAACATGTTCAGTGACTGTAGCCCAGTCTCCAGACAGGTTTTAGAGTGCAATTAGGCTTCTAACTATTGCCATTATGAAGCAAGATGAAGTTCAATGATTTTATGGGCATCATAAATATTAGGCTTTTATGTGACTTTCCACAAAAATATCATCTGTCTCCAAACATAAATGTCACCTGTGGGTTACTAATTAAAGAGGTGAAATAATGCAGCTTCATTTCAAGACTTTCTCTGATGTCAACACTTCCGAAACATATGCGAACTAAAAATAGCTCATTCTTTTCCATGAACATTGCCAAGACAGAGTATTGTCAATTCAATACATCTTAGGCATGAATATTCAGGTTTTCAGTTCTATGGTTTATTACTTCTTAAAGCAAGAAAAAAAGAGAAGTATTTTACTCAGAAACACTACTTTTTCCACTTGTCAATATGTAATTAAAGTAAATGCTCTTTGCTTTTCTATGGTATAAAAATGCTGATAAAACTTCTCTGACCCAAACCAGGATTTGCATTCTCAGGAATAAACTGAATCTTTCAAACAGCTGCACTGGAGATTAATTCTTCACAGGAAAACGTATTTCTAGTGCTGTGCTTATGGCCTGTAGATGAACAATACTCTTCCCCTGCAAAGGCATGACCTTGCTTTCTTCTCAGCCCAGTCTGAGAGCTTTTTTATGCCCCTTTATATGAGAGGTCTTCCTAGAGCTATAAAAATGCAGGAAGCTGGTGGCCTATCCTTTCATCTCTATGTAGCTGTTCAATGCCCAGTTTCCAAGCCAAAATTTTAAAAACAAAATAGAAAGTGATGCTGTATAAAAATTTAAAGTCTGTGAACATTGCTGCATTGTCAAGTGCCTTCCACATTATATGTAAAACTAGTAATATGAGCCTCAGAGAACAATGTCTTGTTGGACGGGTCCAAAACTGTACTTGAAGCAGCCTTTTCTTTTCCTTAAGCCATTTTTCTAAAATATTTGTGCTAAACACCAGTCTGTGTGTAAATTCTCCTTCTGTTTGGCTGTGGATCATCTAGTTACCGAAAATGGATAGAGAGAGTCCAACTCTTTTTCCAGTACAAATAGGCTCACACTGAAACAGGAATTCTGTACTGCAAAAAATATTTGAGTTAAAGATTGGCCTTCCTTTCAGGTATTATCACACCTTAATAACATGACATGAAGGAACTATAGGATCCAGAGAACTACAGGTCTGTCCGCCTGACCTCAGTGCCACGGGATATTAAGAAGCGGATACATCTTGAGAGACACCAAGCAACATTCACAGGACAGCCAGGGGGTGAGGCCCAGCCAGCATGAGCTTGTGACAGGCAGGTCCTGCTATACTGACCTGATAACCTTCAGCAACAAGGTGACCCACTTAGTGGATGAGGAAGGGCTGTGGATGTTGTCTACCTGGAATTAAGTAAAGCCTTTGACACTGTTTCCCGCAGCATTCTCCTGATGAAACTGGTTGCTCACAGCTTGGATGTGTGCACTGGTTCCTGGCTAGATGGCCAGGGCCAGAGTGGTCGTGAACGGAGTTAAATCCAGTTGGTGGATATCACAAGTGATGTTCTCCTAGGCTCAGCAGTGGGGCCAATCCTATTTAATATCTTTATCAATGATCTAGAGGAAAGTATCGAGCTGGGTGGGAATGTTGATCTGCTGGAGCGTAGGAAGAATCTGCAGAGGAATCTTGACCAGTTGAATAGATGGCTCGAGACCAGCTGTGTGAGGTTCTACAAGGCCAAATGCCAAGTCCTGCCCTTGGGTCAAAACAACTGCAGGCAGCACAACAGGTTTGGGGAGGAGTTGCTGGAAAGTGGCCCAGTGGGAAAGGACCTGGGGATGCTGGTCAACACCAGGTTGAGCATGAGCCATCAGCATATGCCCAGGAGGTCAAGAGGGCCATGGGCATCCTAGCCTTTATCAGCAGTAATGTGGCCAGCAGGACCAGGGCAGTGATTGTACTCTGCACTGGTGAGCCCACATCTCAAATCCTGTGCCCAGTTCTGGGCCCCTCACTGCAAGAAAGATATTGAGGTGCTGGAGTGTGTCCAGAGAAGGGCAACGGAGCAGGTGAAGGTTTGGAAGCACAAGTGTGATGAGAAGCAGCTGAAGGAGGTGAGGTGGTTTAGCCTGGAGGAACAGAGGCTCAGGGGGACCATAGTGCTCCCTACAACTGCCTGAAGGAGGTTGCAGCCAGGTGGGGATCAGTATCTTTTCCCAAGTAACAAGCAATAGGACAAGAAGAAATGGCCTCAGGCTGTGCCAAGGAAGTTTAGATTGGGTATTAGGAAAAATTTCTTCACTGAAAAGGATGTCAAGCACTGGACCAGGCTGCCCAGGGAAGTGGTTGAGTCACCATCACTGGAGGTATTTAAAAGACAAGCAGATGTGGCCCTTAGGGACATGGTTTAGCGGTGGACTTGGCAGTGTTATGTTAACTGTTGGAACCCATGATTGTAAAGGTGTTTTCCAGCTTAAATTACTCTATGATTCTATGATAACAATAGAAACCTGCAGGTTTATTAAATAAAATCACTTATGTTAGTGCTCAATATGTACTTACATCACTGTTTTCGACTTCTTTATCATTAATAACAAATCTGAAAGTAGAATCTGGAGATAAGCTTTCAGCCTGAATCCAGAAACGAACTTCTCCTTTATCAAGAACCTCATAAGCTAATTCTGATTTCAGTGGTATTGCTACAAAAAGAAAAGAATCAAAAGTCAATAATGCATGAAACCTTGTGAGAAATAGGAATATCATAGTAAAATGTTAGTAAATTTCCTTATTATTTATGGATTTCTGGATATAGAATAAATTTTAAGCAGGGAAGAGTCCTCTAATGCAGCCTTTGGCTGATTTTTTAATTAATTTCTCAAAGGGAGAAGAGAATTTACTTACTGTATGTACATTGTGTAAGGATTTGGTAATCCTAGTAACAATCTATAATCTATTGTCAAGTTAAAGTTAAAAGACATTTAGGAACAATGATTTTATTGATGTCAACTAATATTCTTCTAAACAAACTAAAAGATAAGGAAGCTAGGTGTTCCACAGTAAATGAAGCTGCCATGAAAAATGAAGTTGCCATTGTCTCAGGAAGAATCTTTTTGGGACTCCAGTCATTGGTATGTAATTATATTCCTTCTAGAAATATCCAATAAATTCAGATCTTCAACTTACTTGGATTCTTTATTTCATAGCTTAATGCCATCAAACGTTCAAACTCTGAAAATAAGAAAAATGTCCATGTTTTAATTTATTCTGAAAAAATACAGACAGCAAATGAGTGTCAACGAAAGTATAAGCATCAGCAAAGTTATTTCCTTAAAGCTTGTGTATGAATACACAACGCTTCATAAAATATTTAAATTCTGATACATGGATTTGGCAAATGCTCCTATTGCACGCATTTTAGTGTATACTCTCTTATGCAAGGGAATCTAAACAAAGCCCAAAATCTATTTTAAACTTTGAAAACAGCAATACAAAAGAAAGATGGGAAACAATAGCTTCTAAGCAGTGTACAAGGTTCCTTTATCTGCTGACTTCCTTTCTCGCACTATTCCTAAAACTCTTGTTTTACTGTGGCAGAAAACAAGATCAAGCGCAGGTTAGTCTGAAAACAAAACAGAAAGTTCTAGTGAATGCACTCGATCCTCAAGAGGGCTGTTCAAGAGTCTAGAATTCAGTTTTTTAGATTTTCATACTAATCCTATTTATCATAGTCATTACCAATAAAGATTTGGAAAATGAACATTACTGCCAATTCCAAATTTACAGATAATGTAAAGACCAGAGAAAATTAGCATCGATTTATGACATGATAGAGGATTTTGCAAAATTGCAGAATTTATAGCTGTTGAGAGAGTAAATGGGCAGTGAAATAATGGTTTTCAGTGCTAAGACGCAAAATCTGATACTTGTACAGGGATCCAGTACAAATAAAATTGTAATTTTGAGTGACATATGATCAGGAAAGACATAGGCAAGTATGGGGTGGGAAACACCTTCAGTGCTCTTATACAAAAAAAACTTCAAAGGTAGATCTGATGGTGACAAGACCTACAGTGTGATTTCAGAGTGATGCTTCAAAACTTAGTCAAATGGCAATTCTCATGATTAAATGCAATGGAAAATTACAAAGCACATATTGGTCATAACTAATGACTAAGAGTCCTCATAAATCTTCCATGTCCTGGAGAATCTTTTTTTTTTTTTAATCTGAACATGGATTTCTTCTCAACACCTACTTGGAAAGGGTGGTTTGACATGTTTCTCACTGTGATAATAGTCCTGCCTTCTATCAGACTCCCACTTAGTCTCATCTCCTCTCCATAAATGACTTAGTAGGATGAGAAGCAGAGGGATTTCAATACTTGAGGAACTGGGCATAGCAATTACAGCTGAGGACTGGGAAACACCAAAGTAATTTTTATTTTGCATAAAATAAACTCTCCTCTTTGCTTTTTATGTCAGCATTTCTCAATGATAGAGCAAAGTCAGACTAAAGCAAATTAATTGCAATGCCAATGAAACAAAATAGCTACAATGAAATATAGCAAAACTAACATAAATGTACGCCATATGATAATTTGACCCAGTGTATTTAGATCTTTTTAAAGCATCATCCTTTTTCTCACTAATTTCCTGCATCTCGATTATGAGATACTGCATCTAGAGCCTCAAGCACAACTGAAAGTGTAAGGTATATTTGCAAACATCGTTATAATCCCAGCATAAAGAAAACAATTCTAATTTGCCATGTTTTTTATCTTTATCTAGAAAATATTGCCTGAAGTTACCTCAGCTTTCATTATTATGATAATCAGAAAAATAAGTAATCACACGAAGACTGCATTGTGTTCTTTTTTGTTTTTTCTTAATGCATAGAAAATAATGTGAGAGTTGTAGGGTTCTTTTTTTCTTGGGCAATTTTCAGTGCACTTGAGGCAATACAATGAAGAAAGACTTGAAATTATAAGGACCTTACCTTCATCATCCATAACGAAGCTGGACGAAACCCCATCTGTGTCACTAACTGAGATAGAGTAAGTTCCCACATCTGATTTATCAGGATTTTTGAAGTACAGTTTAGAACTAAAATCATTAATGAAGAAGAATATAATTAGCTCAGTATCCCATGTCAAGAATTTTAACATGAAAATTTTCTAATATTTTGGTAGACTGGCATGACTTACTGATTTCCTTCTGTTTCAATCTTAAACTTATGAGAATCATCAATCTCCTCATAAGATTTACCCCATGCAAAATGAGATGCATCTGTAGCTTCTTTGCACTCAAAAGCCAGGTAAATATTACCCTCATCATCCACACCTGAATATATTTCTTTTGTTCCTGCAAAATAGGAATCAACTCAAATGTCAAGGCTGCATTTTTCTTTCAAGGTATAAATCATAAATTAATAAAGCCCGCACCTATTTTATCCTAAAAGATACTGATTTTATTAGCAGGTCTTAGAGCAGGTTTATGTCATATGCTGACTAGGCAACACATGCTAGTAAGTTTCTTACTCTACACGCAAGAAAGGAATGTTAATCCTAATAAATGCTTATTGAGAAAAAAAACAATAAGATATAACTGAATATGAGAACACACAAAAAGTTTAAATAAATCAATTTTATTATCATTCCTGAAGCTTTAAAAAATGTGTTGTCACACCAAGTTGCACCTTGTTCGAATGAAAACCAAAATACCTGATTATCAAATAACTCCTACAGTAAGGAACAAATTCTTATCACTATATCTGTATCTGCATGATTTTTTCTTTAAGTTTTAAGGCTAAGACCTTCTTAATTCTTGAAATACTTATATGTGATACAATATCAAATTAGATTGATTGAACTCAATTCCAAGTATTATAGTATTTTAGAAGCAGAGGAGATTAAACAGTTCATTTTACCTGGCCGTTCCTCAACAAGCACTGGTTCAGATATCTCAGATGACTTGCCTGCCCCAGCATCATTCACTGCACGAACTTTAAAAACATAGGTATGGCCCTCATGTAAATCAGTGACCTTAAACAAGATAAAGGGCAAAGTCAATTTAAAAAACAATTGAAGTTATTTTGTTTACTTATATGAAGATGTTAGCAGAAGCCAAAGTTCAAATACATATCTTTTTTGTTCGAATATATATCCTTTTTGTACTCAATAAGAACTTTTAATACTCAGTTTTATATTAATATTTGTATTAATATTAATTAATTAAAATGTTACCTTAAGATAGCGCTTTGAAGTAGGTTTCTCATTAGCAGTGATCCAGTCTTCTGCATCTACTTCTTTATAGTCCACTAAATACCCAGTAATAGGGCTTTTGCCTTCATACACAGGAGCTTTCCACAGAAGAACCACTGACGTATTTCTAACTTCACATATCGTGAGACCATAGGCAGGACCTAAAATATTTCAAGTATTGGAAATTCACTTCAATATAATGAAGTTTTGCAAGCTGTCCCTGTAGAGGCCAAAATGTACCACTATAATTTTGACTGTACTTGCTTTCAAAAACTTCAGCCTTTACAATACAGCTGGTGTATGTGGTATTTAGGTCATTTTCCCCTCATGGCTGTATACAGCAATACCTGCCTTACACAGTGAGTGACATTAGTATTCTGAAGCATACTTGCTTAGCTAGATCTCAGTAGCTCTCTTTTAAGGGAAAGTTAATCATGTGGAAAAATCCATGCAGTTTAAGATTTTCCAACAAGCAAGAGAGGCTTCTTGTCTCTTAGTTAACTCACCAGCCCCACATCAAAGTTGCTTCACTGAGCCTGATTCAGGTTCATAATTTAACATCAGGATTTTTATTTTTTCATTACTATACGTGAGCCATGATCTTTCAAAATAATCCAAAACTCAGTGGCACCAAGGGAATTTGGATCAGGCTTCTTGTTCCCTGACAGAAGAATTTTTTTTTATTGTGAACTAGGTAGCTGCAGCCAAGAGGAACTTCTCAGGATGAATGATACTTGGCAGGAGAAATATTTAAGCCAAAAATATCCTGATACTCTACAAATAAGTGAGAGTTTATATGTTTGCAGGTACTAGGTTTTTCCCTACTATACTTTCCTTCTCCTTCACCTAACTGTTCAAGTGCCATTCAGTCTAACTTATAGTAATTATTTTTTACTATACTCTTGATACTTTTTACACTAGTAAATAAATTTCAATGTAAAGGCATAATCATGTCAATTTCCTACCATAGTCAAAATACCCATGACAAAATACTCATATTCAGTCAAATTATGTAGCTTGCTTCTTGTGCTGTAGATGCAGAGCAAGGAAAGATGAAGACTTAAGGATTAACTTGAGACTTAAGGATTTTCTCAGTTTTCAAGATACTGATTTTCCCTATAACACATCTTACCATTTAAAATAATAATAATAAAAAAGAGTGGAAAGCCTTACAAATAACTCTGATTACCTTTCCAGCCTACTTGATGTTAACCAGTGATGAAAGAACATAAAATCTGTAAAGGATGATATTCAGCAAATATACAGGGGGGGGGAAAAATCCAAACCTTTAGAAAAGTTTTTCTCCAAAGTGGGTAAACACATTTCAGAAAAGCATATTGAATACCTGTTACAGACCTTATAAGGATAAATATTAGATTTCTCATGGAAAGACTGCCATTTTCAAGGCACCTAAAGCCTTCCCTCAGGGCTCTTTAAAAATCCCAATCTAAATGTCTATATATCCACAGATAATTAAAATTCCACTGTCAAATGGACCCGGTAGAAATCTAGACAGTAGAAGGAAAAGGGTAATGAAGCACGTTCTATTCTGAGGATTCTGAGACCCTGTACATTTCTTTTTATTTAAAGCAATGTAAGACAATTCATTAACTATCATTGCTAACTCACAGAAACTCACAGCGACATGTAAGACTAAAATTCTGCAGAAGGATGAAATAATTATAGACTCTGGGCAAGGAATCCATCACTTATGCTGGAAATTCTGCAAAAGGTTTTGGCCTTTCTAAGGAAACCTTCTTTCTATATCAAAAAGTGGAAGAATATTTTGTTGACACTGGGAGTATTTTGCAGTCACATTACATTAGTCCTCAGTGTCTTTAGTAAGTCACAGAAGAGGGTCAGGCTCTTTCTCCCAGTTTTAAATCTCAATTATTTGTTTTCATTATTGTTAAGCTATTGTTTAAAAACGTATTTTAAGGAAGGCTTGTGAAATATTTAACAGGTTTGGATATTTGGGGTTTTTTAGGGAGAGGGCAGTGGTCTTGGCTTGTAGTGGTTTTGTTATCTCTTTATCTATCATTTAAAATGAAGGATAATCTTCACTTCTTTACACACTACATAATTCCAATGATGTTTTGAAAACACTGTAGAGACCATAAATCATAGATCACTTCTTTAAGAAAAATAATTGTTCAAATGAGGATGCACTTACACTAAATATTACAAGAGTATAAGAAAATGTAGCTAACATGAAGTGAGTTAAGGTCAGGAGACTAAACATTTTGTTATTGACAATTTTGTCATTAAATCCATATGGTAAGATTTATAACTCTGAAGAATTTAGCTATAAAAAATAAAGACAAACAGCTTTTCAGAAAAAGAATATGGGCATTAAAAAGGACTAAACTTGGAACTTAACTGTGTAATTTTTGTTTTAGAGGGCAAATAGAAGGGGATTTGTAAGCAGGAAAATGCCTTTCAGAAGGTAGAGTTATAGTTTCTCTATTCAGCATTGAAAAATCTTTATTTGGAGTAGTATCTCCAGTCTGTGCACTGCCATTCAAGAAAGAAATGAAACAACTAGAAAAGAAAAAGTTAGAAAAAGAACAAAAAATTCTTTTAAATAGCAATAAGGAATACATGATCTAAAGGGAATGTTGCAGGAAGAAAAATTCAGAAATATAAGAGGAACTTTTAAACTGCAAGCAGCAAGATTAGGAAGATTACTTTGGTTCTTGTCCAAAGTACCTGGACTTTTCATGAGAAGACTTTAAAGGTGCATTAGACAAGCCTCTGTCAAAGAGATAGGGATAGGTAACCTAAAAGTGAGTGAGCAGCTGGACTAGATGACATTTGAGAGTCTCTCCTCATAAACAATTCCATGATCTTACTGAATTCCAGGTAAGAACTACCTTCTACTTATAGCATAAAAAAGAAAACTGAAATTTCCCTGCCACCTCATGCCACCTCACTAGTAATTTTGATAGTTTTACAAATCCAATTTTAGGAGTTTTGTGGGGTTCTTTTCTTTACTGAGAAAATAACTGTTCCGGCATGGAACAGATGCTTTAAGTGTCAGACAGCTCCTGATGACATAAACAAGTATTAGAGTGGATTTTTAGGTATATATCAAAGCTCAAAGTCATATATAGAATTCAATATAACAACACAGCAGTATTTTACAGTGTTTGTGGAAAAAGAAAGTAGAAGTATTTTAAAGTGGTGGGTCTCTGTGTTTTCACTATGGGCTGTACTTGTAATACACTTTGTTTAAGCAAATCAGCCCAGACATCAGAAATGGCTTTAGAAAATGTGTTGCTCAGTATGAGTAACAGCGTTACAGTGTTATAAAATATGCAGAATGGACCTTCAGAAACCCTTTTATGGCTTATTTACGGGATTTGAGCGCTGCTGGGGGGGACTAATTCTTTAGCTGTTTAACATTTTTTTATGTAAAAAATATTATATAATATATATTATGTACAAATATAGCATATAACATATATACGTAGCATATTATGTATTATATTATGTATTACATAACAAATTTATATACTTACATGAGGTAGATTACAGTTTAACTTCTTTTTGGTGAGGGTCCTAAATTCATAGTACTTCTAACTATAATTAATAGTCTTCAGCTACATCTACACTGCTAAACTACAGACAACCCAAACACAGGGTCTGAGTACTAGCACACAGCCATTCTTACTGTATGTTTGTTAGCACAGTTGTCCTAACACCTGGCTAATAATAATCTCTCAGGTAACACCTAGGTACAATCTAGAGGAAACACACATACATGGGCATGTTATTTGAGTCTAGGAGACCAGCTGTCAAGATGTCAAGAAACAGGCCCCTCTTTTGTGTTATTTATGACCAAAAGCTAACATAGTTTTGGAGTCTGAAACTCCAGGAATATTCTTAGTAGACTGCATTTATGGTGCAGAGATATTGTACAGGTGGTGAGTGTGAGGTGGAGCTTGTAGGGGTTGAAGAGGTGGTAGAGATACATAGACTAAAGGCTCAACACTGTTCTGAGCTGGTGAGAGCATTGAAAAAGGGAACTCAACAAGCTAAGTAAAGGTCATCTATTTCCCAGGAGACTCAATGTCATCACTGGAGGTGTGGTGGTAACTTTTAACAGATCTCAGAAGCAAGAGCAATCTCAACAGGTAGTATGGAAGAAATTGAGCAAAAGACATCCTGCAGACTTTGGCTGGCACTCTGTGGCTGTGTTTCAAGGATTTTATACTGAATTGAGATTCATGAAGAACTAATAGACTTACCAGGCTCTGGCATAGTCCAAGCTTTACACTTAAAATGCTCACTGGGATCTGAAGGTTGACCTATTCCAATCAGATTTGCAGCAGCAACTTTGAATTCATAGAAGGCATCTTCAGTCAAATCCTCTACCTTTTTTCATTTGATAAAACAATTCAATGTATCAAAAGCCATGATTTATATTCATTTAATAAATACTTGAATATAAACATTGGTTAATTAATTATCAGGCATTACTACCGTGCTGAAGGATGTAATTTGAAAATTTTATCCTTAAACCAAACACACTGCAGAGTTCTATATTATAGAACATAATATATATTCTCCACGTTTCAGTCACATCATCCTAGGAATAACAGCACTCACATATTGGCATGAAAAGTTGTAAAAGTTTAGAGCAAAGGTTCAAGGAGCCCAATCAATAAATGACCACTAGCAGACACTTATGGGTGAGTGTTCTAAAATGAAATACCTTCCTGCATTGTTTGTGAATGACTGTTCATAAGTCATTCACTTAACCAAGAGTTCAAATAGTGTTTCGGTTTAAAAGGTTACAGCGGACTAACCAAGGAAGAAAAGGAAACAATAGGAAACTAAAAGAAAAAACAATCCCAATCAGTTCCAAAATGTGCTGGTATAACTCCAGGAAAGAGCCTCTCAGTACTATTTCATGGCTTATATTAATCTTTCCCACAATTATATTTAATCATATGTCTCAAGAGAAAGACATAGCTGAGAGTAGAATTTCTAGTGGAGATACCAAACAGTTTTAGATTTTCCTGAATAAATAGTTCTCCTTGAAAGTGTGAGATAAAAAAAGGATTTTGGTGCAATTTTTTTAATGATAAAAACATGTGAGGGTAACGAACATATGGGGTAGCATCAAATACAAGACCAAAGCAAACAAGGTAATGCTGAAAAGTCAGGCACTAAAATAATTTAGACAATTTCCTGAAGATAAGGAAATATATACTGTGACCCACAAGACCCAATAACAGCTCAGCCTGTAAAAATTATTTTGAAATCCCAGGTTATTAAGGGAAAGGATACTTGTGGAGTTCCCATAGAATTATTTAATCAGAGAAGGTTAAACCTTCAGTGATTTCCCAGTGCTGCAATGAATATCTCAGGGCATTCTCTATTTGCAGCATGTCATAAAATATTCTGTGCTACTAAAAGCTGTCTTGGTTTTATTTCCCATCAGTATTTCAGATTCTAGTCATTCAAACTAATGTACAAAGATGCACCTTCAGGCACAAATACAGGTACTGGCAGGACTGACACTTAAATATCCAGTTAAATTCTGAATGGCGGCCCCTAATTTACATTACTCATTTGTTTACAAATGCATTAAAAATAAAAATATGTGGAAAGGATTGTAAGCAGTTTGCCCTTTCATGCCTATCCTACCTGCCCTTTTTTATTTCTCAACATCCATGCTCCATCTGCTATGTCAGAGATGCCAGTCATAAAATCAGTCACAAGCATGCACACACCTGAGTACTGCTGCCTGCCTTCTGTGACAGAAGCATTCTTCCTCAGCTCATCTGCATCATTATCTTCCACTTTAGTGTCAAATACCTGCAAGACTTACTTCTGCCCTAAAGGGTACAGGAAATTTGCTGACTTGCAGAAATAAAATTTTTATAATTTGTGAATAAAATCTGATTGTTTTACTTAATTTAAAAAGCATCAGATTGATTGATTGATTACTTGCTATATCCTATCTCCCTAACTAGTCTTCATGGAAGCTGACATCCAAATTTTCCTCTTTTAAGAAACATTTAATACGTTGCAAGTGTAACCAGAAGTAATTTATTTCAAAACTGGTACTCTGTAAAGGAGGTGACAAGACATAAGGCTAAGCTTATTAATATACATGCTTTTTCAGCTGCAGGCAGATTTTGAGAGTAAGAAAAGGGACAGTTATATTTTTTCTCAATCCATCTCCATTTCGTTTACAAGTCTCCAGTTCCACAAACAGCAGTTATCTGTCCTGCTAAACACTTCCATCCTTTCTCTGTATGCTGTTACAGTGGTGATACTTAAGTGATCACTAATGAAAATAGCTTGTGGAGCATTTTATGGCTATCTTGTCCCTAGTGAAAAATGTGCTTCACACTTTTCCCTCAAAAAATTTCTATTCTGAATGGTCTTATGCACATTAAAATTTCGTAGTAGGGGACAGCACTGATTCTCTACCCCAGGTTTAACATTGTTGCATCCAAATGGAAGCGCTTAGTTTTGTTGAAGTATTTAAAGAATTTTTCCATTAAAAAAAAAAAATCCAAAGAATTAATTCAAATCAACTCCAAAAATATAATGATCAAAAAATACTAACCGTATAAATCGTCCGGGTAATAAGGGAAGAATTGACTTCATGCCAGTTTTGATGGTTGGCTTCCCGTTTATCCATGTAATAACCAAGGATTGGTGAACCTCCACTGTATGTTGGTGCTTTCCAGCCAAGGGTCATTGAATGACCGTCACAGTTCAGAAGTGTGATACCATGAGGATATGAAGGACAAGCTACAAGGAAATTAGCAACCCGAGAGTTAGAACAGAGTCTAAAACACTGCAGTGTAGAAGTTGCTTAGCACTTTTGATATTGCTTCTGTTTTCTGCAGCATACTGCTCTCAGCAGTATAATGATAGCAAAATAGTTGTAAAGCTGCTAACCAACATTCATTTTATCACCGGATATAAACATGGAAGGTTTTAAAACTCTCAGAAGGTAGCAAGGAGGAATAGATGACCTTTGGTATGGAAATAGTAATACCAGCAAGACTCTCCAGACCAAATATTATGCCAAAAGATTGAAATGAGTCAGAAGATCTCTTCCTACTAAGAAACAAGTAAGCTGCTCAAATACTTCTGGAATACAGTAACAATCATCCAATTTAAAAAAAAAAAAAAGATGATGAATAAAATTAAGTCGTATGACTGACTGATCTATGACCACCACAATTTTCCTGTCCTATCCTGATATTATATGCCTCATTCAGACTGTGACTGCTTTTTCCTCTAGAAAGATCTTTAGACTTTCAGTAACTTAAGCTGTATTGAGGCAAAAAGTAATGTCCTTCTACTTCCTTCTGTAGCATAAGCAGAAATGTCACCAGGGCACCTTCCTAGGGATGAAGAAAACCCTTTTCCTGAGGTTTTAATCCCCTCCTACAGGCAAGCACCCCTTCTAGCAAGCAGCTTTGCATTTTTCGTACATACTTGAAAGTCTGGCCAAAGATACCCCTTTCTTGACACTGGGGTGCTTCAATCAGTACAGCTGAAGCTGATCGATACTTTCAGGTGAATTACCAGTATAACTTGAGAGAATGTAACTTACCTCATTCAGAAGAGAATATATTAGCAAAGGCCTTAGTACAGTCCCTGATCTTGTAGCTGTACTAATGATCACCATTTAAAACAGATAGTAATCAGCAGAACTGCCCTTTTGTTCTTTTTTTTTCAAATATGATGCTGTACTCAGAGGTCATAAAATGAGGCCTTTGCTTTTATTGCCACTTCTTGATAAATAAGAATGACCATGGCAAACTCCTGAAAATGGTCTTAAAATAACATTACGGAAAGATTCTGGCCATGCTAATGTTAAACCACCTATAGATAGTCCTGCTAAATTCCTGTTAAGGCTACAAAAATGGATAAAAGCTGTCCACATCCCATTAGTATGCATAAGATCCATGTGCTCTGTGTTTGGTGATATAACCCATGCAACCCTCATCTTCAAAACACACAGTGACAAATAGGTGTAAGTGCATTTACAACATCGTGGTGATAGATGTGCTAGTGTCAATGTGCCACCTACCCATATGAGACACACTTCCTCCTAAAAAAATCAAATAGAGTAACTTTGTCAGTAACATCCAAATGTACTTTCTATTAACCATCCTGAATTATAAACCTTTTAGAGGATTATTTCTGACAAATATGTCTACTGGTTTTCTTCAAGAGGTAGAGGCCACTCTTCTGGGGAAAAGGTGTCCTATTTAAAATTTTTCAGTATGGAATTGAAACTGTCCAGAAATTCAAATTGAACCATGATAGCCCAGATCCGTGTACTCTTTCTTGTAAATAATTATTCAACCTTTCACTCAACATGAATGATTCCCATTGAAGGTTGAACAACTGATCTTGCACAGAAATTTTGTTTGTAGGATACTTGAGGGGGTAGATTGTGCTCCCACATGGAGCAGACACAGGGGATTTTCTGTTTGGTTCAACCATACAGTAATAAAGCTGACTGAAACCCTTCTAAATGGAGCAGATTCCGGCTAAACTGTTTTGCACCACTCCAAGTCACTCAAAAACTTATTTTCCAGCTTAATCAGAATTTAAGTTTCTTTGATACCACCTAGGAGCAAAAGGCAATCCGGCCATTATAGCACATCTTACCCAATATTTTAACAGTCATTATAAATAACTTTTTTTTATAAAACAATGTATTTTCTCCAGAATAGCCACATGCCAGAGAATAGACATCATTAAGCACATGTGCATGATGGCTGCAAGCTGTACTATTATAGCAAATCAGACCAAAGGAGATGATTGCTGAAAATATGTGACTCATTCGAGAAACAAGAAGCTGAGTTGCACAGAACCACACTTACTAAGGGCTGCCTGCACGGTTACAGCCTCTGACTCCTGTGAGTTTTCACTCAGTCCTACAGCATTTGCAGCTTTCACACGGAAGACATACTTCTCTCCAGTCTCCAAACCATGAACAACAAACCTGAGTTAAAAAGATAGCATCACATATTAGTATATATTTTAAAGGAACCATTCTATGCTGCAACATGAAATTGTTGTGTCCACTAAAAAGCTCAGCTTCATGATTGCTTCACAAAGGAAAATATTTCCAAGAGGCAAATTGCAATACAATAACATGACGTAGTACAATATAATTGGATGGCACACAGGAGCAAAAATCACAGTTCTCATTAGATTGCTAGTACTGATCTAGCAGGTTAACTCAGATAAAATATAATATATTCCTTCTGAACTTTGGCTTACTAAATTCTAATCTATTCTGGGAAGGAGCTCTATTTTTCACTGTACTTTTATAGTCATTGTCAAAAATAGTTTTCAGTTTTGATCTGAGGTTCTAGGTAATTACTGTACTAAATAAAATACTCAGAGCTATCCTATTGTAAGATATGTTCATGTATGAAGAAATGAAATGTTTTTTCTTATTTTTGTGATTTCCCAACTCCCTTTGACCAAGAATTGGTCTCTAGGTTTTTTTTTATCAAATTCCTTGACTTCTTGAAAAAGGACTCATCAAAATACAAAGTCACTCAGTCAATAACTGATCTGATACACTACACAAAATGACATGCTTGTTATAGAAAATACAAAATACATATCTAAACTTTGCATTTGGTGAGTGATTCCAATAAAAATAAGTATGATTTCCACAGAGGAAATTGCTTGAAGAATCCCATAATGAAGTTTGATATGTTCAGGAGGGAGTGAGAAATCATCAGAAATTCAAACAGAGCTAGTGTCATGACAAGGGAATTAGAAACAGGGCTACA
This sequence comes from Corvus kubaryi, assembly GCF_017639235.1. Lineage (NCBI taxonomy): Eukaryota > Metazoa > Chordata > Aves > Passeriformes > Corvidae > Corvus > Corvus kubaryi. The sequence continues at coordinate 1,430,196 of NW_024582091.1, read as the reverse complement.
GTCTTTTATCCAGAGAGGTAGCAGATCAAGGAGCTCTGATGTTTCTGGAATGGACACTTGGATTTCCTGCATAATTGTGTCAGCTGCCAAAGCATGTTTGCCATCATATTTATAGCAGAAATAGCCTGACCTTTTGCCCTGTTATTCATGGACTATGATACAGCTTTAGAATTCCCTCTCCTTTCTCATACTCTTCCTCATGTGAATCAGGTCTGTTTACCCCACAGCATAATTCATACTTAAAAAGACATATTTTATACTTACTCATGTCCAAGACACTCAGAATCATGTCTCTAGAATCTGCTTTTAAAACTCAAAGTCATGGAATAGAAAAAATTGCTTCTCCTTGGAGAAAAAAAAAGTGAGGAGAATTGCCTTGCAATTTGGAAAACTTAGCTCTGAGACCCTGCAGAGTGTTTTTCTTCACATCCATTCAATATTCTCCTTCCATTATAACCCTATGTCTTAGCACATAAAATGTCTTAAAAATATCCTATGGCTTTCAAACTTCCCAAAAATACAGAAATATTATCAATACCTGTTATATTTAATAGGTTTATGGTTACTCTGTTCCCAGCAATTTGATCCCACCACAGAATAGTCAATGTAGTAGCCATATAAATCCTCTTCATGTTTTGGTTTATCCCATTGAACTACAACTGATGTTTTTGTATTCCTTGTGGCCACCACCTGTCCAGGTGCAGATGGCAAAACTAAGAAAAAGAGATAAAACATATACTATTAGGAAATACATAAAAATAAAAGTAATTTGAACTAGATGAAACACTGCATAATTTGGTCATATTTAATCACTACAGCTATGACTACTCCTACCATGTTATTATCGTTATATGACATGTATTTTAATAGATTTCTTTCACTTAAAGTCTGGATACCTATTTATATGCATGTATAAAAATGTATTTATTTTTCTATTTTTTTCTCAGAATGCTCTAAGCTGTGAGGCTCCCTACCTATATGACTTTATATAGGTTTTATGATAGTCAATTATAGGAGTACATCTTTTCAAATACGAGTGTGGAGAAAAGCATAGAGATAGAAAATGTTCACTCTCAAAAGTTCTCTCTCAAATAAGAGGTTGATGTACAACTTATGTCCCTGTATCATTACCATGTCAGTAAGAAATGCATATAAACTATAGAGATATGTTATCACGAGGATTAAGAAATACTGTCTCACAGTTAACTAATGTTAACCCCAATTCAGAAAATATTAACTTTTCAGGACAACTTTAAGCATATATTTGAGTGCAAATAATTTCTCTAAAAGTAGCTAGATGAATGTCAGAAGAATAGGAACATTGGTTGGAAGGGATCTGTGGGGATCATCTAGTTCACCCTATCACTGAGAGTGGGACCATCAACACTAAACTCGTGTGTCAGTCACGGGTTTGTCCAAGTCTTGAAACCTTCTGGCAATGGAGATTTCACAGCTTACCTGCGCAACCTCTTCCAGCACTGCACTCTTGCACCTTGCACCTTTCTAATTAAAAAGTATATCCAGCATGATATACTAAGCTACAATTTTTGGCTCTTGCCTCTATTTGTCATTTGTCAATGCTGAGAAGTCTGACACCCTCATCTTTGTAAATCTTCAAACTATATAAGCTCAGGTACATCCACCTCTCTTCATGAGTCACAATCTTTAATCCCCTGGTCATCTTGGCTACCATCCAGAAGACCTCTCCAATTTACAACCATCCCTCTAGACTAAAGAAGCCAGAACTGGGAACTAATACTCCAGAACCAAGCTCAACACCATCAAGAAAAAGAGGGTAAATCTTCCTTCAACCTGTTGACTACAGTTCTCCCAATGTACCATAGTATGCAGTTTACTTTACATGCAATGAAAGATCATTGTTGGTTTACATTGATCTAAACAGATGAATGTGCATAAATAGAACCAGAAATATTGAGATCTAAATGCAAAAAAAAATCATAGTAAGAACCAACACAGTCTGTACACTATAAAATATCTACCTGAGGTTTCATAATGTACGAAACTGAGGCAATGTCTCAACCTAACATGACAGGTTAAGAAAGGCATCCAGTACTCGCCTTTTGAAGGTATTTTAGTTTCCTCAGATTGATATTGCAGAGAACTGCAAGTGGCATGAAACAGGCAGCATGTTTTCCACTTAGTCTTTCAATATTAGAATAAAGATTAATACTTACACACTACCGCACTTTATGCAATAAATCTGTAAGATCAAATTGATTCAGTCTTAGATAAATGTGCCTACATTTAGACTTTAATGAGTGTCTACAAGCACATATTCTTAAGCTGCCATTATAGTCAAAGAGCTAGGGCTAATTCAGTTACACAAATAAATTAATTTAGGGCCATTTTGTCACTTCTTCGTGGAGTTGCCAGAGATGACTCAGGAGACAATACCTACAGTCCTCTGAAATGGCAAACTGAAAGCATTTGAAAAGGATGTCTCTTTGGTTGGTTACACTGAGCCTTCCATCAGTGGTTGGCAGGGTCTTGAAAATTATTCATCTCACCCCAAAACAGACACTCTATAGCTGAGTGACATGGGGAAACTCATGGCAACATCAGCCACCTTATCTTCCAGTGCCAATGCTTCCAATTGCCACAGTGAAAGCAGAGACATCTACTGCACCTGCAGACACCTACATGGAAACACCTAAATTTAGATTTTAATCTCAAACTGAATACACTTTTATCACTCAATTAAATTGCATCATTTTGAGGGTCATTTAGGATGGCCTAGGATACCCCATCCATTCTTTAGTTTCTGCTCATAAGCTACCCATAGTTGCTGTGCAATCATTGCCATCCCCATGAAGGTGTCTCAGTCACCCTTAAGAATATCAAATGACAGACACAAAGTGCAGGCAACTTAAACGAGCCATGTGTTTCTGATATATTTTAACTCAGGTGGCACACTCTGTCTCTGAAAATACTCCTGAAGTTTCTCTTTAAAATAGAATCTTCTGCTTTGTGCTTTACTTAAAGCTGTGAGTTATGCAGAAGGTGTTGCATTAACCCCTAAGGGATACCTTATTTTCTGTACTAAGTGAAATAAATACAGTGTTTTTATTCCCTACCTTGGGGAAGGTTGAATGGTTTAAATAATTTATATGCATAAATGAGACATCAAATCAAGAATATACAAAAGCAAAAGATGCTTTTCTTTATCATGTAGTTACAGATGGAGCTGAAAGTATGTATTATAATTTTAACTATGGTATATCAGATACTGTAAATGTTTTTTATTTTACTAGAAAGTGTACTAGTAAGATATGTGCACTTAAAGTGACAGTTAACAACACATTAAGCTGTTACGTGTGGCATCAGCAAAACTGCAAAACCAAAACAAGTATTCGAAAAACAAGATGAATAACCACTCCCTAAATTTTCATTTGTATTTTTGAACGTGGCCCCAAGATAAACACTTCATTTTCATTTGGAAAATCATCACTGATTAGGTAGCTGTATCTTCCCCTTTTCCTGAAATCTACTCATCTGCATGCCACAGGAATAGTGCACCAGCAGTAATTTGCAACTCAGAATACTAAGAAAGAAATTAAAGGCTACCTTATCGAGCTGAAACTGTAGGAAATTAGGTAGTATATAATTACCTGAGCGAGAAAATGTAGTTATCAAAGTTAGTGATTAACCTATTGCTTTGATGTCACATTAATAGAACACTGAAGAGTGAATTTAACTTTATACTGATTATTGTTTTCAGTAGGGAGACTTGTGATCTCTAGGAAAATTCAGGGACATCTCTAAAATTTAGCTTCTTGGTCTTTTTTAAATCCATCACAGAACTGAACACAAATAAAGTCGACTACTATTATCATAGTTATAATAATCTAATGAGACTTGTCTATTTCCAGTTTGTAAAATATCTATTGTTTTTAATATTAATGTCTTACAATTAATACCTTACCAATAGTATCTTGTGGTTGTATAGGTTCTGTGATTTCAGATGGATCACTGATGCCATGCTTGTTTGCTGACAACACTCGGAAAACATATGGTTTTCCTTCTGCAAGGTCAAACACTGCATAGCGAGGAGATTTTACTGCAACCTGTGCATTGACTCTTTGCCAACTTCCACTGCCAACCATGGACTACAAAAAACAACAAAAAAAGCCATGAATCATTTCGGTGAACTGTCAAAAAATGAACATATTGTTGTATTGCACCTTGTCACTAATTCATTTAAGAGCTATGAGAGAAGGATCTCTCTAAAATGCCTGACTTAAACATATGCAAATTCTCATAGCTCTTGCATTCCATTGCTCTACAAAAAGGTCTGAATAGCTCACTGTCTCCTTGCCTTGACTTCAATATATGCACATGTGAACATACAGTCAGCCTTCTGTCAATTGTGATTGGTCCCAAAGGAATTACTCTCATGTCCTGCAAAACTCACTTGAACAGCCAAAGGTTTGGAATTAAGCAAACAAGCCCTAATCCAAATTCTGCAGAAAGGTAGGGAGGGAAATGTTACTTTACTCACTACTTTATCATTATTTATTCTCTTGAGTAAGATCATATCCCCTAAAAGCATTCATCAAATGAAGTAATTACTTTTGAATGTTCTCAATGCAGCAGCTGAGCTTATCATCACCACAACTGCACATGGAGAAGAGCCAGCAAATCAGTACTCTGAGAGAAGTCTGCTGTCCATTAGATTTCCCACTTAAACTGTTTACTCTAACCAAAAATTAGTCATGGAATCTTTCAGAAATTTAAGTAAAACTCAAGTGCCTAATGAACAGATCGAAGAAAATTTCTTTGGCACATAGATAGGTGCATACAAATTATATCTTTATAAAATTTTGAAACAGTGAGTCTGGGAACAAAACCTGATAGACTGTGAACTTCTTAGAGGAGGAAGAGTGTTTCATGGCTCCTTAGAAACTACCCTGTATATAATGACACCTATGATAGCTAAATAATAAAAATGTAAACAGCTCAAGTCCATATATCAAAATCTTTTTCATAGGTACTGAACCCACCTAGTGTTCTCAACAGAAAAAACAAATATAACATCCATTTTCTTCACAATAAAAAGCTGGAAAACATGAAATAAATATTATTTTGCCATATATTTTACTTCCTGCCATGAAAAACATTAATTTCTTCTTTTCACAAAGAATCAGCATCACATTTTGTTCTGCAGTTTGATTTATCTGTTAAAAAAGTATTTCAAAAGAACATAAAAACTTATTTCCATTTTGTGTTTCTTGAAGAATTTACAAATATATTTTTGCTCTTCAAGACTGAATCTTCTTTATTTGAAATAAAATAATTAAGAAACACTTCCAAATTAACAGATGATGGTAGAAAGCAAAAAACAAACATTCACCTATGAACTGACTAAGATGTTCCTATATATTATTTATGCAAAAGGATTTTAGATTCAGGTATTAATTAGTGTAATGAAATTCTTTTTCCTAATAATAGCCTTTTAATCCTCATTCTCACTTTCCTTCATTGAGTTTGGAGCTTAATTGAGACTTGTTTTTTCATCCTTGTCACTGCTATGTACTGTTTCTGGAGCTATATAAATTTATTTGTATAAAACAAGCAAATAACGTATATTTTCCAACTAATTCTTAGAATGAAATTCAGCTAACAAAGTGTAGGTGTCCACTCAGTGGAAATCTACCTCTGAGCTTTTTATCTGGGTTATTTCTGCATATTCTGGAACTAACAAAGTATTTCCACAACAAGAGCTGGTTCAAAATCCTTACATCAGTATTCCTGAAATTTATAGATAAGAGAAGACATATGTAACTGGGACTAAATGCAAGGGAGGCATTATATTTTACTGCATAGAAAGAAAAGCTAGATAATTATTTCTATGAAAATTTTCATTACTTTTTTTGAGTGTAAAAGGCAGAGTGAGAGAAACAGACATGCTTGCTGGAAAATTTAACTAGTGAGCAGTCTTCATTTTACACTGATATGTTCAACATCCAGCAGGTAATGGATGATGAAGAATGTATAAATGGCCTATGGAGTTCTTTTGAAAAGGAGTTTTTTTGTGTGTCTGAGAGGGAAAAGACAAGCTGGGGGCTGCAAAAAGTGGAGTGATATTAACAGGATGGCCAGGAAATGAACTGTGGAGGAACATGCAGAATTTGACATGTGAGAAGAAAAAAACTTGCATAGTAAGGGCCTGAGAGAAGGCTGTTATAATATTCACAATGAAAATTGAATGTGTGGCAGGTTTAGTGTTTGCTGATTGTTAAGAAGGGGCATATGCTAGAGTCATAATTCATCAAAACTAAGTATAGCTTGACATATAAGTGTTGTAGAGGTCAGGTATGAGGCCAATTTACCTGCTGGGAAAACTTTGTAACAAGTTTCTGTAATACAATATGGTTTAGAAACATGGCTCAGGGACAGACTTATCTGAATTTTATTCATTTAGGTGGGTGAAGAGCAAACCTCTCTTGGTGTGAGCACTTAAGTCCCCTTTCCATGCAAAGAGAAGAGGAAGGCAGCCATGAAGAGTACCAGGGAGGAGTGAACCTGAGACAGGCATCTGCCTCTTTGCTGACCTTACAGGGGATAAATTGGAAATGTCAGTGTATAGTAGAGGGTGCTGTAAGCCTGCAAAAATGAGGATCAAATTATGAGTTACAAAAAGTGACGATCAAATTATGAGTTACTGTTTGTTCCTTGCTCTGCCACAGGACTAACAGAAACTTCCCTTTAATACAGAAAGACTGAAAACTTACAACCATGCCTGTAAGACTGTGAAAACGATAAATGTTTCTTTTCTGTCTTTTTTTAGCTGCTACTTTACATAAATAATTTGTTCCCATTAAGGCAGTAATAAGCAAATAGCATAGGGAAATCCTTTTCCCTGGACCTTGAATCTCAATGCTCACTAAATCTTGCAGTAAGACATTTGATTATCCATGCTTCTCTAATATCCAACTTCTAAATCCTGCAAGACCACAGAAAGTGTTGGTTTTATTGTTCATTCTGCAGTTCTGAGAATGGGTTGACTGTAATTGCACACAGCAACGAAGCACCTTACAACAGAACACCACTATACAGTACAGTACCTTCTCAATGAAATACGTCAGTGGCTCCCTGCCACGGGGAACAGGTGGATCCCAGCTGAGTACAACATATGTTTTGCTGATTTCTGAAGCGTGTACATTGGTGGGAGGGCCTGGAATCTGAACATGCCCTGTAAGATTAATAAATGTAACAAGTGTTAAACAGCAGATTAACTCCTGGGCCAGCATTCATGCTACAGGTCATCTTTCTGATTCAACTTTCCCACCCTGCATTGCAATGCTCAGCTATTAGGAGCTGTGATATCATCTGTGCAATTCACCTGATCACTTCAATTAAATTTTGATAAATAAAATCTCAGTATCTAGTTACTTATTTTTTCAGTAAAAGTTTAATATGCTCCCTGAAACTCTGTGACTTTGTGACACTTTTTTCTTTGATCACATTTTAATTACTTCAATCTGCTAGTAAAAAGCCTACTCACTATGTGCAAACATTTTTTGATCAAAGACAGAAGTCTAAAGAGATATTATGTGAAATTAGAATAAAAAAAGCAGCTGGAAGGGAAGTACAATGAGAAAAGCACCTTTAAAACAAAGAGGAAAGCAGAAAAAGGAGCAGAACCGATCAGAAATATATCATATGACATATTGGCATTACCACCTGTATAGTCTAAAGCACTTCTAAAATCTATGAATCAGAGACTTAAAAATGTAACTAGCCCTGTGATGGCTCCACCATGCCATGATTCATGCTGTGGATCAAACCCCTCTGCCCACGCACTCTGCAGAGTTACCAGGAGCATTAGAGAAAACCTCCCTACCCTGGGCCAGGTTGGAAGAATTCAGCTCAAACTTTCATGGTCCTGCTCACTGACCGCAATATGAGAAAAAGCCAGTTCTGCTATCCAAGGAATTACAATGGGGTAAAACTGCACTAGATAGGAGAGTGACCTATGAGGGACCTGTGATGGACCTCTATGCAGGAACAGCTACACAGCCCTGAAGAAGCTTTGACTTGGTAATAGGTCAGAAATAGCAACTCAGCAGACACCTAAAAATTTTATCTTTATGGTTTGTGATTGAAAAAGAAAAAAGCTTCTTTCTTTGAAGGTAAATTTTTCCACTTCTCAGGCTAGAAAACAGCATATATCCTCTAAATGTTTAAGATTTGCCTTTAAAAAAGAGAAAAATATTTCAATATGTCCTGTAATCTCTAAATCGTGGCAGTGATGTTTCAACTGGTTATATATCACCTGTAGAATGAACCAGGCTCGAAATGTACACTGATATTATTTAATCATATATATTTCCCAAATCAAAACCAAAACTTTTTTAAAGCAAGCTGATATATCCAACGAAACTTTATTTCTCACAATGCTTTCTATATTTTATTTCCTACAATTGTATTTTTTCTTTCAGAAAGGCACATGAATCAGCTGAGTTTAAGATGAAAGACATATAGCCAAGAAAATGACAATAATCCTTCACAGCATGAAGACAGAAGGCTTCCAATTGATTTCAGGTAATGAAATATCAACATGTTTTCTTACATTCTTGAAAAAAAACAAAGCTCCCATACTTTGTAATGATATAACATGGTGGTACAGTATGGTTCCCAGAATGGAATGTCATCCTGCACTAAAAAGGAAAACCATTTCTGATCTGTGAGATTGCTCTTTCAGAAACAGTCTCCAATCTTGCAGATGAAATTAATGATCTACATAAAGAGTAATATTTGAATATTCATACTCTATTAATATGCACATTCATGTGACAGAAATCCAAATACAGTTATTTATGCCTATGCCAGGGTGGCCATACACTGCACCTGATCATTCTAAGGCAATTCTGAGATTAGAAGAATGTTCTGTGAAGCCAAACAAGACAATTATAATCTGATATTATAATGTGCCTCATATATCTTGATAATACTCATATCAATTCATTTAAGGTACTATTGTAAAAATAGAGAAACTTCATCTATCCTGTCCATGCACTTGGAAAACCATTTAATATCTGATTCTCCTTCAAACTACATCTCTTCTCAGGTGATTTCTCTTTTACTGTGTTATTACTGGAGTTACAACTTTACAACCTTTGTGGAAGAGAGTAGACAGACACTTTTTTTAATTTTGAGCCATTATAGTTAACAATTTTAACAGTTTAAGTGTAAAGAAGGTCATTATTCAAGTCTAAAAAACAAATCATCCCACAGAGAAACAACCAAAAACCAGAAGAAATGCAAACTTTATTTCAAAAGTTGTCAGTGATCTCTCCAATTCTCCGGAGAAAAAAATATTATTTAGTCTATAACCTTAACCTTAAGAATAATCTCTGTATTCAGGTAGACTATTAATTAAATAATTGAGATGGATTGTGTAAGTTTTTATGAGAATGGCAATAACTTGCTCAGATCATTAAAATCAGCCTAAAAAAACCTATACTTAGCTCCCAGAAGGCTAGAAAGAGGGGAAATATGGAAAATCAAATGGGCAGTTAAATGCTCAACCTTTTAAACTCAGCTTAACACTAGTCAAAGTAAAATGGTGAGAACATTCTGTCAACACATCATAAAGATTTTGCTGTTGAGAGTGTGATGTTCTCCATCCTTTTAGACCTCACCTTTCACTTGTGTTCTCTCAACCTTGCAAGCCATAATATGTCTTTATTTATTAATGGAGAGACTTTATCACTAGATGGATTTCTTTTCAAGTCATGTTTCTAATTATAATGCAAAATTCCTGGAGCATAAGCAGATGGACTGAAATTGTAGAAATGCTACATACCTTCAAGGTCATCCTTACTGATCACGATCTTTCTCCCTTCATCCACATGAACAGCTGTTAATCAAAATATTCAATTAGTCCCTCAAACTAGTTCAATATATTTACAAATTTTGCAATTATTGTTTTTCGCCTGTTCAAGAGCCTGTATACCTCTGTTTCTATAATATTGTTATTAAATCTTTGCCCAGATAGAGTCAACTCAAAGTCATACACTGGTTTACTGACTTTCATAGAAAAAACAGGGCATGATAAGACAGTACTATTTAAAGCTGTGGTAAAAAGCAAGAGTCATAGTCACAGTAGATGGATTTGATTTTGAGGCAGATTAGCAAACAATTGTATCATTAACTGTGCTTTTTTTTATACGAATTAATCATAAAGCGTACAGACATACATAAAACATATGTAACGGAAACTGCATACTCAGCTCAGATTTCAACGATGACATTGGGGCAGTACTCTGAAGTATTCATAATTACTTTAATTCCCCTCTGACCAAAAGGAGCACACAAAACAGAAGGTGCGCAAGTACATGATATACAGAATCTGCACAGGAGTTTAGGACAAGGCTAAATCAACAAAACTACTCCCCAGAGCAAGCTGGCTTACTCTATTCATGGAGAAGCTTCCACAGTTCTACTTTGCAGTCTGTAGTGAGATATTCAATCAAAGGAAGAAATAAACTCTACTCCTTAGGTTAATTGGGCAAACATAATCTTAAATAAAATATTTTGCTTTTAAAAAAAGAAGCCTTGAATAACCTACTTTGTGTTCTCTCCAGGTCAACGGGGTCAAGTGCTGCAACTGGATCCGAGGGTCGAGAAGGCCTGCTAATGCCAGCACTGTTCACTGCTCTCACACGGAATATGTAAGACCGTCCCTCATAAAGACCAGTCACAGGATACTTGCAGACTTTTACGGGAGCATCATTGCACTGGACCCAGTTTTCCAAACCTACTTCACATCTTGGAATAGCAGAAGACAGCGTTTGTCAGTATCATCTCACAATAAATACACCCCATGCTACACACACCAGGTCAGAACCACGGAAGTCACCTTCGCTAAGCTGAGGAGCTAAGCCACACATCTCATTAATGAAAGTCACACGCTTTATACACTCTTCTCTGATCAGAGAACCAATTCCCACCCTTTTCATATTTTTTTCATAATGCAAAGGTCATTTTTCTTCCATGGCTTTTGGCCTTTTCAAATCTCTCTGTTTCCCGTCTGTTTGGCTCTTTTCCTTGCTATATAAAGAATAAATTATTCACTTTCATTTCTAATATTCATCTCCACAGAACATGATGAATTTGCAAGATTCACCTAATCTTTTCCATCTCTTCTTTGTCATATTTTCAAGTAAACTTCTTTGTGCATTTCCCTCCCAAAATGGCTGGGACACAGAGTGTAGGAGTCATCAAGAAGCACAGTGATGTCCTCATACTGACTGCTTTGTGTGTAAATATATAGTTTGTGTCCTACTACTATAACCTTTTGTGTAGAAGACTCTCTTTTGCCCTGACAGTACCAGAAATAAGTCGTGTTATGATCGAGGGCTCCTTGGCACTGCAGTGATACAAGCAACATGTCAAATGGCACATCTAACTAGATTATACACAATATAGGTGAAATACTCCTATGATCTATGTGCCACATAAATTGGATATAGATGGCAGAGTCCCCAGGTCTCAAGTTAATTTCCTCATACTGACTGCCATTCATAAACTACTATTTTTCCAGCTATTCCCAGACAGTTATTATTGAATTAGACCAAATGACAGGTTAGCAAATAGCAATGAGCTGCAAATGCTGCTTTTAAGTGCAGAGCCGTAGACATTATGAAATCATTTCAGTAATGATTTGCTGACTGACAGTTTCAGACACTAAGGATCAGATATTCTGCTCTGGCTACAAGGAGCAAGCACTCACTTCAGTGGAAGAGACATGCAAAACAGTGCTTCGATCCACTGCTTGCCAGCTGCCTGCACTGAGCTGAAACCCCAGCAAAGTGCAAAGCTGACTGAAGGACAGAGGCCTGCCAGTCTTATTTAAACTACCAGCTCCCAGGAGACCAGGCCTTGAGATCCTGATGTACTACATTTAAGAAAGAAATAAAAAGATAATGTAATAACTCCTAGGTTTCAGCTTTTGCACTATAGAGATTAAAGAGACTAAATCTAATTCAAGATACCCATGGATTCTAGCTTTTATAAATTAAATACTGTCAGGGCTCATTCTCTGTTGTGCCCACATCCATACTACTGAACATTTTAAGTGTATGATAAAATGTGTCTGCCTGCAAATATTACTTGGAATGGCCTCCAGCCCCTGCTAATTCCCAGACTGTGCCCAGAATTGCCCGTGAAAATACTAAATCATCTGGGCTAACAGTTTGCCAGGGAGCAATCTAGTAATTTAACACAGTGTGTAACTGAGTTCCAGTGCCAAGTGTCTGTAAAAATATATCTAAAAAATAAACACATTGAAAGGATAGAATGATAATTTTTTTCTCTTCTGGCATTTTATTTCTGGAAATTAAAAAAATTAAATAAATGCTAATGTTTACATACTTGTCAACAAAATATCCAATAACTGGGCTCTCACTGGTTGTGTTTGGTGGTTTCCAGGTAACAATAACATAGTCTCTGTTAGCATCATGGCATTTAACATCCATTGGTGCCCCTGGTGCTCCTGCGATCAGTGCATCGGCATCTGGACCACAAATAAAAATAAATTGGTTTTGACCCCAACTCCTCTGAAATACATCAAAAAGGCAAAGGGAAGATTTCCAGTTCATTGTAATACTTGCTTATATGAATGGAAGCCCAAACATTTCATGACATACTAATTCACTACAGTAATGATTTGGGACCTTAATGTCTATATTTTTATACAGATAAAATGTTCAAGGATATTTTTGAGGAGAGAAAAGCTTTTTAGGAATCAAACACCTATTATTTTTGATGAGAATTAAAAGTGTAACCCACCCATGTGTTTTTGATGCTCTGTCACTGAAAGCTGTGACTCAGAGTGTTACTAGTCAGACCAAGGTACTTAGTAAAGAACATGTAGCCCATGAAAACAAAACTCTTAAAGAGTAAAAAATTTGCAAGCTCCTGGTACATTTATAATGCTATGTTTTATTTACAGTCTTACAATGTCACCTTTAAGATATCCTTTTGTGACTTCATTTTAAGAGATATTGACTAATTCGGACCCTCAAATGAAATCTTGCTACAGGTAAAGTTCTCTCCCTTCAAAGGAAGATGTCTATAATAAAAAAACCACCCTGTATAGAGTCTAAATTATAGAGTCTGATCCAAATCAGGTGTGAAGTAGTTTGTGCTCAGTATCAGATCACAGCCTACATGAAAAAAGGCAAGAGAATGGGCAGCAGACAACACTAGAGACTCCAGAGGACATAGCTCAAGGCCAGGGTCCTGGGCATGCAAAGGGATCAAATAGAGTATAAAATGGACAAGAGAAGTACAGAAAATTCATCCATCACTACAACAAAAACTTCTAAGAAAGATTTATATATTAGTGGGTGTTTTCCCCCGGAGTACTGTCTTTCTTGGAAGGTAACCTGGACATAAAAAGCTTTAGCAAATTGTTTCTAATGAGATCCGGGTGCCAGAGGGGCTTGCTTGAGACATAGCGCAAAGCTGATGAAGCTCTTGCACTAGCCCTGTGAGGAAGTTGGATTTCAAACCCCTGAAAAAGACATTCACTCCCTCTATCCCACACAAACTGTCTGGGTGACACTCCCACAAGGCACGTATGTTCCAATATGTTTCCAAGAAGAACAAGGTTTAAAATTAATACAGCTTGAGTGGCTTCAGTGGGGCTGTTCCAATTTGCCCCCACCAAGGATGTTGTCTAATGTATTTTAAAGAGTGAAAGAACTGCTCAAACAGAAATATTTTCATCTTTCAACGAAGAAAATATAAAACTGAATACTAAGTTCTGCTCACAGGTGCATGTGGAAGCTCATTCTCACTTCGCTGGGAGCTGTGCATGGAAATGTGATGAAAAGTTCTGACCTTTATTCTATTTTAATACATTTACCTCCTTTTATCTATGTCTCTTGTGAAAACTGTATTTCCTCAGTCAGCTAATTTCTTATTTTTCTTCTTTTCTCTGGATAATGACATGACTATGACTGGTATAGTGGTGGGAATATTTCTTTTGCTTTTTCCTGCACATATCCCTAAGGCAAGGCACAAGATATGAGAATGCCCAACAAGGCTCATTCCCAGTTTCCAATCTCTAAAGCCAAAACCATCACAGTGAGAACTGATTGTACACAAAGATGTTTATTTCCTACCAGGAAAGGAGATGACAAAGAAACAAGTTGTCTCTTCACAAGAATGGTTTCTCTGGTTCTTCAGGAAACAAAATGTCCTCAGGAACATGCTCCTCTTGAAGCTCCCCATTCATGTAAGGTGACTGGTTTTTAGTACAGACTACTATATACCAATCAAATGCCTATGAAATACCACAGGGCTAAATTTCTTTTGTACTTCAGTTATTACATGGGATTGTTTCATAAAACTAAACTTTATAATGCTTTTTAATTTCTCCTCAAGAAACATTAAAAGTTTACCTCTTACAAACAGGTATGCACTGCATTCACTGATTCCACCTCTTGAAACCATGCGCAGGGTGTATAAACCTTCATCATCTTTGTTCAGATGAGTAAAGGAAAGAGCTGCCTGGCCTTCTCCAAAATACAGCTTTGTCCACTTGGAGTCCTTTATCAGCACGTCTGGAAGAGAAAACCCATCAGGGACGTTACTGTGCTGCTAGAACAACCTGCATCCTAGAGCAGTTCTCTGCTAACCAGGGACACAAACTAATATTTATGCAGTTTTGTTCAGACTGGTAGTGCTTTGATACTGTGAAAACTTTAAAGAGAGCAAGTTGCAGCTCTCTAAAATTATTCGATCAGTGAATTTTAGAGAACATGAGGTCTAATACTACTCCATAAAGTGCCAACAACAAAATTCCCCTCACCGTAATTTTTAATACACTGAGAGACAAAAATGTTATCCACATTTAGAAATATTGACATGAAACCTGCCATACCCTGTAATGAATGCAGGGTGGAACCTTGTTTCATTTTTAATAAGTTTTGCTTCCAGTTCAGGTCAAATGTCAGTTTACTCAATTTTTCCTTCCAAATTTAAAAAATAAATTTCAGTTTAATCTGAAAACTGCTATAAACATACACTAAATTTAAATCTTCAAGGCATGCCTGTTCAGTCTTGAATAAAATTAAATTTAAGCCTCTCAAAGGTGGGAGGTGGTGGCCCATGATTAATGCACGTTAATATCATTGCTTAGTGAAACCAGAGGAAAAGAATGAACAGGATATTTTAGGCTAGCCAAGGGACTTTCTCATATCAACCTTTTAAATAGCTGATTGGATTATTTTTGATTTTTACCTCCCTAAGACCTATCACACATGAATTTATTATAATTAATGCAGTAGAAGTATGTTAAAAGATCGGAATATCTATGAATGCTTATCATTCTATTGCTTAAATAGATTTTGGAGCCGACACTCAAACAATTGCAAAGGAATCAGTGTTTTCACATACCTCTGAATTGCTTAAGAAGGTATAAAACATGACACACATTCAGATAATAAAGCATGCAGAAGACATACGTTACTAAAACTTACAGCAGTAACTCGCTTAATTAGCCAAGCATGCTGTAGTTTTATGGGAAGCACACAAACTAAATTTAATCACATTCCTTCCCATGAGATCCGTAGTCATGAGATCCATACCTAGAAAACCTGAGTGTCCCCTTTCTGTCATCCTATCACAATGGTACTCAGACTTTGTGTAGAGAGACATGAAGTACTTTAAATTAAATCATAAAATACCTTCACCTAGAAACTTTAACCAATGCATGAGCCCTGTGGAAAATCCTAAGGAAAAAAACAAAGTTGATTAACCAGCATCTCTGTAAAGCTGGTCGCATATTTAGACTCCAAGTTTCAGTGGATTGGTAGCTAACTTAGTTTGAATACATAGAAACTATAGGCAAGCCTGTAATGCTGCTAAGGCCAGAATCGCCCTTTTCTATTCATTATGTGTACCTGACAGAAGAAATTGAGGAGGTAGTTGTGTTTGGTAAGAGGAGAAAAGCTTCTCTCCCTCACACAAGGCCAAAGATCCACTGGAAATCAACAGAAGCCCTCTTTTTTTAATGCAGTCTGGATGAATGACTTTGTAGGCAAGACAATTAGAGTAAAGTTTGGAGGCCTCAAACATATTTAGAAGTTCTAGTAGAACAATATTGATATACCTGCCATCACAATAAAATTACAATTACAAGACTATTCACAGTCTGTTCATGTGTTGTGCTCCATTACTTCTCCCAGAATTTACCGAAGGACAAACCTGCAGGAGACTAACCCTCAGAGGCAGTGTGTCTCAAGCCTCGCATGCTGTTTTTAGTACATAAGATAATTTTCCTAATACATGATGAAAATTCAGACAAAGAGTGGGGAACTATTACATACTGAAATTTCTTTTCATCATGTATTTTTATTCCGCTGAAATTTTAGCTAGATTCTTCACTCCATGACTTTTCCTTCTGAAGTCAATTATTTTATTCTAGATTACAGTATAAATGGCTGCAGAACACTGGTGCACATGGCTTTACAGTGTTTATATTACATTAGATATTAATAACAGAAAGTTTCTGAAATCAGCTGAACTCATGTCCAGATTAAATATACATTCCTGAAGTATTATTTTGATTTTGTTCTTTCAGTATCTTAAATGGTTCTTTCAGTATCCTAAACTGTTCTAAGTGGGCCATGAATAATAGACATCATATTAGTGTTTGTGAAATCCCAGATCAGTTCAGAGGATTTGATTAAGCTGACTTAGACCCTAGGAGTCTACTTGGTGCTCTCAATAAGGCTCACTAGTGTGAAGCTTATTTATGCTAGATAAATACAGACTTTTCCTGTGTATAATTATTAGAAGTAAATCATACATATCCACCTTGGGGCTTTAGTTGCTATTATTTGATTAACACAAACTGACAAATTTTAAGAAGAGTATGGTTTGTCTTAATGCTAGAATAGAATTAAATATTACGTCTCTAAAAAACCAGAATGTCTAAAGCACATGATGTTGAACAAATTATTAACTTCTCATTGCTTATATTTATGCATTGCCTCCAGCTCTCAAGGGACTCAACACAGGGAACTGTAGTGCATAACAAAGATTCGTAGTGCATGAATTCCTGCTGTGTTTGAGAAAAAGTTCTGCCAGTTAATGCACCTGTACATCTCTTGGAAATATTGTGATCCATGTACTTGTAACAAAGGACAAATCTAAGCTTGTTTGTAACATCCTATTTCACGTAACATAATTAGAATGATGGGATGAATGCCTACCTGACTCCCTAGCAAAACCCTATTGGCTTTAAACAGACCAAGTTTTCATCTCAGATTTTCACAAGTAAGGACTTATTAAGTTCAATAAGGGAGAAAACAAAGAACATAGTATTGTTACATATCAAGAAGGAATTATCTTGTCATTATGAAGACACAAAGAGAAAGAGCCACGAAGTTTTGTCCATAGTGCAAGAAAAATTCATGTTTGATGAAAAGTGGAACAATATTGGGAATTCCTTGAAAATTAGAAGTTCTTAGTTGCAGTTTCAAACTCAGAATCTGAGAGATTTGACACCTTGAAAAACTGTACCCAGTAGGAGACAAAGTAAAGGTACCCTTGAAAATGATGGTTTATCCGAGAGGGAAGTGAGCAATCATTTTTAGTTACTAAATATCCTGAAGTGTATAGTAAAATTCCTGTATGCTTCAGTGGGAATAGAATCTGAATTCAAGGACCAGCCTTAGATTTTAGGTTAGTCACCAAACAGAAAAAGACATTTTTATTATTTCATATTTTTTACTTTATTGACATCTAATAGCACATTACAAGGAAGTATCCACAATGATAGAATGAAAAAGTAGTAGTTTGTTCCCTGAAGGATCAGATGTGAGTCTATGTAAAACTATGATGCACATGAAACAAAAGGCATAACAAGCAGTAACAAAAGCATCCTTTTTCTGATTTTCCTAATCTTGAATTTTCTTGACTACCTTATTAATCTTACTGTCCTTTCTTAGCTTATTCATCACATCTTCTCAGCTATGGAAATTTCTGCCAACTTTTTTTGGGACTAGTCCAAACATCAGTCTTGGAAGCCCACCATTCTCAAATGTGGTCCCTTTGGGGAAGGGTCTAACTCTTCACAAATAACCAAGGCTTTCCTTAAATCCTCAGGTAGAATAATTACTTTAGAATCCTACACAGAGATTGTGGTTGGTGAAAAGTGGTGGGCTAAATATCTACAACAGGCTGCTATCCATTAAGCTCTAAGTAGCTAGTTTTATGTTTCAAAACCCTTTTTTGGTGCAGTGAACAAACACTACTCATCCAGGGTTTGTGTACCATCCACCCCAGTAGATTATAAGCTTAGTGATGTTATTTTGAGCACTTCATGGTAAGAGTGGCATAACGTAGGTTTTCACTGACACAAGAGGCGAGGTAAGAAACCTACCAACATGGCACATTAACAGCAGAGCAGACATATTGTGTATCAGGCCTGGCTTCTGTAAGTATTTCCTAACTATACATTCATGTGATTTTAATACAAAATTCACAATAAATACTGGAGCAAGATTAAAGTGGAGACCCACACCCATACCTCAGTACTTCAAACTTCAATTTACTGCCTGTGAGTACCCTTCAGCTCAGTGGTCACAGTATTCAACTATAAATCATTGTGAAATCTGACTTTGGATCTCTACCAAGTAAATGTTCTAACTATTGTGCCATCAGATAATAAAAGGTTACCTCCTGTTGCTATTAACATATGCTCAAGAAGATGTTGACCAAGTCACTTAAATGAGAGTGCAGGACTATAAATTCTAACTAGAGATATTTTTTTGCTCTATTCCAAATTTCATTCTGAGAATATGGTGCTCTAAACCTGACCTGTGCCCTCAGCATCTCCTCCAGCATTTTCCAGGTAGCTTCTATTCAGTGTAATAACTTACCATCTCTATACCACTCAGCACGAGGTCGTAGTCGTTTCAACTCTGGTGTGATCAACATAGAACACTTCAAGGTCAGTGTTTCACCTTCAGTTGCAAAAGTGACTCCGAACTTCTCCAGAAACTGGACATCAATGTGGGTGAAGCAAACGTCATATGACAGGGGCACTATGCATGAGAAAATGAGAGCATTCTTCAGTACAAGTAAATTGTACTTGGCACAGAGTAGTGTCTGATCTGAGCAGGAGATGGAGCTTTCTGATATACTGTATGCTGATCTAGAAATTCAGATGGCAAAGCAAGAGCATCTGGACAGCTCCTATTGTAACTGAATGCTTAGAAAGCAAAGTCAGAAGAAGCAAGTTGTATTCAGTTTTCTCATCTGTAAAATGTTACTCTGACAAGAGGACATAAATTATCTAAGCAAATAGAAAAAAAGGCTTACAGTGGAAGGGCATTATCGCAGCTGGGTGAGGTTCTCCCTCCTCTCTGAACCCTATAAATAAACATACAAGAAATATTCAATGACATGCGCATTATATTTATTTATTGTTTTAAATATAAAGTAGGTCTTACTTCGCACAATCACAGCACAATTTGTTGATGCCTGACCATGGATGTTTGTTGCAACTGCTGAATAGGTAGCAGAATCATCAAAGTCAGCTCTGAAAAGAGGACAGAGAAAAACAGATGTCTCTTTATGCAAATAAAAATTCTCTTAATGATTTATATTACAAGCTAAACTATGCCAACCATAAGGAAAGTGTATAAAGCTCTTCACTGGTGTCACACAGTGCAAGACATCGATGAAAGACAATCAGAAAGCTGCTACTGTTTTTAACTGCAGTTAAAATCACAGCTTAGTGCACAGGCTGCATTAACTTGAGCAAACTGGAAATGACCTTTAGAGAATGATCAAAAGGAGATAGCTGGAGAATGCCAGTCTGGCTATTCCCTTTCTGTATGTAACCTTCATTAGTCCATCTTGCCCTTCTGCCTTATTTTAGGACAGAGACATGGAGTAAAAATAGATGTGATTCTTGCTAAAATTCTGCCTTCTATGGCTATTCCCAGCTGGCAGACACTGGTATTTTTTGCCTCTCTCATATCTCAATCCAGGAAAATTATAAAAAATCAGGAACACCAATAAAAATTGTTTATGTGCATACATGGCTTGGTTTGTCATATTTTTTAGTGAGAAAAAAAAAAATCATTATGCAAGAAGAGTATAAACAAATATAAAGCAAAAAATAGTTACTTGGTGCAAAACACTGATATATTGTCTCACTTAATCCATCCTTCCTTGAAGTTACATGAGCACATATATGACCAACTGTTAAAATATAGGTGCAAACCTTGATGCCCCAGTTATTTTCTTATTTAAAATTGTCCATCAGGAATAGTTCATTTAGTATTATATTTAATGGAGACCACTCAAAAATTTTCAGTTATGAGATACAATACTATGCATGCATGCATTTAGTTTCCTCTCAGAAGAACAAATTTCTGTCTTCTTGGCAACTGCCAAGTGATGAAATTCTGATTGCACTTGTCTTCTAAGAGGTCATATATCGCAGATGTGGGAGAAGGAATATGTAAGGGTGTTTTATGGAAATTGCATAACAGAATGCCAAATTTGGAGTATGTAGCAGCTGTCACAGACACATCAGACACCTATTTTTCACTTCTTGCATATGTTCTGGACAGTGTCAGATTATAAAGACGATACTATCTGTACTGTGATGGCTAAAGCAAAACTTGATGAAAGTTCCATTAAATTGAGATTTCTCTCTTTAAATTTACATGTCTAACAGCTCCTCCTGGTGGCAATCCTTTAGCCATATATTTCACAAAATCATGAAATCAGTTACAAAGTTTATCATACAATTAATTATCAAATTCATAAAACTAGGCTACATAACCTAAAGGACTGCAGCTGGGTAGAAAATCCTAGTACAGACTGGACAGGAACAGTGAGGTTGAAAAACAGTTTAAAAGAATTGAAATCATAGAACCATAGAATTATTAAGGTTGGAAAAGACCCCTGAGATCATCAAGTCGATCCGTCAACTCAGCACTACCACCATGTTAAACCATTAAACCATGGGTTTCATGGGCCATGGCTACATGATTTTTGAAAACTTCCAGGGATGGTGACTCAACCACATCCCTGGGCAGCTTGGTCCAATGCCTGACAACCCTTCCAGTGAAGAAATTTTTCCTAATATCTAAACTAATCCTCCCCTGGTGCAGTTGATGCCATTTCTTCTTGTCCTGTCACTTGTTACTTGCGAGAAGAACCTGGCCCCACCTGGCTACCACCTCCTTTGAGGCAGTTGTAGGAGCAATAAGGTCTCCCCTGAGCATCCTTCTCTCCAGGCTAAACACCTCCAGCTCCCTCAGCTGCTCCTCACAGGACTTGTGCTCCAGACCCTTCACCAGCTCCATTGCCCTTCTCTGGACTCACTCTGACCCCTCAATGTTTTTCTTGTAATGAGGGGCCCAGAACTGGACACAGCACTTGAGGAGTAGCCTCACCAGTGCTGAGTACAGGGGTACGACCACTGCCCTGGTCCTGCTGGCCACACTACTGCTGATACAGGCCAGGATGCCATTGGCCTTCTTGGCCATCTGGGCACACACTGGCTCATGTTCAGCCACTGTCATCAGTATGCCCAGTATTTTCCTCTGGGCAGCTTTCCAGCCACTCTGTCCCCAGCCCATAGCACTGCAGGGGGTTGTTGTGACCCAAGTGCAGGACTGTCACTTTGCCTTCTTGAACCTCACACAATTTGCCTCAGCCCACTTATCCAGCCTGTCCAGATCCCTCTGCAGACCCTTCCCACCATCCAGTAGATCAACAATCTCATCCAATTTGGTGACATTTGCAAACTGACTGAGGCTGCACTTGTTTCCCTCATCCATGTCACTGATGATGTCAAACAGTTCTTACTCCAACACTGAGGGCTGGGGATCACCACTTGTGACCAGCCACTAGCTGGATGTAACCTCATTCAGCACCATTCTCTGGGCTGGATGCTATTTAACAGTTTGTTTACATGAAGGATTTTAAAATTACAATACCCGTTCCCAGAGCTATAAAGCTCCATAAAGCTTAACTGATTCTGGACTTGAGAGATGTCAGACTTGACAACATTTCTTTGCAATGAATTTTAAAAGCAGAACATTTTTTTCACTGTCCCAGTTCCAAACTATTTAACACTTGTGTAATAAAATGCCAAAAAGCAATATAAAACTGTAGCACAGGACAATTTCCTAAGGCATGTTTCTCTATACTGAAATGTACATAATTCAGGTGTTTATCACAGTCTGGTACAGTATCTTACTATAATATAGCAAGTTAACAACAAATGAAAAAGCTCAAAAATTTCTTACAAGGGGCTTTGCAGAATTAACTGTTCTGGAAATGTAAGGCATTTTCGTCACTCTGCTATATCCCTAATTTAAGAATCTGTATATAGAATACACAGTAAATAGTGTAAATATAATACATAGTATATTTAATAACATATATTACATATTAACAAATTAAACAGCATTCATCCCCAGAAACTGGATTTTGATTGCCCTAGTGCTGATGTTTTAGAACAGCCCTTGCCATGCCTTGGTGTGCTCCAGCTCACAAAAAGGATTCCCACACACAGCTCAGGAGATAGTAAGGGACCTTTCCCAGAAAGCAGACTGGATGTCTGACAGCCCTGTCCTGAAGGGTGAGAAAATTAGTCTATCTCACACCAGGAGGTCACTGTGGCAGAGAATGTCTTCAATCTGCTGCATCAGGCAGAGCCCAGGAGTGCATTTCCTAGGCACTGGTGGCAGGTACAGGCCACAGTGTGCCCTGCAGTCCTTGTCCCCAGATACCTGCCCCATAAAGTCTTCCTGCCCTTCAGGCCACAACCCAGGCCACTCACCATCCTGACAAAGACCTACAGAGGTGCATAGTGTCTTCCTACCACCTACATGTCCAGGTTTCTCCTGGGTGAGCTAGACCCTCCCAGAAGATGGTGCACACTTACACCCGGCAGGACATTGCTGGGGCAACCATGCTGTGTTTGCTGATCAGGCCTGATCCCTCCCTGGCCTGGACATGATTTGACAGCACACAGCACCCATGTCATAAATGAGTGATGAACATTACACCAGCTTTGCTGCACTAGGCCATTTCCTCACATAAGCAAAGCATTACTTCAGGCTGCTTCGCTTCTCTCAAATCCAACTTAACTGCTCTAACATTTTGTTGTTGCTATAGAGGGTTAACAAAAAAGATAAAAAATTAACATTGCTTGACTGAGGTTAACTCTGATTAAATCTCACTTTAAACCAGTCATCATCTGCTCTCAGTGTTGGCTTCACTTTCTAGCAGAACAACAGATAAAATAGTTAAACAGGAACCAATATCTGTAAGAATTACACAGGATTTAGGAACTAAAGAGAGATTTTTGTTAAAAAACAGGTGGCCTAAAAATAATCCTGAAAATAGAGAAACATGTATTGTGGACTAACTTGGGGTCCCAAACTGTGCTAAACCACTCAAAGTTTCAGAAATTTAAAGGTGCAAGTACTGCAAAGTTGTCTCCCTAAAATGAAGAAACAGAATGGCAGATAGCAGATTAACTTTTCAAGTGGATATATATCTGTGCTCTTCTCAATCCCCTCACTACAGTTTTGTTCTCTTAAGAAACAGCAAAATACATCTTTTGATGGGATCTTTCTGTTTGTGATGGTGTCCAAGGTAGAGAAAATAAGAGTATGATCCTAAATGTCTCTAGAAAAGACAGAAGATTCACAAAAGGGTCATATCTTTAGTCAAAAGAAGCTCAAAATCTGAAAGTAAATATTTGACAAAAGTTAGTGATAGAGTTATAATTCATTTTCCCGAGGGGAACATAAGAAAGAAGTAACTGACCAAATAGCTGACCACATTCTTACAGCATCCTTTGTTTTTTATGAAGAGAAATGAGGTATTTATGGTTATGGTGAACACACAATTCCCCAGGCTAGGCAATTTTTGCTATTTAAGAGGTCATAACAACTCTACCCATTTTCTGTAGCTTACTGCTTTGAAAGCAACTTAAAATTCTTTGCTATGATCATTCATCTGAGTCTCCAGGAGACAAATAAACCATCTTAGACAGCCTAGTACTCACTGAAATGCCTTTAAATCTTATATTGGAAATGGAGGATTTTAGTGGCTAGGAGCTAGATAGCACTTTTGTTTCATATCCACTACGAAGAAAGTTGGACAGGATGGCAAGTTACATTAGGTTCTGACTTTCCTTTTGTGCCAGGTAATGCTCAGATGGAGGATTATCCTTGAAATTATCTATTTCCCTGTATGCTAAAAAAATCTTAGATTTCCTAAATTGCACTGTAAAGCGTACTGAGTCAAGACCAGCTAGAAACTACACTTGAAGTACCCAGGAGGCAAGGTGTGGTCTCACAGTTATTCTTGTTTTATGATGGAGAATGTGTTTTTCAGCCTTTACAAAGGTCAGATAAAATATGCATGGAGTACATTTAGATAGCATAAAATGTGAGTGCAGAACTGTATCTGTCCCAAGGTACTAATACTTTTTGTGAAAATTAAATTGCTCTGAATCCACATGAGGTTCTGAAGTGCTAATGCTTGTGTGGGGAATATTCCCCAGGCAGATATATCTATTTAAAATGCATATATTCATCCAACTGCCTAGTGCAGATTTAAACACAGGAGTTAAGAGTGAAATAGCATCTTTTTCTGAATTAGAACACAATTCAGTGCATGTAAAGAACAGGAGGCAGTACGTAGTAAATTACAGAGTTAAAAATTACTCCTTTGAATCCAAATGACAAAATTTTCAGTGTTATGGCTATATGACATCAAAATGTGGAAATACTCTGCAGAATTGCCATTTCCTGCACTGATTCTCCAGTCAGACTGAATCTGACTGATTCTTTCTGTTGGTTGGATTCTGTGTTTAGGGAAGAGGGACCTCTGTTATAAGGTGGCCACTTCCTCAAGCTCCCAGCTAGGGCAGCTTATAGGGGACAGTGACTGACAAGCCAGAAGATCAAGTATTTGGGGGCTGTTGTTTGCCTTTCAGCAAGGAGAGGAAAGCAGTACACCATTTTGCTGCCTATACAGCCCCTGGTACTGCATACCTGCAAAACGCAGGGAGCTGCAGTCTATCACCCACCAACCTTGCACAGCTCAAAGGCTCTGCGGGCTACGCCGGAGGATCGCCTTTGTCTCAACACCTCTGTCTCTGCTCTGCTTCCACTCCAGCGGAGAAAGGGCACGCCTCGCTGTCTACCTCTCCAGATTAAATCATCTCAAGCCTTTTGTGCCTAATCAAACTAAAATAGCACTATAATGACTGCACAGGGTCATTTTTTAAATGAGAATAGCTAGAAGAGATGGTTCGTTCAATTTTTAAGCTTTCCTTTTTGAAGCGGT
This sequence comes from Corvus kubaryi, assembly GCF_017639235.1. Taxonomy (NCBI): domain Eukaryota; kingdom Metazoa; phylum Chordata; class Aves; order Passeriformes; family Corvidae; genus Corvus; species Corvus kubaryi. The sequence goes on along the minus strand of NW_024582091.1, from coordinate 1,404,819 downwards.
GCAGGTGGTGCTGAGGATTGGAGTGCCAGATCAGAGGCTGGCCCTGCCTGCTGCCAGCAGGTCTTACACTGCACTCTGCTGGCTCTGCCACAGTTCTGCTGATGCAGCTGCAAACCTTCTCCTCAGAGATGATATGCACTTCTTAGGCTGTGACTTTATTAAATAGGAAAGGGAGAGGGCCTTAATAAAAGATAAAATACTGTTAAACCTCGAGCCCTGTAGATATGAAACTGTGTGGCCGCACCACACTGACAGTGCTCTGGAAAGTCAGATGTCCTTCCCTGCTCCTACCATCCGGCTCAGCTCACCCTCCTGCTCACTGAGGGGGGGGAGTCAAGAATACCCCCAGGGAGGAGTACACTGCTGTCTCCTCTACACACCAGCCGACGTAACTGGGACTGTAACATAGGCATTCACAGCTGAATAAAGCCAAAGCCAAGTGATCCATTTAATAAATCATCACAGTAAACAAAGAAACAAAAAAGCCCAATTCTGTTGCTAAACAAGTATTAGCAACCAAGAACTTAAAAATGCTACAATTTTTAATTACTAATATATTCACTAAGACAGAAAACATTTTTCATCTATGCCATAAAGCAATGGCCACCCTCATCTTGACTACCTCTGATACAGAAGCCTTTTCTTGTACTGTGTGCCTACCCATAGTTAAATTATGTGGGACAAAAAGTACACTTTAAACAAACCCACACATTCTCAGATATGTATGATCCATTTCAACTACCAGGAGCTTTGCCTCCCAGGATTCCTCACAGTCTCCTCCTAATAACCTATCAGATGTGAGTTGAAAGATGGGATGAACCACTACCCAAACACGTATCACTTCTGCTATAATTACGAGATGTGCAAAAAAATAGAATTAAACTCCAAACTTCTTTTCTTTACTGCTCAAGGGAGACCTTGATCTCAAACTCCCATTTGAAGAAGTTTAAAAGGAGCTAGAAAGAGACCCTATATGATAGCACTGTGAATGCATGCAGAAAATGTGGTAAATTGAGAATGTAGCATCATAAAAAATATGAGAAATTAAAATTATCTGGTTACTGTAGGCTTATGGGTTCTGGATAACAGCAGACAGTGGGGGATGAAATTGCGTCCAGTTACTACTTTAAGACAACAAGGTGATGGTAAGGTTTCGGTTCCTCAAGAATGTTTCCACTAGGATCAGGGAATACTCACAGGAATAAATATCCCACTTGCATCAGAAGGAAAAAGTTCACTGCCTGGGCTTCGCTGAAGTGCTAGAAAAGTAGCCAAGAAATTCCAAGGCCATTCTGAGTGGCTGTGGATAAGATTACATTCAGCTCAGCACTTTAGTATGAACAGCTGAGAAGAGCACAGAAGTGGATAGGAAGAAAGTCCCAATGGCTCCACCTCCCAGAAAAACAAATTATTCATAAAATATAAAACATAAGTGCACAAAGATATGCGTGGAAGATACAGAATTAATTTATATATGTTTGTACAAAAGCATGAATAATTTATATATTTCAACCATTATCCATACATCCATTGCTTTCAATACAAGATGCCCTTAATTATGCTCTAACAACATGTTCTTCCACTCCTGCATGTTCATTTTCTGTGGTTTTGGACAGAAAATACAGCTGATGATCAGGTTTTGAAATAAAATGGATTATCAATAAAGAAAGAAATTTTAAATTAAAAATTTTAATTTAATAAACTGTATAAATCATAACTATCCCCAGTATTATTTTAAGTGTAGAAGGGAAATCTGTGTGAGAGCAGGCAGGAATCTTTAAGTGGCAGAAAGGTCACACTGCCAAACAGAATGAAATAAAAATGGAGCAACTGTCTCAGAAGACGGCAGCTTGGCTGAATGTGAGAGAGTCTGCATGAGTACTGCATGAGTCTGCATGAGAGGTCTGGGACTAGTAGACAGGGGGTGGGGAAACCTGAGTATGTGCCAATAAATGACTCTGTGCTATGTCTGAACTTTTCTGAAATACGGCTGAGTCTGAACACTCCCAAAGGTGGTTGTGCCTACATGACTGATAACCAGCCCATAAAAGAGATAAAAAGCACCAAGGGGATGGAAGCCATTATTACCCTTCAGCCTGATGGTTACAGGTGCTCAGAAAGCAGCATCAGCACTGATTCTCATTTCTTCCAAAAGCTATTTAGTCCCAAAATGTCACAAAGGAACCTACATGCTACATAACTAGCATCTGGACTCACCAAGAAGTTCTTCAGGAGTGATAACCAAAAGAAATAAGCAGTCAAAGTCACTCACCATCAGGAAGTGACTAAAGTTTCATCTCCTGACTGGCACTCACACATATCCCGACAAAGGAGAGCATTTTCCATTTCCCTGCTAAAAGGGAGAGGATGGCAAAAGGACAATCTGTTTTTATCTTTTAACCTCCTGTTCTTATGGTCAAAAGTAATGTTGGTGGGAAGAAACAGTGGTGTTGACAGATTTCATGGATACAGAGAGCAGTTAGCAAGTTATCCATGGCCTGGGGGCAGAAGACTGAGTGCCTTCGAAGCACCTTAGGGAGCAAAAACCTGGTGATTCTTGCTGCCAGGTTCTGTACAGGGATATGTTTCTCCCATCCTGAGCTATGAAAAGATTGAAAGTTGGGCTGGACTTGGCTGCAGGATGGCAAAGGCAAATAGTCTTTCCCAAAAGCAGAAGGAATGATGCACTTATTTTCTGTACTAATGCCACAAGGCTGTGCTCAGGGCTACTTCCACTGCTGACAGATGGAGACAGGGTAGAAGATTAAATGTTTGGCCAGACAAGTGTTAGCCACAAATATTCCAGCTGTTTCAGCACAGCTGATACTCATGTTCTGGAGAAATTAAAAGAAGGGATTTGTGTCTCTGTTCTAGACATTAATTTTGTTTTTAAATATTGCAGTCATGTCTTAATTTTTATTTGGGTTTTTTATATCTTTTAAAAAGCTTCCACTAAGTTATATGCAATATTTCAATTGTTTAGGAAAGCATGGGATTAGTTTATGGGAAGCTGTTCTACCCAGGCATGTTCTCTATCACAAGGTTAACATTTTGAAAAAAATAAAATTAATTAAATTAGAACCTTTAAAAAAAATAATTTACACTTCCTTATTTTTTGGAAAACAAAACAAAACAAAACAAAAAAATAAAAAGAAAAGAAGGAAAGGAGATGAAAAACTAAACAGAACCTGACATGCAGTAAAACAAATACAGCTGTGTATCCCTACCCTGCCCAGCTATATTTTTGTTTACCTAAAAGAGCTTCATCATGACAAGAAGATATGAACATATAATTTTCCACTTCAAATGCTGAGAAGGTATAATTTTAATAAAAAAGGAGCTACCACTTTTTCAGCTACTTGCCTCTTCTTTTATATCTTGTAGATTGTTGAAGTTAATGAATATAAATGTCTGATTTTTCATTTCATTTTCATAATCTAATAGGCAGGTACTCAGTGAACCTTCTCCAGCCTGAAAGTGAGTACCAACAGAAAAGTGTGCTGAATTTAACAATTCTCTTGCAGCCTTTGCGTGAATTTTTAATTTTATTTGATATAAAATACTTTGTATAGAGTATTAATAACTGTTGTATTCCCCAGAAAGATTTACCTGTTTATATGTAACACATGTACTCCATATTTGCTTTCAATTCTGTACTTTGTTGGATCACTTGCAGGGAAAATCAATTCCTCATTTTTGTACCTGACAATCAAGAAAAAAACAAAACTCATAAATATCGGCAACTATTCATTCTTCTGGTAGATCTTTGGATCAAGATATCATTTACTATCATCTGAACTCTGTCTACTCTCATGCAGTATTTTCCAGTCTGTATGGATAGATACATATTGGGCCATGAAGGCAAAGCAGGACCATCACAGCAGCAAGGAAGTGGAAAGAGAAGATGTACACCCAGTCTAGAAGAGGAGGAGGAAGAGAAGTACAGAGAGGATGGCATGGGGCTTGAACTTTCAAGTCCACTACCCCTGACACAAGATGGGAAGCAAGCTTTATCTTGCACCACAGTAAAACACTTCAGCACTAAAAAGGGGAGCAGCAACAGAACTGTGCCTCGTGTTAGGTCTTCACAGTCCAGCCTGAGGCTTTCACATATACAAGACAGCACCTGTCCAGAGAGGAGGTCAACTGCAAGGACCTTTATGTCCTCCTCAACAGAAGCTAACACAACGTGACCACGGATACAGCCCATGACAACAGCGATGCCATGCACATTTATCCAGGCTTAGAAAGTAGCTATGAACTCTGTGTAATTTGTCATTTGTGACTTTGTGTTCAGGAAACTCAATGGCCAGAAAGACTGGAATGCCTTCCACTGTCTGCCTTCTGAAATACTTGAGTTTGCTTCTCACATTGCATGGAGCCACTCAGCAAGTTTTCCTCCCACTCCCTCCACTGCAGTATCAACTGCTGCGATCCAGCACATCTACGAGGATTATAAAGTGGATTTAACAAAGCCATTATATACGTGACACTTATCACTTACGGCATAACTTTCAAATGCAAAAAGCTTAACAACATTTTTAGAGGGCTAGGAAAGGCCAGTCTCTTACCATTGTACAACAGGGGTTGGAAATCCTTGTACAGTAAAGCAAAGGCTCACAGACATCTTTTCCCAGACAGTGTGAGACCTCAGGCGCACCAGAATTTCAGGGGCTCGACTTATAGTTTCTTCAATGATATGTCTTTCCAGAGCCATATTTTCTTCTACCTATTAAACATGGGAAAAGAAAAGAAGCATCTGGCACTAGACTCAAATAGGGTAGAAGATCTAAACTTAAATCCACAAAAAGATGCTTAATCACTACTCATATTTGAAGCACAGGCCTAAATTTCAGTATATCTTGCAATTATTTTTGCATAGGAGCAAAAAGATTCAGCAGGTACCATTCTTTGCACAGCAAGTCTATCCAGATGCTCTCTAGCACGGTGCCTGGCTGTGTGAATCTCTTTTTCCAAAGCAGACAACTCACTGGCAAAACGGATTCTTTTCTCATCACTTGCATGAGACTTTTGCTCATGACTCCTGTGGGACAAGAAAAAAAATCAGGTAACTAATATGAAGCTTTAAATTTGTCACTCATACACATCTGGCAACCAAAGGCTCTGAAACCATATCAGCAGGATGTAAAATTTAGGTTAGGCATCATTCTTAGCATCTATCTGCATATCCTAATAATGAGTATGTGAAATCATGTGAATTTTCTTCATATTCTTTCCCCCTGTATTTGTGGGGCTATAGCTCTAGGTCTTGAATTCTGCTTTGGTCACATTGACTGGTTCCCCCCAGTCCTCTGGTAGCTGATGTCAAGAACCTGCCTGGCCTCTTTCTGGCCCCTGATTTTCCTTCCTATGGACACAAGAAGGCAGAGGAGTGAAATCAAGTTCTGTGCCTGTTCACAACCTGTTAAAAGTTGTGCCTTTCTTACATAGTAACCTTAGCTTTAGAACCTGGGAGCTCTTGTTGCTCCATGGGCTGCTATCAGCTGACCTCATCTGAAAGATACAGACCAAGGAGTTCACATGGATTTGATGAACAGTTGCATGCAAAAAAGCTGTCCTTTGAAAATGATGAGCAGAAACTACCAGGAAATTATAGTTTTGAAAAAATTTTGAGCTGTTCCCTGAAAATCTAACTACACAGATTTTCCAGAATTCTTAAAAAAAACCCAACTCATAAAAGTTTTTAGGAGAAGCTAGCTCCATTTCCTTCATTCATGCTGATTCAATTAACAGCCTATGCCACTCTTTTCCTTCCCAAGAGGACAAAAGAAGGTACTGAATACCAGATATTTCTAACATGTCTGTCAATATAGTCAACATATGGCAAGACTGTGAAAGCATAACCCAAATAAGAAAACTTCCACGAAATTCAGTGAATAGTAGATCAAAATATTATTTGTCTGATATTTAAAAAAAAATCTTTGTACCATTTCAGTGCACTTTAAATACCAGTCATGTTCTGCCATGTCTTTTTTTATATTGATGAAATTAAAAACTAAATTAAAGTATGCAAAATCATTTTATTTTCCTAGAGATTTCTGTTCTGAGGTTATATATTTCAAACCAATCAAAGTACCAGAACCATATGGATGTATATGATTTTCACAGTGTATTTTCTGCAAACATGGCAGAATTCATTCTTATAATATAAATCCTCCATGGTTTTGGTGTAGTAACTGTAGAGCAAAGCAGAGCAGAAACAGCGAAATTCACTAAGGGGAATATTGTCATCAGCACAGTTACTCTGGGATTTCTTATCAAGTCTGTAACTGAGACATGACAGTAAACTCTTTTGATATTCTGGAAAGAATTTAAAACATTTAAATTGATCCAAATTAGAAATTAGGAATAGTGGAGTAGGCCTGTTCAAAATGAGTTCTGGATACTAGGTGGATTCTAATTTATTTTTGTTTTAAAGCTGTTTTCAGCAGTCAGAGTGGGGATCAGGGGAACAACTCTGGGATGAAATATGAGACTGAAAGTGACACTCAGTCATTTAGTGTTCCAGCCAAAATAGATTAGTTAAGAACAGTGACAGAGAAGCCTCTAGTCTTGTCAACTCTGAAAAGAGCCCTGGCAAAAGAGTTGGGACCAGAGTCACTACACAGGTAAGACTGGACCGACAAAGCTTTACCTTTTCCTGGATTCCTGCATTGTTTCATGCGCCAAGGTGCGTGCCCTCCTGGCACAGAGTCTACATGTTGTTTTGCCCAAGCCAGATGATTCATAATAAACAGCCTGCCTGGAAGCAGCCCTTCAAATATAAAAGACATTGTTATAACCCAGAAATTCAGGTAAAACATGAACTCACAAATGTCAAAGAAATTACTTTGAGCTGAATGCCATGACTGAGCACTGTTCAGTGAGAAACTTTTGCATCCTCACTGACTGCACTAGGTCCCAATTGACACTTGTCCTTCAAGGCCTTAATGCCCATCATCTGTCACTGGGGATCACTGGGTGTTTTATTTCATTCTATTAAATTTATATTTATTTCAGTCTTCAATCATTCAGGTGCAATGATAGCATTTCAGTGAACCACAAGGGTACCAGCCTCTCCAATGCACAAATCACAAAGATTCCCCATAGCATTGTCTGTTTCTAAGTATTCCTGCCTTTCTATAATTCACAGAACCTGCTGCATAAACTCTCCTCTTTCATAAGGGAATCTGGACCAGCTAGACAGCTAGGTAGGCATGTTAATTATTAAGGAGGGAGAACAGCAACCCCAATACAAAGTTTCAGGCTTTGAGATAAAAAGAATGTGTATTTTCTGGCTAAAACTCAGATTTCACATGAGAAGCATTGAGCCTTCATTTAAGTTTAAAAAAGGAAATTGAATTGCAAAAGCTATAATTAGTTATGGCCAGCTTCAGGAGCAGGAATATCATCATGTCATACAGAAGAATGGGTAAAAAGCTATTTCTATGACTTACAGTAAATTTCATGGCAATTTTTCTTGAGTCAGAGTTTCAATTTTAGACTACAAGGAAAAATTTTCAGTTTAGAGGTAGCAAACAGGACAGATCCTAAGCTAAAAGGTCTGTGCAGGTATCTTGCAATGTTGTTAGGAAGTGTAGCTATGCTGGTGAGAGACTATAGACAAGGGGCATGCCAATGGAAGGAAGTGGAAAACTATCATTCTGAATAAATCACAATTTTTTTGGGTGGAGGGGAAAGGTGAATATCTTGATTCTAAGAAGTGACTACCCAAAAAGAGACCTGTCTATGCTCAAATACATGGCACTTACTTTCTTGCTGCATATTCCTCAAGTATATATCTTGTCTGAATGTTGCGGTAGGACTGATCAAAGTGCTTGTGCCTCCTCTGGTAAAACGGCACTGCTACTGAAGACATGCTTCCTCTTGTTCCAACCAGTAACTCCTGCAGAGAGTGAAGTTAGCCACAGATTTAGCCATGCACACATTTAGCCATATGTTTCAGACACTTTGGTTTGATATTTTTTGATATGTAGACATGTGTGCGAACATGTACAAATGTATAAAACTGCACCAATTTGTGACAAATAGAGCCATCAGTCACATACATGGGTACCTCAGGCTGTATCTTATCACTCATACAGTGTGAGCTATAGAATCACAGAGGATAGCCTAAAAGATATCTTACTAGATCATTTTTCCCCTTCTTTGCAGATGTCATTTAACATCTCCATAGAATTTCCCACGGATGGAAATTTGACAGGTTTTTGGCCATTGTTAGATATTTCAGCTCTTCGCTCTTCAAACCTTTCACATTTTCCATTCTGGCAATTTATGCGTACTATTTTTTGTCCAATTCACCATGACAACAAATAGACTGTATTCGCCCACTTTTGTAGCAGCCTGTTGAAGATTTTCTTTACTTTTCTTTCCTGCTCTCTTATTTAAACCCTACAAAGCTGGCTCATGCAATCTTTCCTCATGGGTTCCTATCAATCATTCCGGTTTCCTTCTTGTGGACTTTCTCCAAAGCATAGCATAGTTTTTGATCATTATTTGGATAGAAGGTTCTAAGAAACATTCAGGGTGCTCCCACAAGAAGTGTGGGGGACAAAAGCATGTTTCCCACTGAGTTAGAGTTAAGCAGATTCCCAACCACATCATTAAAAGAGCATGGAGGTGCCTACACGCCTTTGTGCTCATTAGAAATATGATGATAACTTCTTGCAGAAGTGGGGAATGTCACCAGCCATGCTGTGAGTAGGTGCCAGCTTGTGTAACTGCAGTCCGGGTTAGATATGGGGTTCTCTACTCTGGGGCCATTTGGCCAAAACTGTGGTGAGGGACCCCAACTGAACAGCCAAAACCTCCCCCACAAGGTACCTACACTTCAGTGACAACAGAAGCAAGCTCCCAATACAAGCATATAAAGCAGATGAAGACTTAGTCAGGTAAATTACTGCAGTAATTTCCAATACCCTACTACGAGCTAAGGGGAGTGTCCCTGTTGTTATGCTCTCCTGTAGCATGCAGGCTGCCAGCTCCATGCCAGCACGCAGGGCACAGGCTGAGGCATGGCCTGGGATCCACCTCAGAGCACCCATGGCAAGTGAAGCAACACCGGCTCACCCAGGGACAACATTAAGAGTGTGTCAGGGTCCTGAGGACAGCAATGGACCTGACTGTCCCGGCCCAGCCTCCTCCAGAGTTCCTTCTACCCTGCCCACAGGCCAGGACCCTATGTCAGCCCCCAGGGCCATCAGCTTCTCCCCAGAAAGGACACAGCAGATGCAGTCTCCAGCTCCCCACAGCCTGGCCCTGCCTGGACATGGACCATGCCAAGAAGAACCTGCCTCAGACCCACACAAGAAGTCCAAATTTGTAACAAAAAGCCACATAAATAGGCAGCTTCATGATGTATATAAAATGAAAGCTCAAAGGGATTTGGATAGAAATCTTCTAAACTCATTTAGATAAAACATTTAACAAGGTAAAATGACAATATATACCGTATTTCCAGCATATAGTATTTATCAAAAAAGGGAAATGCTAGTAATAAATTGTGTAGAGTGAAAAACAGCAACAGTGTGTGATTGTTACTTGCAGATAGTCAAGAGCCAAGTCAGGTGCTCCCAAATCATGATGTTCTCATATCAGCTACTTTTACTTTTCCAAGAAAAAGTAAGAGCAAGCAGTAGGTATATTTAATAGAAGTCACATCTTCTTTTAAAAAGTTCTGAGATCTAAAGAGGTTTTTACATTTTATCACTTCATAACTGCATCTTCTGCATAACTTAGAGTTACCTTTTCAACCCTTTTTCAAGAGATATGAGAATGACAAGTCACACGTTCAGGAATGAGAGCTTTAGGCAAAGCACCAAACACTGCAAAACAAAAATGAAACAGGTTTACCACATTACTATGCAACATTAAAGAAATATAATGTCACATTTCTAGGGAAATAAAGTTAGCATGACCCAAGTTAGCTCAGCACCTCGCAGAGATGCTGGCTTAGTAAGATGCCCTCATACAATGCTGAACTGACATGGACTCCTCATGGACCTATTAACTCATCGTATGACACAACGTCTTGGTTATATGAGCAGATTTGCACAGACCCACAAGCAGCCTTGGCTTCTCCTGGTTTTGATATATGTTCATCATGTGATGCTACATCTGCAGACATCGAATACTGGTTTTCTTCCTGCTAACTGTGTGACTATTGTGTATATGACATTGGATTTCCACAACAGTTCATATGTTAACTGGACAATTAATGGTATAATGTTCCCTTTTCTCTGTTTTTAATTAGCCTTTTTGCCTAAATGAAGGTGCAGAGGACAAACACATGGATTAAGCTCACTCCACTGTTAAGTGCTACGCATATTTACATGTGGCCAAGTTAAATAAATCTGTGAGTTTATCAACATGCAATGTACATACTGGTATGTATATAACTCACACTGAGATCCACTTTATAACAATTGCAGAGTAATGCCCATTTATCTGGATAGATCACAGTCTGAGTCATTTTCATTTTTGAGAGAGGAGAAAACACCATTGTCATTTGCAGTCCAGCCTTTTTCACTAAATGTGCAACTTATGTTTTAATTAGTATATCTTCTTCTATTTGTCAGCACCCAGGACTTCTCAAAATTTGGGTTCATATATTTTTCACATTTACCCAAACACCTTTAGTATAGAAACAAGGGTATCCATCCACTCAGAGCCTCCATACAAGCAATTAACTGAGCTTGTTAGCAGCCAGACTCACTTTGCCTTCTGCTAATACAGAGGGGAGCTGCCTGGCAACAATTCCAAATGTAATAATAATCATCAGGTAATTACAACAATGTTGCATTTAATACTTAATAGTGCTGTAAAGACAAGTATCAGAAGAGCAAAATCAAAGTCCCAATGTAAAAGCAGCACGTAAGATATTGAGCTCCTGATGAAAGAAGTTTATACTGTATTCCTAGGAACAATATGTTGACCATTTTACCAGTTTTCCACTTTTATATGAGATGTTTGAAATATATTCTAATATGTAGACTACCTACCACTAACAGAGTTAGAGAACATGCTATGCAGATGAAAGCTTAACCCCACTGAATTTGTTGATTTAGGTGAACCAAAATTTTATTAATGACAGTGTCTGGAGACCTAGTTACACTGGCAAGTGAATTGGTAGAACTGACTCAAAAGTGAGTTGCAGCCAGTGGTCTGGCAGAGAAATTGGGGGGAAAATCCCAGTGGAAAACTGAGAGCTCAATAACAACAACAAAAAAGCATAAGTCCAGAGAAAGACAAATTGATTATCTGAATGATTATAACAAATTAAAAAGCAAATCTCAAGTTTTATTCACCAAGTTCTATTGCAAGAATTTTGGAGGCCTTGTTGAAATATATGGTCTGTGTGTCATGAACAATCCTTGAGTTACATCCATGCAGATCCTATTAATGATCCTGGATTTCAAGAAAAAGAGCTAGAATTACAGGAAAAAGATGATCCTAAAACACTTGGTGTCTCATCTGACCCTGTTAGTGCAATGCAGCACCATGGTAATCCTTCCTTTCTACTATTATTATTCCTATTAATTTCTATGACTATAAATGCTGGGGCCATCAAAAGGACCTAAAGTGCACTAATCTATGTGCTGTATAAACCACTCAGAAGACTATTAAACCCAAAGAAAAATATTATATCAGCCAAAATGTCCTCAAGGATTAATGACATAAACCACAGGTGAATTAGACTATTCAAGTCAGTTTACATAAACATACATTTCCTCATGCTTTGTAGCACATATATAACAAGCATGTATACAACAATTTTTACTTGACCATGAGTAAAGGGCTGAGTTCCCAGGTCAGGATATGCACAGTTTCGTGACACAGTAATACTGATCTGAATAGAAAGCCATAATCTAGGACCACGTGACAAGGGGCCACATTCTTGAGAAGAGAAGCCACGGGTCTGATATAAACATTGTTAGTCTGATAAGTGAGTTAATTTAAGATTTAGAGGACAAGCAGTAAATTCTAGCATGATCATCTACATTGCCTCAGAGAGCAGGCACACAACCAACTAAACTGATGGATGTCTTGACAAATGCCATGGGAAGAAGAACATGGCTGCACTCACCATAGATAGACAGTTTGCATTTCCAGATTCAGAAGGCTCATGTCATGAGCAATGCACTGTACAGCATGTATTTTCTCGGCCTGACCTGCCAGTGCTATACCATGCAACATGCACTTTCTGTGCTCATCTCTGTTCCTGGCCATCTGGAGAAGTGCCAAAATTATTCACAAGTTCTTGCCTGTCCTCACGTAGCCAGAGATTTCTTCGACCATTTGCACTGATTGGAGGGCTTGTCCTGTTTTTCCCACAACTTAGACATTTTTTCCTCTACTTGTCTCTTGTTCTGCTAGCTGCTCCTCACATTTTTCAAAGTTAAGTGTTTTCAGGAAGCTGCTAACTTATACTTCTATGGTGCATAAAAGCCCCCAATACTTAACTGATAAAATATATTTAAATCCATATCACCTACATACCACAATGAAAGATAGGAAAAAAAAAAAGGAAAAAAAAACCCCACCTTTTATTCATTGACCAATATAAAAAATTACAATATTGACTCAAAAAATATGTGATCCTTTCCAGATGGTTATATCCATGCTGTACAGAATGTGGACTTAATAACATATTAGCATTTTCCCCCAGAAAGTGACTTTGGTGGAAATCTTGTAAAGCCATCATAAATCATTATGCAGCTCATAGACACTGCAGTCTAAACAGAATGGGATGTAGAGGATCTGTTTAAATCTTCTCCATTTTAATAATAAACTAATTTGGTAAAAAACTGATTTGACAAAATTTCTAATATGTCTCTCCAGTCTCTTATCTCTGTACACACGTGTATATTTAGATCTTACACAGAAATGTATGTTTTGTCCATGAAAAAGGATGAATTTTAAAATCTACTCAAATATAATGTCATTTTAAGATGTTTCAGTCCTTCTCATTGAAGATCTTGTTCAGTCTGGATAAGAATTCAATTTTAGATTTTTTGACAATAGAACACAAATGCTCATCTTTAAAAAAAAAAAAAACAAACGTATGGAATTCTCATTTGCTTACTCTGCTGAATTCCAGACATCATTCAGCAAGCATGAAGACTTCTTGTGTCTTGTTGTCTTTAGCTACATTGTAGTTGGTCTTATGTTTTACTGATCACACTCCTTTTCATGGGAATAGTATTTTCCTCATTTCTCCAACTGGTTTTAAACAGATTCGAATAATCCCCAGAAAAGCATGCATTACTTTGGTTATTAAACATAAAGATGGAGTTCTCTCCTCTATTTCTACTTATCTGAATATCCAGCAAAGCAACGTTTTCAAGCAGCTGACAGTACCAGCCATCACAGTTGTGTCTACCATTTTTACTAATTTCATATGTTTCGAATGAGTAGGCTTTCAACGTCTCTCAACATCAAATGATATTCTTTTCAATGACATACAGATAGATTCAGCAATTTAATGCAATTATTTGGCTACAGCACATCTATGATTAGTTAGAATGAACACCTCGACTTTGTAATAGTCCCTGAATGGCTTCCCTCACCCTCTAGCCAGATCAGTTAGTGTGGAGGTAATTTGAAATATGTCATGGGTGGTCACAGTCATTTCCACAACCCTTGATGAGGAGCTTTGCTTGGTGGAGGTAAGGAGCAGGCAGTCATGGGTACCCTTCCCTCCAGCAAAGTAATTGTTGTGGAGGGGAGCACCAGTTCCTGCATTTTAGTGAGTCTAAAAAAGAATGCAATTTTGGATTTTCTGTGACTCTCATGAAGGAAAGGAGTGGAAGCTTCCAAACTGACTTTCTTTCCATATCTCTAATAGAAGCTGAACAGTATATATCCCAGAAAGGGTACTAATACGGATGTTACCTTATGAATTCGTGATCATACAAGACTGGGAATTAAACAAGGCTAAATTTGTCCGCATTGACTTGAAACCCTGCCACCCTAACATTCCAAGTGCACAGAGTTCCAACATGTTCTGATAAAGTTTGAAGATTTCCCTTCACTTGGCAAGTGTATTATATCCCTTCAACTGGACATCTAAGAATGTTGGACAGTGAGATGATAAAAATCATTTCCCATCATCCCAATGTTCATTTTCCTTCATTATGGTACTTTTACTGGCTCATAAGCATTATCAACACACAGGCATAATTTCAAGAGCATGAACTTGATTTCCCAAGGCTCTATCAGTGGTATTTAGATGGAATTTTCACGTGGCACAGAACACATCACATAGCTTAGAGCAATACGGACACCAGAAACTTCTTCTGGAAACATGTACTTGAAAGCTTGGCAGACACAAAATAAAAGTAGATTCTCTTTTTTTTTTGGCCTAGCTACATCCCATTCTTCATCAGACCAAATCTTTTTCCAGCTACTATAGGATTTTATGCTTAATTATTTAGACACAGACTTCAGAGGAATCATATAGTATAAGCACAAAAGAAAGTGGCATTGCCACCATTTTTGCAACTGGAAAAAAATATATATGAGTAGAGCTATGGATTTCTGTAATGTAGTTCTTAATATGCAGAAAGAAACAGAGGGAATGTAATACACAATAAAATCAAGGTGACTGTGCACAGGACAAAAAGTCTTAGCTACTTTTTTGTTTTTCTTTTCATGAATCAATTTGAGTCCTGCTTATTGCTTGTTTTCCCTGAGGAAAGTAAATATTTTTTTTACAAGAAAGCACCCAACCCCCTCCTACAGGCACTCTCATTTGCTCTGTACAAGAAAAATATGGATGGAAAATGGACTTACCAAGGGATATAGAAAAACTGCAAAGCAGAGAGGAAGACCAGCCTTTCCCAGCTTATCAAACACTGCCTGAAGAAAACAAATAATTCCCCTCTCTAAAGGCTACTGCCCCTTCACTCCTATTTAAGAGCAGATGCAGTGCTATATTTAGAACTAACCAAGTGATTCTCCCAAAACTGGGGACAGCCTAACATGCAATAAGGGAGAGATATAAAGGTAAAAGAAAAGCATTAGTCTATATGCAGTTTAATATTGCATTTTAAAAAAAGAAAACCTCATTCCTTAAAGAAGCAGTTGTTTATGTTAAAAGTGAGGTTTCTTTTCCCACCAACAACAAGCACATTGGAAGCAATTAAATGTCAGAAAACAGTTTAAATTTTTTATTTAGAGTTTGAAGTTTTAAAATAATCAGTAACTTAGAAGACAAGTGAGGAGACGTAAACTCCAGAATATTATTAGTAGAGACATGAGACCCCGTTGGTGCTTCAGGCTGTAAAATGAGCCTCCCCACTGCTTCCTTAAGAGCTCTCTGGCTTTGAGAATGTCTGCAACATACGAAGGTGTACCAGTTGTATAAAACCCCTCTTATTTCCATCTCTACTACACCACCGGTCAAACTGAGAGAGATTTTTCTATGTCTCATAGGTAAAGTAGGAGGAATTTAATATGCACAGAGGCATAAACATGCAGAGCCAAAGCAGTCAGCTCTGTGAGACCTTGATGGACCCTGGTGGTTCCTGATTATTACTAACTAAAATGGATGTTTGCTGCATGTACGGCTCCTGGGTTTCGTTCCAGAAGCTACAAGGCTTCTGGACCAAAACCACTGCAGTGGCTCTGACATGTCCAGATGTCATGGGGTAGCAGCACTGGCTCTGCAGAGCTGGTAGGCTTGGGATCAGTCACTCTGCCCCATTTGGGTGGTAGACAACCCCACAGGGCTCGTACCTGTATGGGGGAAGGGAAGGAAGGAGAAGACCTCTGACAAGGCTTTGTGACAAGCATGAATAATTAATCACATTCGTCTTACTTTGTCTGGAAATAGGACAACATGCCTGGGAAAACCTGGCTATATGGCAGACCTAATCACACGTCATGACTTAGCCCATAATGACTCAAATAATCAGTGAGTCAGCAACACACAAAAGGTAGGTAATTCACTGATCTTAAAATAATTTGAAAATAACAAAATCTGTTTTCAATTTACTTTTATAGAAATCCGGTCATTGCCAAAGTCACTCAGTGACAATCTCTTCCATTGCTTGGTATGTGACACTGATACATGAACAATGGTCTTTTTAAGTCTCGTATTCTTCTTATATATGGGAAGCAGAGAAAGACGTGGAAAAGCCTTTAAATAACTGATTCTTATCCCATCTGCAGTGTTCATCCAAGTTTCCTAAATAGCTCTGGTAAGGATCTTTTCTACTTTTGTATCATCTAGGGCTACCATTTGCTTGAAACAGACTTCTCCCTTCCTCCCATTGATCTTGAATTATAACTCAGTCTGACAGAATTAGATCTACAGAGACAGACACAGTAGAATGAGTTCATATGCCCTGAATGTAGATGTTGCTTCAGAAGCAGCTGTCAAAGTAATTAGCATGTAATAATCCAGAGCAAACCTACTTTACTTACCCTGTGCCATCTCTTCTCTCCTACTGAATTTTCCTGTGGGAGGGAAAAGGTCATTTTTCAGGAAAACTTTAAAGTTCTCACTACACTCTGCTTTTCATTTCTTGTTCTATATTTATTATCTCTACAGAAATGGAGGCATTTATAGCCTGCTGTCTTCCTTTACACTTGAGCACTCTTCTATTTTGAGTTTTCTTCAGGGTGTGGCTGAATGACAAAAATATGGAAGTGCATCCTAAGGACTGTGGGAAAAATGCCAAAGGCAAGACCAAGCCATTTAGGGGGGCCAGTCCCAGGCTGTGTCCAAGAAAGGCAATAAATAAATTCTTCCCTTCGTAGATACTACAAAATAGGATAGAAGGGAAAACTGCAATATTGTGTTATTCACTGGTGGTGGAATTTAGACAGCAGAGCACCAAAAATTATCCAGCATTTTAACTATTAAATAATTTACAATATATTCCTACTTCCTCCCTAACACAGAAGGTGCCTTCTCCTGATCCCTCCACTTCCAAAACAGAAGATCTTCCCTAAGAACTTTTCTAAAGCAGAGATTTAACAAGGTATCAAAAGGATTATTCAAGCACTTAAAACTAAGCATGTGCTAAAATCCTTTTGTGAATTTGGTATTTTAGAATTACTTCTGTATCTTATGCCAGTCTCTTGATGTGAGTTGCTTAATAGATACAGGCCTTAGTAATGGCTCAACTACTCCAGCAAAGGGGAGGACAAAGAACTGAAACGGAGCTCAGGAAAAAGGTGTGCTAGCTTTGTAGCCATTGGATTAAACATCAAAACAGTAATGAAATGGAATGCACTGGTGTTAGAAGAAGTATGTTTTTAGCCTATAAGGGCACCTTAATAGCGGCCTTGTGCTTTTATCTTTCTCCAGTTACAAGAAAACTGAATGCATCTTTGTATGGCAGCTTCTGAAGCCCAGCTTTGTTAATATGTTAACTCTTGGTTTCTTCAAATGCTTGTTGCATATTTACAGCTTCATATAAATTAAAATGCTGGTAACTAGCAATGAGCTTCCTCATCTCTGCAGCAGTCCTAACCATTCATACAGCCCTATGGTGAAGTTTCTAAAGCCATGCTAGAATGATGGATACTGTGCGCTAGTGATCTTAGAACAGCCTCTCTTCACAGTTACCCAGGTCCCAGCATCTCCCTTGGCACTACAAATGAATGACAAAACAGTGCATGCAAATTCAACCACATTAAAAATAAATTATGTTCTTTCCTCAGTTAGTGCCTTTGGTCAGAAGTTCAGGATTGCCAGGTATGGGCTCCATCTATGAACCAATAGAATGTGTCTCATTCAGAAGAGAATACCACCACCTGAAGGACTGAACTCAAAACAGTTTCGGAGGGAGTGCACCTGCCCATGAAGATTAGGTAGGAAGAGAGTAGTAACAGATGCACTTGACTGCTGACAGCACTGTAAATGTGCAGCTGAGCACAAATCCCCAAGGGAAATACACCTTACTGCCTCTTTCAGGTGGGGAAAGAACAAACCCATACTGACTTCTAAGAAGCCTATGCACTTCTCTCTCTACCTCCTCTTTTCTGCTTCTTTTCTTTTTTTTTTCTTGATGCATTTACTCTTCTTCTACTAGAACTTCCTAACTTTCTTGTTCAATGCCCAACTTGCAAGTAATTTAAGGCTGGCTACATGCAGCTGAAAACTGCCAAAAGCTAAAACTACCCTTCCCAGAAATGAGACTAGTCTGTGTGGAGATGAGACCAGTCAAGTAATTTGGAGGAGGAGGAAAATACACTTCCAACTAAGGGAAGGCTGAACAAGTCCCAGGAGAGAGGACAATTGCAGCTGACAGAAACCAAAACAAAACAAAACAACAACAACAACAACAACAACAAACCCTCCCCCATTTGCTGGAAGATATTTTAAACAGCCAGACAAGGATTTTCAATCAGCAATTCTTCAGAGGTAGACTGAACTGCATCCAGAACATCAAACGATTTTAGCATAAGACCTTGAACAAACATTAAAATACCTGAGCATAGAAAATGTTGGAATTTTTTTCCTGCAACAGAAGATAAAGTGAATCTCTTAGTAAGCATCCTCATTTGTATCTAAGAAGACAAACACACCACTGAGTTACAATTCACTGAGTTACAGCAAGTCAATTATTTTTTAAGATATCTAAACAGTAATGTGTTCCTCTGCTGTCTAAGAAGCCACTGTAGAGTGTAGAGTCAGTGCTAAGGTTTTGCTGACTCAGGAAAGCTCAGATTCATATCCTTCTTGATTTAATATCAGCTCAGTGGCATCTCTTCATTTACCTTTACAATGAGACCTGTGCAAAGACAAGGACCATAAAGATGCTTGTCTTATCTTGGTATATTTATTCCAGTGTCACACAATGCACTTGGCAGATACCTGCTGCAGCAACAGTTATCTTTATCAATTAACTCCAGTATCATCAATAGCACATTAAATCTGGAGAGAACCACAGGCTGTAAGAAGGCAGAGACAGGAACTAACACTGCAGTGGTGTGGTCCAGAGGTTTCACCACACTTGTAAATGAAGGCAAGACAGCTGCAGTCCTGAATCCACCATTGAACAGCACCATTCAAAGCCTATTTTAATGTGTTCAGGCTTCAGTAGCTATCAGCTGTGGGGGTTGCATCTTGTAAGAGCATTTACATACAGGATTTGCATCAGACAAGCACAGACAACTGAGGCACAGAATCACAGAATGTTTGAGGTTGAAAGGGAACTCTGAAGGTCATCTTATCCAGACCATTTCTCAAACAAGGCTGCTAGAGCTGGTTGTCCAGGACCATGTCCAGATTTTGAATATTTCCAAAAATGAAGACTTGTGCTGGTTTTGGCTCTGGTAGAGTTAATTTTCTTCATAGTGGCTAGTATGGAGCTGTGATTTGGATTTTTTCTGAGCACAGGATTGATAATGGATGTTTTTGTTATTGCTGAGCAGGGCTTACACAGAGCCAAGGCATTTTCTGCTTTCCATGCTGCCATGCTGGTGAGGGAACTGGGGGTGCATGGGAGGTTGGGAGGAGACACAGCTGGGACAGGTGACCTAAATTGACCAAGGGGATGTTCCAGACCCTATGACATCGTGCTCAGTATATAAAATTGGGGGAAGGAGGAAAGGGGGGACATTTGGAGTAATGATGCTTGTCTTACCAAGTAACTGTTTAGTGTGATGGGGCCCTGCTCTCCTGGAGATGGCTGAACACCTGCCTGCCCTTGGGAAGCAGTGAATTAATTCCTTGGTTTTCTTCGCTTGTGTTTGAAGCTTTTGCATTTCCTGTTAAACTGTCTGTATCTCAGCTCAGGAGTTCTCTATGTTTTACCCTTCCTATTCCCTCCCTGATGCCCCTGGTGGGAGTGAACAAGCTGCTGTGGGGGTTTGGCTGCTGGCTGGGGTTAAACCATGACAAGAATACACTAATTCTCTGGGCAACCTGGGCCAGCTCTTGGGTACTCTCACAGTGGGGAAAAAATAAGTTTTCTTGTGTTCATAACCTCTATGAGTTTGTATGTCTGACTGGAACTGACTCTGGTTCTGTCCCCTTCTCCTCTTGGGCTGGCAGAAGCTGAAGGTCACTGGTGAAGGCACACACATGACACCCTCCAGGTTCACAAGCACACACATATTTTCTGTCTAGTTGCCTGCTCTCTCTCTGCATCAGTGCTTGCTGCCAACAACACTCTCATGATGGGTGACCTTGCAGGCACCCCACACCCGTGGGTCCCCCTAGATAGCTACGTGTAGAGTGTAAAGGCACCTAAAACCCCCAGTCTGACACCAATAGCTGGCACCCAGTCCCCCCAGTACCTGGCAGTATGTCCATGCAGTACTCACACATATGGATGAAGAGTGAGATGACAGAGATACATAGTTAAGACCGGTTCGAACAAAGACAGGAGAGACTGTGGTGATCAGGCACAGGGCTCAGTCAGATAAGCATACTTTATAAGCAGTCAGCCCATTTTATAGCCCTTTCTAGGTGATCCTCTCTTTGTTCGTCCGATTCCTTCCCCTAAACATTTCTTCATCACTTTATGCAGGTCTACTTATTCTCACACCCCTGGTCCAGCACTCAGGATCTTCATTCACCCCATCCCAACACCTCCAGGTAAAATCATCTCTCACTCCACATAACCTCACACAGATAATGTGGAAATTATCTGCTCCTGTTTCACAGAGGAAAAGGAGAAGGAAAGGAATACATAACAGATCACATGGCAGCGCCTGCATGATGAGTCCAACGTGAGAGCTGACGTGAAAACCTCAATTGGTATCAAGTTCAGGCACATCCCTCTATTCAAGGTCATTGAACTTTTTATGGCATATCCAACAGTTCATGTCACTGAAAGCACATAGCTATGCCGTGTATATCCCATGCCACATGATATACTGCCTGACATCTATGATCACCACTGTACTCTAGAACAATGAGCTTTGAGTATACTCCTGGAAGCAGGTAGAAAAATTATATTTTTTTAATTTCAGAAATAAATTACTTACATCCACAACAGCTCCAAGGAATGAAGATCTGACAAGATTTCACTGTAAATGGGCAAGAACTGTTGCAAATGCAGATCAGGCACAATTTTCTTAAGGAGTTATATCAGCCGGACCCCTTAATTCCTGTTCCTCACTAATGTTGCATATCTTTGATTCCCTAGTTGCTATAAGCAAAAGGAATGAGTTTACCATCGGTAGATGGTATAATATATATCTTGTTATATATAATATATATAACAAGAAGTGTGCTAAGACTCGTGGTCTCAGGCAGGCCCCAAATTTACACTGTTTTGATAGATTTTCATATTTTTAGTAAGAGCAAAGGAAGAAACCACTGTTTAGCAGAAGTGTTAATAAACTATGCTGATTCTTCAACTGCTCAGTAGTTTCTTCTCTAGGTCTCCAAGAGCAATGCCATAGTGCATAAAAAACAAAGCAGTATTTCATTACAGAAGACATACCGAAGAGACCTACTTGATTATTCCATCCCAATTTCCATCTACTGTTTCTGTCCATATTCTGGTGCTTCAGATCAAGCCACATTTGGAGGTCAACAGTTCTCTCCATTCCTGCTACTGTTCCTCCTGTACATCTGTGACTATTCCTAATGGGGAGGTTTTGCTGAGATCTTTGTCCATGCCATTTAACTGATTATTTAATCTTCTCACTCTTTGCCATTCAGTTGTCACTAAATCAGTCATCCACTAGTGTCCTTGACTCATTTGAAATAGCATCAACACTCATTTCGAGGGGTGCTTTTACCCAAATAAAAACTATAGGATTCCCCACACAAATACTGTTCACATTAAAACACAACTTAGAAAAGTTATTCTTAATTAGTTTTGAGGGGTTTTTTACCCTAATTCATCTAGCCTATGTCTTGTTTCACATACTGGCCTGTGTATTCCTCTGCAACTGTATTTTAATCACAAGGTAATGTTTGTATTACTGATTGAAAAACTTAGAGGTATAAGTACATATGTTTTGATTTCTATCTTACTGATATCTGAATCAAACAATTTTTCTATTATTCTTAACTTTAATCTGAGATAGTTATGTGTTCCAGATACAGATAACTTGAGATGGCAGTAAAATTTTTGCACCACCTGTTTCTTTTATTCTGATTTTCTACTGCAGTTAGGCAGCATTAGGTACCACTCTGGTATCTACTGTAACATATCCTAAATAAAAGGTAGGCAGATTCAGAGAGCTGCAAGACCAAAGCAGGCTTTCGTCCAGCTTAATAAATATCTCGAGGCTCACGTCACATCAGAACGGCACAGAATGTAAAGCTTTGAATGCTTAGGACAGCTGTCCTCCTTCCCTGCCTCCGTGGCCTTTCTGATTACACTTGTACCCAATCCTATCCACTGGCAGTGTTTCCCAAGTGACACAAATACTGCAGCAGTGCAGGAGACGAAAAGATCTTGAGCTGAGTGTGGTCGTCAAGATGTCTGGGTATTTATGGCAGGACAACATCAGCAACATCACATCACAGAAACCATTGGGGTTGCCTAGGACATCTCAGTGAGTGACAAATCGTTGTTCTTTCCCTGAAAAAGGGACCCCAATCAGCTGCCTGGAATTTCTAATGCGTGGGAACTCTTGACTGGAAACACATAGTTTGAGGCCAGAGTATGATAATCACCATTGTCTTATTTATACCTCAGCATCTATTCAGTTGCATTGGCTCCTTTTGTGCAGTGACACCATGCAATTGATAAAACATATGGTGAAAACACCAGCTGGCTGAAGTACTTGTATTGTAAAAGGAAATATGTCTTAATTTGGATATATCCAGGGATTAATTCTTACTTATCTCTCACACTTTTCTCCAACTCTTAATTTTGTTTAGTGTAAAAAAATGTGCCTTTTCTTCGAGAGTTGAAATTTGCCTAATGATGCCATGAAGATTTTTTGCCTTTTCTTTTATACCCCTGTTATACCTTTTTTACAGCTTCTATATTCTTAGTGCTTTTTGCCTACATCCTTGGACTTGTTTGTCAAGCTGAGAGACTGAACATTTTAGAAGCTTCATAGTTAGGGATCAGTGTGCCCCAGACCCCAAAATCCTCTCCAGAACACATTCTGTAAACCAAGATAGAACCATCCAGGGGAAGGTTCCTTGGGGGGGGAGCACTAATGCCGGGGGGGGTGGGGTGTCATTCAAGCCTCTCATTGGGGAATCTTTTGATAGATATGCTAATTAGTAAAACCTATAATGATATACCAGATCTTTTGGGGGTGAGCATTGTGGTGTGCATTTCAGTGCATATGACCTGGACATGTGCACCTAAGGATCCTTAAAATAAATCCCAAGGTAAAATCCCTTTTCCCCTTCTATCTGCGTTTGACTCTTGATTTTAAGACCAGGAAAAGGCATCATAGCATTACCTTCCACACAGTCGTTTTTGCTGTCTTCTCAGATTTAAAAAAAACACTGTATTTTCTTCCTCTGAAGGTGCTTACATACTAACCCTCAAACCTCACCTTCCCACTGCTATTGCAGTGCAATTGCTAGACCAGAATATTGGTTTCTGACTGTATGCTGGCAGTGCAGCCTACTAGCACAAAGCAGTCAGGACTTCTGTAATCAAAGAATTAAAACAAGTTTGGGTTTTAGATGTTTATATAATTGTAATTTTCCAGATGTGGGAAAAAAGAGAATGATTCTTTGAAGATATAGCAAGCAGGCAATGAAGTAAGAAGGAAATTGGAGCTATGTATTGACATAATAATGGATAGCAAGAGATGAGAGACAGACATAGATCATGATAAACATTAAGCAATGGAAGAAATATTTTGTGGTGATACCTTACCAGCAGTGTGCTTTGTACCTTTCTCCAACTTTTTATTATATTTAGTGTAAAAGAATTGTGCTGCTTTTTCTAGACTTGAAATTTGTCTATCATTACCTTCCATGCAGTATTTCATTTCAGAGAAGCAGTATGAACTTGCCAGCAGTGTGTCTTTCTGGCCAAGAAGGCCAATAATATCCTGGGGTGTATTAGGAAGAGCACTGCCAGCAGGTCGAGGCAGGTGATCCTGCCCCTGTGCTCAGCACTGGTGAGGCCATGTCTGGAGTGCAGTGTCCAAATCTGGGCTCTTCAGGACAAGAGAACCATGCAGCCCCTGGAGCAGGTCCAGCAGAGGGCCATGAAAATGATTAAGTGTCTGGAACATCTTGTACAAGAAAAGGCTGAGGGAGCTGGGCCTGTTCAGCCTCGAGAAGAGATGACTGAGGTGACTACAGGTATCTGAAGGGAGGGTGTCAGAGGAGGTTTCCAGGCTCTTCTCAGTGGTGCCAAGCAGTAGGACAGGAAGCAACAGGCAGAAACTGATCCACAGGAAGTTCCATGGGAACATGAGGAAGAATTTCTTTCCTGTGGGGGTGACCGAGCACTGGAACAGATTGCCCAGAGAGGCTGTGAAGTCTCCCTCACTGGAGATATTCAAGAACCATCTTTACACAATCCTGTGCCATGTGCTCTAGGATGGTCCTGCTTGAGCAGGGAGCTTGGACCAGATGATCCACTGTGGTCCTTTCCAGCCTGACCCATTCTCTGATTCCGTGATTCTGTTACAAAAAAAATTAATATTCCAGAAAGAGGAAATGTGTAAAAAAAGGAACCTTACCAAAAGGACACCTTAGGATTATGATCTTTTCAGAAGTTTTCTGGGAAATGCTAATTGAGCAAACAGCATTACATTCCTATACTGTAATATAAAAGCTTCGACTTGAACTTCAACTTTGTGCCTATAAGAAGACAAATATCCTTTGTAGATATTTGTTTCTGCTCAATCCTATGTAGAATTGGTGTAAAAATGTAAAGAGTATCGTACTGATTGTGATAGCTGCTGGTGAAGGGACTGGCTGACAGCTTGAAAGATCGTGTCTTTGCAGGAATCATGAAAGAAGCCAGCAAATAGAGGCCTGTGTAAGGGAAAGTAATTGCCCTGTTCTGGACTTAGTGAGTTTAGATGGGCAACAAAAAATGATGGCTGGCTTTCTGTGCACTTTTGATCAATCACACACTTCAAACTCATGTACAATACATCTGGAACAGAAACCCTGCCTCCATTTTCAGCTGAAAAAAAAATGGCACTGAAAAGAGAACAGACCACTATAGATGCAATCTCTCTAATAGCAGAAAGGAACATACACGCAGTGTTACTCCATTTCTAAGGGAAGTATGACAGGAATTTGCTCATGTGTCACATAGCCTGGGAAACAATTTTTCCTCATGACAACCACATAGAAATAGTCCACTAAAGCTCCAGTCTCAGCTAATACAGAGCAGTTGTCTCAATAGTTTGACTTCTGATTTTCTCTGTGCCTTATTCATTATTTTTTGCTATTCCACCTCCTCCCCATACCTCCCTTAATAATCCTCAAGAAGAAAGAAAAGGGAGATGTCCAGACGTCCCATTATTAGTGCCAGCCCAGGGGATGAGATGATGACCAGGATGACAGTGCCACCATCTCTCACCACTCAGACACATAATAAGCAGGGTAACATAAAACTTACCAACATAACTAATCATGACATCCATCAGTCTTCTGATGGGTCTCTCTACAGCCAGTCAAACCTCCTGCTGATTGAACTCACAGGCATTTGGAACATCGTGGGTTAATTCTGCTTCTGAAAGCAGCCCTCCACTTTTCTGAATTCACAGCTGCAGAGGTGCTATATTCCTCCCACAGAGGACTTGACCTGAAATTGGGTAAGAGGATGTAAACTACTCTGGAGAGCAGCACAACACATATATTTGCTTTGGTCTTTAAATCTTTCCTAGGCACCTGCTATTTGCTGTAGACAGGGCAAAGACACCAAAGGTACCTCTAGGCCTGGTATAATAAAGTCATTCTTATGTTAAGACAACACTTAGGAAATATGCACCAGGGATCTCAAGGAGGAAAAGGTCAAAGAATTTATCTGCATTCCAGAAGCTAATGAACATTTTCTTGGTGAATGTAATCTGTTGAAGTAAAAGAATAGAGAACAGCAACCAAGTAAGGAGGAAAGATAAATCACTGTGTGTGAAAGACATCTGAAGAGGAACCAAGTATGATGATGTCTTTTTAGGTAGATACATTATAGCTAAAGATCAACACCAAAGATCAACAACTTCCTCCAGGAAATAACTTAAATAGCAGCTATCCAAAGACAGCTGCCACCTAAAAGTAGTTTAAAATTAATAATACCCAGAATCACCTCATATTTCTTTAAAACATTCAAGGGAGTTTCATGACTTGATAATTCTGGCCACCATTTACAAGACTAACAACTAGTATTTCATTTACCATACGTGGAATAATTGTTATGTGCATTATCAAAATTTGCATACATAAGCATTTACACCAATATACCATGATGATGATTAAGGGATTAGAGCAACTGATATACAGGGAGAGGATAAGAAAGCTTGGCTGTTCATCCTGTAGAAAAGAAATCTCAGGGGATTGTATGAATGTGTATAGATACCTAAAAGGAGGGTATAAAGAAGACAGAGCCAGGCTCTTTTTAGTGATGCCCAGGAAAGTTTCTCTTACAAATAAGATCTATTTCCTAAAAGTCTTATCAGCATTCACCTCTGTCAGACCTTCATGCCTTTCCTGGGGAGCTGAGCTAGGTCAATTGTTGGTCAGTGTAATGGGACTTACGGGACCATTCTAGCTGCTGTAACTCTAGCACTGTGCTTCAGATAATTTATTCTGAAGGTAACTTTTTCCAGGATCATTTATTTCAGAAACTGTTTTAGTCCCTACAGGCTGAGAAACACAGTGAAGGAAAAAAAAAATAATTTAGAGCTACTCCAGGATTTGCACAGCTAAAGATCTTGCCAACTCACCACATGACTCCTGAGACATCATAAAACTAACCTAGGCTATCAAAATAGGGAAATGTAAGTGTGTTGTTAAAAGGACTTTGCTTATAGAAGCTAAAGACCAAAAGAAAGAGGATGAAAACAGATAGAAAATAATACAAAAAATATTATGTCAGTAAGAATAAAAGGAGAAATAATTTGTCAATCACTCTTTCAAACTAAAACTCACACATTGTCTTTTAAAACTCTTCCTCATTTATAAATAGCAAACTGAAGAGCCAGATTTTCAGGGCATGGACAGCTACTTCATTTGTTTTTTTCCCACACACATGCTAAATTTAAAAAGAAAAAGAATAGGACAAGAAAACATAACTAAGACAAAGAGATGTTGAAGGTCAACAGACAAAGTACGAAAAGGCTTCTTTCTCAACCATGGTCTTTTTATTTTAGCCAGACTCTCATTTATCTTTCAAAATCTCTACCTTGGGAGTTTCATGCATAGTTTTTAAATAACCTCACTAAGCAGCTTAATAAAAATAATCAGCCTATCCATTATAAAATATCTTTTTTTGTGAAATAACTCTGTTACACAAATGCAGGAGTACCCAGTCTCCATCCCTTATGATGCTCTCTGAAGATACAGATAGCACAGAAACACTTCAGAAAGTGTTTTCATCAGGGTTCGTCTTAAACTGAAAGACTACCAGCTATATTACAGACAATGTCTTCAAAACAGCTAGTTCTGTAAAGTACATTTGCCAGAGAGAAACAGCTTTATCCTTAACAGATAGTTTAGATATTTCCTTCTTTCTTTTTATTTTTATTTTGAAAAGTCAAAATATTAGACAGCTCTGGCCATATGTTTTGTCTAGTTATTCATCTTTCTGCCTTGGGTTACTCTGAATGACTTAAGTGCAACTGAAATCCAAATTTGGCTCACTAAATTCATTTGACAGATGAATTAGAAAAATGTCATTTGTAAAAGTAACTTGGATATAGCCATAAAACTTTTTTCATTTATCAAGACTTTTTTTTTCCTAATTCATACATATAACAAACAGTTCCTTCCTGAACATGTTTACCTTTGTAGCATCCGGCATATAAGCATTTCTGTAAGACAAAATACAGATTTTAAATGTTTGACAGATTTTAAAGGTCTGACAGACCTTTTAGTGTGGCTGGAATGTTTCCTGATTTCAAGTTTACCTAAGAAGCCTCTCAACTTATGAATAACTTCACAGAGTAGTACTCATATCCTTGTGCCACTTACCAATGACTGCAGCACACTCAGTGAAATAATGCAGCCATTCCAGTAATAAAAGAAATGCAGGGGTACAGAGAAGAAATTGATGATTTTTCTTCTCTTCTCTCCTCTTATCGTTTTTTTTTCTTTTTTTCTTTCTTTTTTTTTTCTTTTTTCCCCCATGATTTGGGTATGCTTCCACCATGTTATGAAAATCTTTCAGCACGAAATGCAAAGTAACATTGTCTTTGTTAGACAGAAAGTAAAAAAATGACAGCGGGACAAGAATGAACAAACAATTATTTCATTTGTGATTATTAAGCTCTGTAGGGAGTTTTCATATCATCTCCTTTTCCTGCCTTTCATTTCCCAGCAACACAAATAAAGTTGCCCTTGTTACAGCTCAGTAGAAGCCACTACCCACTAGATGGGGCCCCAAGGCAAGAAGTTCTCAGCTCACAATGTCAGGTTCACCCTGAGAAGCTGCATTTCCAGAGGAGAATTATTATAAAAAGGGCAAAAAGTGATCAGAAATATCAGAACCCCAAGCGTGTTTAAGAGTTTGAGCTGAATTTGTAATTTAGTTCGGAACGGTACTTAAATTCTACTAGCACCTACACCAGAAGAGGAAAGCACAGACCCTCTACCACACAAATTCTTGGCTACCTAATCCTTAAACTCAACATGCTTAAAATAAAAAAAAAAAAACTTTCCTGTATTTAACCAATAAAATTCAGAAGATTTTTACATAACTGGATAGCTTATCCCCACCTATAGTTGTACCTGAACACATTACCATGGACTGCCTTTACTGTCAGTGGAGAAAGCCTCCCCACAAACGCAATTCATCCCATTCCAAAGTAAAATTTGTCCTCCTAGGGTAAGTAGTTCAGACATAGGTGCCAAAGTGGCAGACATCTTAGAGGTGTGCAAAAACAGCCCCTGCATCTGCTTCTCAAGGAGACATTATTCTTAGCTTTGTGTTTAACAGCACATGCAGTAGCCTTCTGAGTAAGAACATGAGATTTTTTCTCAGATTCATCAGATTTGTAAAATAACTTTATTTTTGCATACCATCTCTGCACACCAGCAAGTGCAGTGATGGGCACCAGCCCTCGGCTGGGTGAAGACAACCTAGACTTGTTCATGTCAAAATGGGTAACAGCCAAGCTGAGACTGGCTGAGTTGTTATCCTGTTTATGTCTGCCTGGATCAGACCCTGGAGTGGCAGGCTTTGTCAAAGGCAGCTTCGGAAGGCAGAACACACTGGCTACTCATCAACCTAACAGGAGATTCCCAGGCATGGTAATTCAGTCACTAATACTGTAACAGTATTGAAATTCCCCTCTTTTGGACTATAAGACATGGAACTTTCCCAAACAATTCCTGAGTACAGGCAGGATTCAGCCTGAGCAAGGCATCATTGTCTGTGGCGGTCTGGACACAGTCCTTCTGTTCTGCTAAGTAAGATAGCTTTATAGTGCAGTATAAAGTAGTTCTAGGGATGCCAGTAGTTCTAGGGATCAATCATGATAGTCATAACTCTGCTAATTTTAATAGTATATATACATATATATGTATGTACGTACATGTGTATGTGTGTGTGTTTATCTCTCTATCTAGTAATACCAGAATCTGGTAGACTTAAAATTGAGCAGTTGATGATAATGAAAACTGCTAAGCAGTATTGGAGTGAGGGCAGGGCGGAGAGAAGTACCACAGGAGAAGTATGGAGGTGAAGCAGCTTGTGCATATTATGGCAGGGTCACCAACCATCTTGGAAGCCTGTAATTGCAGCAGGGGAGAACAGCATACCATAAGAGAACTGACAAAATTCAAATGAAGGAAAGGAATCATTAAAGTGTAAATTCAGTGTTTGACTGGGGCAAAGAAACTAAAACAGACAAGGCTTGTTTATGTTCACACACACTGGCACAGGAGAAGGAACATGAGGTACAGATAACACTGAATGTTTGCGGTGACCAAAATAGGAAACTGCTTCTGAACAGGCAGGTGTGGAAGAGCCACTAGTTTCTGATGGCTGCTAAGTCTTCTTCAGGAGCTGTGCAGAGTAGGTTCACACTGAAAAATGCCATCTCTCTGTTTTGCAGTGCTTTCAAAACAGACTCTCCCCCCATCCAGTAATATAAGTAAGGGGGAAGGAGATCTATTACTTCATCCTCGTGTATGTGGCAGCTTTTCTTTGCTGCCTCCTACACTTCATCTGCCACTGCTTTAAATCTGCCCACTCTCCCCCTTTCACATGGCTCTTGTACAGCTCTGTGCCAGATATTCCTTTATCACCTGCATGCTTAGTTTTGCCAAGGTCGCTTTCTCACATGCCATCATGAATTGTTCCTTCTCCTCACACCCGTTTCATGAATCATTTAATCAATCAATCAATCAGTCAGTCATTTTCCATGTTTATGTTATCTCTTTGAGGGTTTTTCATTCTCCAAGTTACTTTTCTCCTATGTTTTATTAGACTACAGCTTGCTGAGCTGTCTCCAAAGCTCAACATGAGATTACATGTGAGAGGGTGAGCCCATAAGCTCTCAGTGCTCTCAAGATAATTAGAACCATATCTTGTTAGAAACACAGCATCTTTGTTCAATTTATCTTGAAATTACTCGATAGTACTGTATGGCCAAAAGACACTTCAAGAACTTACAAAATACAGAGTAATGCATTTCAGGCATTGAGATTTTTATTAATAAACTAATAAAAAAATAAGGATGTTGTGCAACTTTAGGTAGATTAATAGGAATATTACTGCCTTAACAAATTTTTCATAGTATCCAGCCTGAACATTTCTAGCTGGAGAGTAAGCAAAAATTAATCTGATTTCTTTCTGCACTTCCTAAACAAGCAAAGAGATCAGCCAGTCATTAATAGTGCCCTTCCACAGAATGAAAGACTTTTCATGTTCCCCACTCAAGAGTTTCATTTTCTAAATCAAACAAAGCCAGTGCTCTGAAACTCTTTATTTCCCAAAACTCATGTTGCTGCCCTGTGAACTCTTTCCACTGAGTCCACATTTCCAGTCAAGGACAATGCCTGAAAGTAAGTGCAGTATTTCAGCCAGTCTCACCCATGCAATTAATCCTCATTTTACAAATAATGCTCCTGTTCATACTTTTACCTAAATGGCAGATTTCTCTTTGGTACATAACAGACTCACACAGTAACCCAATATCCTTCGCTTTCCAATACTATCCTGTGGGACTTGATGGGATTCTGTCACCCGGCCAGATGCACCCTACCTCCATTTCACACTTAATTTCACATCCACAAGAGAAGCATTTAGGGTCATTCTTTACTTTTGCTCAAAGTGTGAGGGGAATGCCTTGCTTGTTTTCTCCACTTAGGAATAGCCCACAGTTTTCTTGCTGTACTGCAGGCTTTTTGCAACATCTGCATGACTTCATCCTCAGAAAAACATGTGTACTGAGACACACTGTGTGATAAAGCACTTCTGAAGAGCAAACTCCTCCTTGTTCTCATGAAGCTCAGTTTTATTGCCAGCCATGGCATATGGGAGAAAAGACACACCCAGCCTCCATGTGGGTGACACAGAAGGTAAAATCTGTGGAGGAAGCAGGAGAAAACCCATACATTTGTTACTACAAGGCAGGGAGCAACATGACACAAACCAAATGACTAAACCAGGAACACATAGTGTGCAGGGCCTTGTCCAGAAAGAAGAGATGAAACAGACTACATTGCATTAAAAAATCACAAAACAAAACAAACCCATAACAAAACAAAAGTAAACAAAACCCATAAAGCTTATTTCAAGCATCGCATTGCCTAAGCAGTCTGGGAATGGCATGGAAAGAAAACCAGCCTTTCATTAAGTCCAGGAGAAGAGTAACGTTGAATTAGAATTTTCTTCCCTGAGACTGCCAGAACAAAGTGTTTCAGAGGAATGACATGTTCAGATCAACAGCTTGAGCTCACCTTGGGCACCTGAAAGCCAAAGGGGTCATATGAGTTACTTGCTGCCCACCTGGAACGTCATGTACAACATAATGCAGTCTCAGGTATGTCTCCCTGAAAACTGCATAACTCAGTCACTGCCTAAGGTAGAAAAAGCAAGCCCTGCATCTACCAAAATATTCACACCTTTTGTTACAGTTTCGAACATACTACACTCCCTGGTTAAGAGATTTCACATCCTCTTGTTGCTGCACCTTCCAGTTTTTCTGTGTTTTTTTATTTGCCACCTTTGTGCTACCTCCCTTTGACAGCATTGGAGTCAGCTTCTCCAACACCATCCTGCAATTTCCTAAACATTTTCAAAGCTCCTTTTCTTCTGAAAGAGAAAAAAGGTAAAGCTAAGGCATTTCATTCAGTTCTAACCTGTTAGAGCAAAGTCCTCAAGAAAACACACGTTTTTAATACATCTACCAGTCATTGAATGAGATTTTCTCCCTGAGGTATTTCTCTTTCTGTGCTTGTCTGCAAATATGGCACCAATGTGGCACTGACATATGCTTAGTTTCCACACAGAATAATCTCACTGAACCCCACAGGTGAAATTTGATTTAATTACAGTAAAAAAAGACCTGTTCTCAATTGCCTCAACTGGGTACAGCATTTCAGCAGTAAGACTATGCCAGCACAAATTGTTAAGCTAAGCACAAGCATCTGCTGACACAGCAGCTATTCTACTTAAGGTTCAAGGATATTTTATATGTATTTAGGAAGAAAGATAATGCATGTGTACAGTAGTATACAATACCCTCTAAGCATTGTTAAAACTATTCAAATGCAGAAAAAACCCCTCAGTGTTACACAGAATAATGACTTTGATGGATTGGTTAAGGTTTTAAAGAGATAGTGTATTTTATGTAAGATGCAATGACCCCTCTGAACAGCAGAGGACATTTAGTTACTCTAACTTGTCCCTTGAATGGTATCCAGAGAGAAGAACAGTAGGACCAGTGAGGAAACTCAGCCTGGGGATAGGCAGAGAGAAAGGCTCTTTTGTGTGGCAGCAGAGGCAGAATCCCAAATGCTCATTTTCACACATGGACAAAAGAGGAAGGGCAACATTTATCTCTTTTGTTTTTTCTAATTTTTTTCCAAGGTCTGCAGCACAAAATCCCTCCTAGGCAAGCTGTCAGCAAGGAGGAAGCATCCTGCATGCAGGGGCCCAGCCTGGCAGATTAGCAGTATCGCTCACCGCAAACCTGACGCAGCAAGAGAAGCTGCTATGAAAGGACACAGCAGAGGAGAGCTCTGAGAGCTGTGTAAGACAATAACAGATACAGCTGCCACTCTAATCATTGCACCAAGTTTCCAGTGATGACCTCAATCCACCACACCACTGACCCAATGTGGGATGCCAGAGAAACTCATAGCAGTCAATGGGGAAGCTGGTAAGAATTACAGCTGAAGGAAAACTAGCATAGTAAAGCTCAATATGAGCTTAATCCTGCACAGCACACTGTGTTGCTGCTACATTTTGACTTCACTTATTAAGCAAGACATGCACTGCAGCAACTGGGCTTCTCTGCTGAGAGGAATGCAAACTCTAGATCAGAGGGATGACAAGAGACATCATTGCCTGCAGTGATTGTGGCCCACAGCTGAGCAAGAATCAATCATGTTGGTTTTTATTCCTGATCCTGTGGCTCTTGAGCCTTTTGCATTAAAACTGCTGCATAAACAACCAAGAGAGGGACCAGAGTCTGAATCTGTCTGCAGCAAACAGCAGTGTCCAGCACATTTTTATATCCTGTCTCTCACTCCTTAAATCTCTCAGCATCATCTCACTGTCATAAAAGGAGAGGATGAAACTGTCTTCAGTTTGAAGGGTCTAGGACAATGTGGTTTTAAACTTTTTAAAGTACAAAAGGCACTAGGAGATGTGTTAGTGACAACACTATTAAGAAACTGTATAGCAGAACAACTGCCACAATTTTTAAAGAAACAGAGGCAGACTGAAAATAGTCTTTTTAGGCAGCAAATACAAGGTACAAATGTGCACGGTAAATCCCAGTGAACCAGAGTATTTCTGTTCCAAATAGAGACAAGATTTGTGACAAACCCAGTTTTGTGCTCACTCCCCCCCCGTAAATATATCAACCATTGTGATGATCTTCAAGGTCTTTTCCAATCTAAATGATTCTATGAAACTAATTCATCAACATCAGACTTTTTTCCAGGCACACAAAATTTATGCATCTCTGCTGCATCACAGAATGAGTCCACATGCCCTGGGAACCTAAACCTGGGCACAACTGAAAATATACAACACTGTCATTACAGCTCCACATTTAGACAATCTGCAAGTCCATCAACTAGGCCTATCACACTAACAAGTTCTCATTCAGACAGATCTCTCAGAACCTCCTTTTGGGGTCAGGAACTGCACAAAATGCAGGGAGAGAGATTAATCCTGTGTATCAGAGGCAATTGCCAGAGCTTTAATGTATATAAGGGAAGAAGAGTTTCTTCCCTTTTCTCTGCCCAGGGAAACGTGAACTCTTATCATCACATACTGTTGATGCGACCAGCAGTCTAGAAGTGTTTCTAAATGCCTTTCTCAGTCTTTTCTCAGCACACTGCTGCATATGACATGAAATAACAAAACATCTGATGGCCTGTATGAGGGAAATAACTCTATAGCCTATTTTGGAGAGTAGACATTGGAGTTAGATATTAGTGATTCCTTCAGGATTGTTTAAAAATAATCTGGAGTACTGGCATACCCAAGCATATTGGTGACTTAAACTATAAGTCTTTGCTCATAACATATTTCCTAGTTAGCTGTGCCATAAAGCCTTCCTAAGTGAACTGCACCTTACCCTGACAGAAAAATTGTCTCCTTAATTACAGTGTTACCTTTTTCCCCTGATCACAGTCAATCACACCAACAGAAAAAACTGCGGCCAGTCTAACTCGCTCCATCTATACCAGGCCATTCCCACAATCAGCTGAGTTATGTGTGAAGGCTCTAATGCTTCACAGATGTCCATGTTACCTCTACATAAATCATGAGTCTGGACAAGTTACCCAGCCATATGGATAGGAAGCATCAGAGCTCTCCTAGGAAGAGCAGCGCCATCTAGTATGGGGTTAAAAAGGGTCATGGATTTGCCATGAAGAAATGTGGGAGAGGTGGAGGTCATGGGGAGGGATTGAGGTTCTCAGGGGTTCCCCATGCAGCAGGGAGCTGCAGAACTGGGTGCTCTAGGCAAGATTATAAAAGCTGATCTGCTTCAAATATAGCCCAGAGAGTGAAAAGTGTGGAGCCAGTAGGCCTGGCACCAGAGATGTCCTCCATTCTGTAAATAGGATGTAGAGCTGTAACAAGGACCATGAGTCCCTGTTTTCCTGTGTAGGTGAACAAGCCCACACGGGCAATGCCTCTGCTTCTACAACCTCCTCCCTCTCCCTGCCTGCTCCCCTCAGCCTCCCCTGCCCACTGCTGCTGCTGTGGTGGAGACAGCTGGGAGCAGCTGTCTAGGCAGGTAAATGAATCCATGAGGAAGCAGAGAGGGAAAGAGCAGACCACAGCTCCCAGCCCATCTCCCTGCTCATCACAGGCTGCTGGAGAGATCGAGCAGGGCTATCTGACAACCCACTTCTACCCTGGATTTAAGGACTTTGGATAGACTGGAGGTAGAGACAGGACAGGTTTGACACACTCCTCCCATACAATTTCTAACTGTCAGAACATCATTCCATCAGTGTTTTTAAATTTGTATTAACCCTGCAATGGATAATGCTCAATGCTATTTTGCCCAGACATCCAAAATTACAAGCTCTTTCAAATCTTCAAAAGGTTAAAATCAAAGCATTTTCATTTTTTAAAGCATTTTGGGTTTTCCTCCATACTCTGATCTGAAATTACAAAATACAGTGTGTTTCCTTGTTTCAAGGAGGTGCAATAGGTAACAGCAAGCCAAATATGTGACCCAGGGGAGGTGTTTGAACAGAACCTGAGCACAGCTCTCAAACAGACTATAAACCTTTCATCCCTCACTCTCAAGCCTCTATTTTGTTTATGCCAAGCAGAATTTAGTAGAGTAGCAGTTAGTAATGCTGGGGAAGGAAACTGCAGGCTGGGCGTGGGAACAGGCCTTCTGTCAGAGCACAGTGCTTATCTTCCCTCGATGCTTATGCTCCAGTCACCTCTCATCTGCTGTGAGAGATCATTATTCCCCTGCCTGTCCTAGCACCTCTGCACTGCCACTATCACTTCATTATTTGTCATCCAACCCACCAGTTTGCATGCTTATGCAAATTTAATCTGTCTTTTGCTTTACTATGACCTGCTTCATTTAGATTTATATGCCACCTACCAGCAGTAAGGCAATAACTCTGTTTCCTCCCACGTGAGAGACTCAAATGTTATGGTTAATGGCTTAAAATTTTTTTGAAGAACTTTGCCCATTATGGAAAATTGAATAAACAAGCTGTGACCACCAAAGCCCACCCCCTGCCTGAATATGCCTCCTGACTGGAACTGGACTGTGAGTTAAGCCACCTAACAGGAACTTGAGATAAGGGTGGTACTATTGTCCAATTATCTAGAGTCTAAGGAGAAGAATATATCCCCAAGGAAAGCCAAACCCAGTAGCTGTCCTGAAAATCATCTCTGGCTGGTTTTGGGATAGGAGAGACCACAGCCCACAGACTCATTTTCTGGGGCCAGGTTTGCACACACTCCCCCTAGGCCAGGGTGGGAGGAGGAGAATTTCTGGGTCAGAGGGAACACCCACCCTCCCTTACACAAACTGGCTCAGTTGTTGAACCCCTCACCCTGGGAAGGCCACATCCATGGGACATTCACATGAGAGGCAGCTGAGAAGACCCCCAAAACACCCACCGACTCATTCCTGAGGCCTTGCACCAGAGGACTGCACATGATGCAAAGTGATGCAACCAATCCAGAGTCTACAGGAAGAGATGGTGTCAAACTTCCACCTCAGGGGAGTTACCTGGGTGTTCCCAACTAGCCTGAACATGTATTAATCCACTGAACTCTGTGTTTTGTGGGACTCTCACCACTGAGAAGAGGATCAACAGGATGCTGCCAGGATCCACAGAGTGGAGATAAGATATTTTCTACTTAACCTGTCTGTCACTCTCTCGCCCCACCCCTTTCCTATTTCCATCTCTCTCTCTCTTTCTCCCCCCTCACACTTACTGTTAAATAAAACCCTACTACTGACTTTCAGCATGTAGTCTCTTTTGCACCTTAATTTGGGCAGAGGCATCTCTGTAACAATAGCCGGATCTTAACATACCACA
The DNA here is from genome assembly GCF_017639235.1 of Corvus kubaryi. NCBI lineage: Eukaryota > Metazoa > Chordata > Aves > Passeriformes > Corvidae > Corvus > Corvus kubaryi. Next base: position 1,367,510 of record NW_024582091.1, on the reverse strand, counting down.
GTTAGTCACTTACTTCTGGAAATACTTGATTTTTTAACCGAGAAACATTCATCAAAAGACTCAAAATACTGTTTCTTTATCCTGAGATATTTTTTACTATTCTTTCCTGTCTTTTTCCCAGTCCTGTTTCACTGATGCTTGCTGGTCAAGATAGACAACCTAACTTAAAATACTGCCCCTAGTACTTCAAATTCTCTCTTACATAGATCTTTGAACTGCATTAAAAAACACAGTGTTCACAATCCCAGTGGTCTCTTGCAGATTTTTGGGCCAGATACCAAACCCTGCTATCATCATCATAATTCAACTAGTGATTGTAACCATGGGATATTTTATTTTAAATTATCGTGGAGTACGTGCAGCTACTGTCACCTAGGAGATGCTGAATGAGTAGGAGTTTAGCCACAGATGATTTTGAAAAGCTGTACTTTCCAGAGTGAATCAGATGATCCTTGCTTTATCTGAAAGGTATCCATTTGACTAGTGAAAAATAAAACATTTGATATAATCTCTTCTGAAAATATAGTTGATCACAACTGTGATCACATCTGGCATTTTAAGGAGTAGTAAAAGGAGTTGTGTACAAGCAGAAAAGAGAAGAACAGTGAAAAATGGAGAAGTAACACAAAGGCTAAGGAAATTACTGAAATCCCAGTTACATAACAATTAAGAAGTAAAATTTATGTTTCCTATATAAAATTTTGTAGCTATTACCATAAGTGCTGTGCTCATAAAACCACCAGTGAATAAAACAGAAAGAAAAGTGCCGAAGCCAGAAAGAAAGTCATCTGCCTAGATACAAACTCTTGGAAGTGGGGGGAGGCATCCTTTAAAACAGAGGATATCATAAGCCTAAAAAAGGTCATATGAAAAGTGTCTTGCTTTTCTAAATAGAATAAAAAGGTGGAGGAAAAAACACAGCCTGTAAGCTTAGCTGTGTGTATCAACACAAACATTGCCCGACAGACAAAGCTTTGTCTACTGCCCCTTGATTAAAGGAGCGATCCTAGAGTTTTGTTAGATCAAAGAGAGAAACAAAAAGAAAATTATGGGGAGAGAGAAAACAATAACGTCTCTGTTTCCTTCTTGAAATTTACTAGGGCAGCCACCATTTTTACTGCAGAGTCACAGGCCTTTTCTATTTACAAATTCAAAGGCCACTGCTAAACTTAAAAGAAGCTTGTGCCATGTTCTGTTTCCAATTAACTGCACACTGTGTGGTTTCCCAAGTCGGGTTTCTGCTGAAATTGTAATCAGTCTAAAGTAAGTAATATCCACAAATGGCAGCTTGGACCAACAGGCCCCCAGCAGCCCCATCCTGCCTACAGGAAAACACTGTCTTTACTATCACAAGAACCCAGCTAAACTTAGATACATTTGGCTTTAATTCAGATGTAGGCCAGCTACTCAGGAGAAACTTGGCCCACAGAAATGAGGGGAAACTGTTAACAACTATTCTTTCTGTAGCACCTCTTTGTGAGTTTTCCCTCTTCTCAAACAGCTTGCAGTGGTGAATGCAAGAGGCTACACAGGCTGCTTGAGCACCCAGAAGAAACAATTTGCCCTGCTTGCTAAACCCCAGTATCTGTAAAGGATTTTGGGCATAGGGACCTCCAAGTCTCCAGTTCTAAAAGCAAAGAGGAATACACAGAGAAGGACTGCTGGAAGCCGCTCTTTCCATAAGTAGGTTGTGCCCTTTAAACAGAGCAGAGCTCTCCTGCTAGCTAGTTTGGATGAAGACAGTTACCACACTGGCAAAAGGAACTGGTGAGTGTTTCTCCACACTGTTTTGAAATTTTAAACCAGAGGTGCTGTGGCAATCAACAGCAGCTGGCAGAGGCAAGAATTGACTGTTCAGTTAACTACACCACCAAAAATATTTAGTGCCTTTACACAGGGATGGCTAGTGCATTTTAGATATCCTTACAACCTTAGATTCTTACAATTGTAAATGGAAAGACGCTGGCAGAGGTGTCCCAGAAGCAGTTTTTCAGGAAGCACAGATCAGCATTGTTCTCTTGACTTCACGTATCCAGACTTGCAGCCCTTGACAAGAGCTATGAATTCTAATGGAAATGCAACCCTTTCCAGGGAATGTGTTTGGTTGGCTCTTTTCTCCCTTGTATTAGGGATTTAACTTTATTACATTTCTTCCTTTTTTTTTTTTTTTTCTTTTCTGACAGCATTCTAAATTCTCTGAAGTTTACAAAAAGAAACACTTTAACACTGTAATGAGATTTTACTCTCTTAGGATTTCCTTTGGAAGAGAATAAAAGCGAGGTCCTACCTGTTTTAATTCACGCAAAGGACTCTGTCTTGTTCAGTACTTTTGATGTAACTTTTGAGAGTTAAAATAAGAACATAAAAACATAATCACACCAAAAATCTTAAACATTTGAAGTGAAAAAGTTAAAAATTGAAGATTTGTAACATTAATTATGTGCAGATGACAAGGCACTGAACATCATTTAAGATAAAGTCTCTAAGAAGAGACTGTGAGGAACAACATCACTCCTTCATCACACTTCTCTCCAGTGTATTTTATTGACATAAAATATAAGGGCAAGAGATGAAGGTGGAGGAATAGGCACAGCAGAGGTATTACCATTTCCAAACTGTCCATGTATTTACTCACCTAGTTCCTCCACTGCAGACATCTGTGCATCTACAGAAAGGCAGGCATCCCACTGCCTTTTCAGAGCCTAGGAACGATGCTGCACAAGGCCACAAACAGGGACAAAAGTAGGAACAGTTTCATTCCTTTTTTTATTATGGTCAGATTCACAGGAAGAAAATATTCACATGGAGCAAATACAGTAAAAAGTTGTAACAGTAAAATGCACTCCACTGTATTAGCCAATATTCCCAAAGTCCTTTACTGAAAAGAAGAACTTATTTCCAATACCTAATAGGTTGAATCACCTTTCTCTCCCTCCCCACCCCCACTTTTCTCTTTGGAAAAAACTGAAGCTTTAACAGCTTTTTTCCCAGTAATAAATGAAACTTTATGGCAGAACCAGAAATAAACTAGGTTTTCTTAATGTCTCTACTTCCTAATGTAAGAGCAGCAGGAACTAACAATAATTCCACTGTTCAATCATTGCCCATAGAATTATCTTTTTCTTTTTTAGACTATGTGCAATTATATGTAAGAGTCACAAAAATATTGACAGGGAACTGTTTCCCAGGTAATCTGCACATATGATTTCTTCACGCTAAGAATGCTTCACTCAAACCCCTTTTTGCTCCCATGTTCTCTCCCCACTTGCTGCCATCCGCCATGGCAGTGCAGTGTTCCTGTGCAGCACTGTGGAAGATGAACTGCTGAAGTCACTCAGCTGACTCCTTTGCCTTTTTTAGTGCCCCCAGAGAGTTCAAAGAAAAGTCAACCTATTGTCTGAATCCCTTCACATTTAAACTGCACATGAGGAAGCTCTGGGTCTGATGAGGGTACCCACACTCCAGCTGTTTCAAATACAGTAGCAACATCAAGGGTAGCCAGTGCAAATACTGATTTTTTTCACTGCTCCTTCAAAAATAACTTTTACAAGTTCTTTTTTACCACATGTAAGCTGAGCTTTTTTCTTGGCTCTTGGGAATGAAGGGCAACCTTGTAATTTGAGTAAGAGGAAGCCTGGAAGTGTGCTCTCCCCGGAGACCCACAAAGGAGTAACAACTGAGCCACTGTGCCTCCCCTGTTTTTGGGAGAGGGAATATACAGCTTTGCTCCTTTCTGCAGGCACTGAGCCAGGCAGTCTGCTCAGGAAAGCAGTGGGAGCCAGGACAAATTCTTTTCCCCATGGCCTTCCAGTTGTTGCTTACAAGAGAGTATGAGGTGAGCAGAGATTGCTCCTTCCTTCTTGCCTGGTGGCACAATGACCCTTGCTAGACCGGGATAAAAATGTGTTACAGGCATATGTAGTGATATGTATTCTGACATACACCTGCACGCTGACAACCTGCTCGGAAAGTCTGACGTAGCAATGACAGCAGGTATGATGAGTTAAATGACAGGCTGGGCTCTTTCCCATCAGTGTGTCAGCCAGCTGAGGCAGTGACAGCATGGACTTTTGATGGACCAGGCTCGTCAAACAAACATTACATATGCAGTACCATCATACCTTTATACTCCAACTCTGTCAAAGGCAATCCAGATTTGGACACAGACAGAATCTACATTTAAAAAATACTGGATTAATTGAAGAAGCACTTAAGAAGGAAATACGATGATTAATTAAGGGGTTTCTTTCAATTTTTCTTTCAGTAAGTATTTTGAAATACTTCATTTATTTTAGGATAGGGTGATAGAATACTCCACCTCCAAGGTATGTTACTGAATCACACAGTCAGAATCAGTATTGCTTTCAGTAGATACGCAGGAGCACAGAACTACAGTAAGAATGCAAAGGAGAGAGGTTCATCTCTTAATTAGCCCATGAAAGTTCCTGCACCATGCTGCTCCCAATCCAGGAACTCTCTCATGAACCTGCATGATTCTGAGTTTTCCTAATAGTTTGAAACGTATTTTTAAGAAGACTCTCTGCCTGTCTAGGGCTTCATTATGTTCTAAAAAGAGATGGGCAATGACGGAAAAACTTTATTTTCCTTATTTGAGTTATTATTAATCTCAGCTTTTATTTCTCTAGTTCTAATAAAGATTCTACGTTTTCCTTTAATTAGAAAAATATGGGAGAGACAAATGATCCATCATTGCAGATTACAGATCCACTTACCTGTGCCGAATGGGTAAAAATTCCTACAAATTTTCTACTGTCAAACTCTGCAATGATTTTTCACATGTGCAAAGAACTGCAAACCAGCAGGCTGGGGAACACAACGGGATGAGACATGGAGATGGGGATCATCATGACACAGGAAAAAAGAACCACCTTCATCTGTAATGCACCAACAAGTTGTCAGTAAGTCAGTCCCTGATCACTGAGATAATGGTTTCTAAATGGTGTGGGAATTAACGTTATTCTGCCACAGTTTGTGTTCTTACTTTATTCCTCAAAGACCTCCTACCTGGTCGATACTTTAATCCTGCAGTTACTTTTTCCTGTAGCTGCAGTTCTGCAGTGACTAAAAGCTCAGGTAAGCTTAACAAAAGGTGCAGAACTCTTGCCTTAAGTATGTATTATGACTAATTTAATTGCTCACAACTTTCTCTATTTCCTTAGGAAGTGAACAGCTCATGGCTCCATTCTGCCAAAACGCAGATAGATTAAGTCTTCCACACTTCATCTAAAAATTTAGGGCTGTATTAAGAAAAAATTATCAGGCTATTATCAGGCCTATGGAAGGAAAGTTTGCCTCCTGAGGAAACAAGTTTCAATGATTTCCAATAGGTAATTTTTCCAAACTCACAGACTCCCTATGTTACCTACTGAAATGTTTGAGTAGAGAGACAAATATATAAAACATCCAAAGGAAAAAAAAAAATATTATGAGAGGTAAAAAAAGAGAAGACTGCATAGGAAAAAAAGGCAAAGGAAAAAAAGGGTGGGAAATGAAAAATAGAAAGTAAAAAAAAAAAAATAGAAAAAAAAAGAGGAGAAAAAGTCATCACCTTCAAGACTCTCCATGTATAAGCTGCTCAGCAGGGAATTCGAGAACTGGCACTGCCAGCACAGAGAGAGAGCACAGCAATGAAGGGCATGGCACAAGACCACCAGGCGTGCATTGTTTCCTCTCTCCTTCCCCAGGACTCCACACCAGGACAGCTGTCATTCAGAGGATGCTCATTCAGCTCCATCTTGTCACTGCTGACTGCCACAGTGACCTGCCAGGCAGGTGTCACCGCTGTCAGGCACAGTCGTGCTCCCCTCCCTCTGCCTGAGCTTGCTCACCAGCAGCTGCTCCGGTTGGGATTTATGAGACACAGACCCTCTTCACACTCATTTTAAGAAGCCTGCAGGTACTGCCACATTTATTGCTCTCCTGACCTACTTTTAGCCACATGCTGTTATTTAGCCCAGGACTTCTTTCTCTTGACAGCTGCCTAGATAATGCAATCCTGAAACAGGAATGGGGTTTGTTTCTAGGCATGGTCCCAGCACTAACAGTTACTGATTTGAGTTTCCTCTGTCCCCACCCATGATGGGTACATCTGTCCATAGGCTGTAAACTCATGTTTGATGACACTGTTGTTTTGTTCACTTGATAATTACTCAGTATGACATGGGAGTTCACAGCTGTACGTTGTCGGGGTCCCTTCCCCCCTGCCGTGTAGCCCTGGGAGAGGGGCCCTGAGGGCACAGACACGGGGTTTCCCTGCCCCTGCTCAGCCTCGTTCCCAGTGGTTGTTTTGTGTTCCCTGCGCGGGCAGAAGGACCCTCGGGTCCCGGGATTGCCTCAGTTCCTGGCCAGAGCCCCGGCCATGCGGCTGGGGAAATAAACATCTCTGAAACATCTAGCAAGAATCGGGCCATGTATATTTCTTTTCCACGGGCCTCCTTGTTTGATACATCGTGTTACAGTATCCACACTGTAACAGTACGTGACTTCCCTCTTTGCACAGTGCAGCAACTGAAGATTTTTTCCAGCAAGACTTCTCTGCCTTCAAGGGAATACAGGTCAACATCATCTTGCCTGCAGATGTTTCTATATGAAAACTTATTGTGAGTTTTGAATACATGGACACAAGTGATGTGTTATACCTAAAACCAGATAACAACAGGGGATTTTGTGTGCCCAAACTGAGAGGCCTTTGAAATCCAAGTCCTTTGTGCTACAATTGTTTGGTTTAGCATTTCAGAACTGGAAAATTAGTCATGGCACAGGTTATTTGACCCAGCCACATAATTTACCAGACTACACCTGAAGCTTGAGCCTGGGGCCTAAGCATCCTGAACGATATAAGTGCAAAATGTTCAATGAATCAAGCAGGAGTATGTACTTGAGATAAAACTTCATTGCCACTAAACTTCTCGATGTGTAGTTCACAACACAGAGAGAAATTAAAGAGTTAAAGAATTTATATTCTAGTGAAGAAAAAACCTCCAAAACACATTCAAGTGACTGACTGCTCGAGTCTTATTCAAGTAGAGCTTTTCTTTTTGTTTTCCAACGAGGTCCCCAGTGATTTTATAATAGATGCAAAAGTCTGGGGATGAATGGAAAAAAAAGTTCTGGTAATCTATGTTCGGTTGAGCTATTCCAGATTTACCCTGGTTTAATCAGCAGCAGAATTTGGCCCTGCTTAAGAAAATATAAGAAAGCTTGCATGTTGCAACAAATAAGGAAGTAACAGAAATGACAGCAAGTCCAGCCCCACATAGTCTATGGATCTTGGAGTTTTCAAACAGGTCATATGACCTCATGTCAAGCGAAGCATCTGTCAAGAAAATAAGTAAAAGATGAAGTAGGGAATTTAAATTGTGTTTGATTCTGCTTTTACTTACACTGTAAATCTACTCCAGCCAAAACTCTGACATGTGTGACCTAATACAGGAGAGTATCCTGAAAAAACCTACATGTAACTTTAATAAATGAATAATGCACTTTAACATACTGACAAGACCAAAAAAAAAAAGGGAAATAAAAGTTAACTGGAATATATGCTAATCTGCACTTTGGAAAATGCTTTCACTGCAAAATATTTCAAGGTCCAAACACTCAGGGCACTGTGAAATGAAAATATTCAATTTTTTTGCTTAGCCTTAGAAACATTTCTTAAATATTTACCTGTGTGATGATTTATGTAATTTCGTCTTTGCTTTATAATACCATTTACCGATTGGATGGATAACAAAGATAAAACAATTACCCAGAAATCCCTAAGGGGGAACATAAGCTTTTTTTTAAAGTATTTATTTCATTACAATGTAAGTTGGAGTACATAAAAAGCTTTACCTATATATGCTTCAAAAATGAAACTACTAATACATCAGTTACACATATAATTCACTTGAACTGTGAACAGTGTCTAAAGAATTTGCATTAGTTAATCTGTTGAAAGTGGCAGCATCGACATTGTTATTTCATGATTTCACAAATTTGTCCAGGGTTTATCCACTAAGACTTAAAAGCAAAGCAAGAGACTCCTGCAAAAGGTAGCTTATTAAACACTGTGATGGTTTGAGAAGGATTGCAGGTGCAAAACAGTAAGACTAACAATATAGTTGGTAAAAACTTACCCTGTTTAAGAAATATTTGAAAAAAACCTGTCCCTATAGTCATCACTGTCTCAAGTACCAACTCGGGTTTCCCTCCCCTGCTATTTGTTTCAACCAGATATAAAGTAGGTACTTTTGACTCCGAATTCATCTCTTCCCTTCTCTCCCTAACTCCCATTTATTTCCTTTGAGTAATTTATGAAAGTTAGTCTCCAAAATAGCTGTTGATGTAGTTTAACCCTGGCCAGGGGCTCAGCCCCACTCACTCCTCCCAGTGATTTGGGGGAGAGAATCAGAAGGGGGAAAGTGAGAAAACTCCTGGGTTGAAAAAAAAGACAGTTTAATAACCAAAGCAAAATCTGCACCAGCAGAACAAGGAATTTTTACACTGCTTCCTATGGGCAGGGCAGGTGTTCAGCCATCCTCAAGAAAGCAGTGCTCCAGCACACACAGAGACGACTTAGGAAGACAAACACCGTCACTCCAGATATCCACCCTTCCTTTTTCTTTCCCCAACTTTATATGCTGAGCATGAAAACAAATGGTCTGCATTACCCCTGTGATCAGTTGGGGTCAGCTGTCCCAGATGTGTCCTCTCCAAAGCCCTTGTGTACACCAGCCTCCTCGCTGGTGGGGTAGGGTGAGGAGCAGAAAAGGCTTTGGCTCTGTTTAAACCCTGCTCAGCAACAATGAAACGATCTGTATTATCAGCACTGTTTTCAGCACAAATCCAAAATACAGCCCCATACCAGCTACTGTGAATAAAATTAACTTGACCCCAGCCAAAACCAGCACTCCTGCTGATTCCTAATACCAGTGGGTTCATTCCAGCAGCTCTCAGCACGCAGTAGGCCAAAACAAATGAAGTGCGATTACATATTCTGAGCACACAATTTTACTACGTTTGTGTGTCAATCTCTGCTTTTAGTAGCAGTAATATAAAGTCAGAATAGTTCTAGTAACCTAGTAAATGCATGGAACTATTACAAACTTGCACTACATTATCTCAGGGTAGGAGTTGAGGCAGCAAACAGCAAAAACATACTTTGCTGCAATAGTACTCAGACTATTACTGGTAATAGCCAAAGAGAGCTGTTCTGTTAATCTAGCACCAAATTGGTGTGCGAAGTAACAGCAGAAAAAAGAGAAATTAATAAAATGCTTTTTTCCTACAACTGCTCAACATTACCACCATTCCCCCTTCTTGTGTTTTCTTAAGTTTCCCAGGAGCAATGCTACTGGGAAAAAAAAAATTCCCAAAGATAGGATTCTGTCTACATCTGGATTCATTCAAGCAGAAAACACTACATATCAGTCCAGACACAAAGCACCAGCACCACTGTTAAACTTTGTGATAATGAAGGTTAACACATCTATGGAGCAGTCAATGGAATACATGCTGTAAATCAGGAAAAGCAAAAGCCACTCATCAATAGTGGTAATTGGGATACAGCACTCTAAGAGCCAATCAAACAGCACAGGAGAGGCATGGCTTTCATTTGAGTAATTTATTCTTTTACCACTTTAAATTTTACCAGGTATTTATTTACAAATAAACTTTTTGTGGACAGAATTTACATCAGCGACTGCACAATTTCAGTCATTACTAGGGTATGACTAACATCCTCCCCATGTTGCGTAACAGTGCCGGTTTTGATCAAACAGGGTTAATCTTTTGCAAATTATTTTTTGGACTTAGTTTCGAGTGTAAACAGAATCTGTACACGTGCTTTTGCTGCAATTAATTTCTATTTTACGGAACCAGTTAATAGATAGAAACAGTAAAGTTTCATCTATTATTAGCACTTCTTTATGAAAGTCAGGATTTAGTTTTAGATTCAATAAAGGCTTTAGGCATTTCATTGTTAGGTACTGCAATACCTCTTTACTAAGGTGGCACCGCTGACAAGAATCCAAATTATCTGTCTGGCCTCCCAGTACAGTGCACGGAGCACCTCACCTCAGACTGGTAACCCAAAATACAGTGCCTGTCTGCAAAAGCTTTGCAAAGAAAACTTGCCTGATTGTAACAACTTGTACTAAACCTATGCTGAATTACCCATCCAAGAGATGGGGCCTGGAATCTACTCGGAACTCAATGTACAGGAGCCTGTGTGTGCTTTTGGAGGATTTGCATGAAGCTCACCCATGAGAAAGAGCTGCAGGTGGTCCCAATGTAGTTCTCCTGAACAGCCATCGAGATTTGAGAACAAACACACAAGACACACACACACAAAGTGCAAGGCCTCAGTTCAGTCCTTACTCAGCTTAAGGGAATTCAAGCCTGAATTCTCTAGCAGATGACCTTGAAAATAGGAGTAGTCTAGGGAGGAAACATTATTTCCTGAAAAATAAGGGCAACTATCTCCTGTGTGTCCCATTAAAATGGGAGGACTGTAAGATTCAGGGGGAAGAAAGACAGCGGGGCAGACTATGTCTCTAGCTAGTCTCAGGTCACTCAGTGAGGATGACTACCTTGATGATTTGTGAGACTTACAGCGAATTAACATACAATGCAAAACGCACACATATTTAGAGATCAGGGACTAGCTCCAACAGGTCCTTTAGTCCACCGACAATCAGAGGGTGGGAAATGTGGACTGAATGCTTGCAAGCTAAGAAAGCACACACAGATCTCCATGTTCCCATGCAAATATGGTAGACTTCAGGCTACTCTAGATAAAATGGCTGTTTTAAAAGCAAAACATATGCAAACACAACTTGAGGGTGGCCTGGCCCTTTAGTTTGCACCTAAATTAAACCCTATTACATCAGTGGCTTCTGGATATCCCACTTGGTAGGTAGGTGTGGAACTGCTCAGCAGCTCCACATGTCAAAGAGACAGTTGTTGCTAGGTTTAAGTAAAACTGTAGGGTTCTGGAATGACAATTTCAGTCTTTAAATGCCTGAAGACTATCTAAATTCTGGTTTTAGTACCCAAGTTTGTTACAGGTTGTTTTTTTTTTTTTTGTGAATATATAACTGGGGGAGAAAACAATTCTCAGCAAACCTGCCTCAGGCCTACGAGGGAGGAAACAGAGGCCACAGAGTAGGAAATTTGGCTAGAAACATGCCTCTGCTGTTAATCATCAGGCTGTAACTATGCAGTGTACAAAGGAAACAGGTTTGATAGACAGCTACTAATGAAGCCCATACTCTGCCCCACTGACACTATGTAAACAGTGAAAGCAGGTAAGCAGTTGATTCAACCTTTTTTAAAAATAGGACCTAGCAAAAATACAAACCACTGCAGGTTTGCTGAATGCTTATTACGGTAGAACTTACTTCCAAATGTATTTCTTCATCGTGTACAGCAATAAATATTGGAAGAAAGGATATCGTTCATTCTATCCCAAAAGTTTGTGAATTATTTTCAGATCTTAAATCATGGAAACTTCCTAAAACTAATTTAAAAGCATTTTCATGCATTAGCAGGAATGAAAGTGCTTAATTAATGCTTAATGAATAGGAATGCAAAAGCTGGCTTGATACCTCACTGTATCAAGTGTAAGAACTGTAGTGCAAGAACTATACTACCTAAGTCTTTGAACTATGAAATCATGTTGTATTATTGAAAGATAACACAGAGTTTCCTTGTGTGTGTGTGTTCCTGGTGACTCTACTATTTCAAAATCTGGCCTAACACTTACGCCTCTAGTTTAAGTATGCACCTAAGTGTTGCACTACACAGCTTGAAATACTTTCTGCAGTTAACATAAAAATTATGCTGAAAGCAAACATGTAATTTCTTTCCTCCTCAAGCTACAACACTGTAATTTAGAGTCAACATTTCCAAGGATTCTCGTCTGAGAATTAAATCAAATATTCTGTGAAGGATGTTAAATTCCACTGCACCAACCTGTACTGAGGCTAAGATAAATGTCACACTCCGCAGGCCTACAGCTCCTGCCTGGCTGATGCTTTAATTAGCTCACTAGGGAACAGGCTGGTCACTTGGCTACAAACTTCTAGGACTGGACCACTGTTTTCTATAGAATGGCTATCGAGATCAGCTGCATTAAAACCCCGTGCAACAACGATAAGAGAAAAAAACCCCAAACATTAAAGGCAAGGAAAAAAATACCTATGAAGTTCACTATTCTCTTTTGTAAAGATGGTGTCTTAGGACAGAGCCTGCTGCCTTCCTTTGGAACTAGCGATTATGTGTAAGAATGCTAAAGTCCTGTTTAACAAAAACATCTTAATAAAACATAAAAAGATCTGCTTTTTTTGATGTAAGGGCCCTATGTCTTTCTAAAATATGAATCTATACTAGAGCTTTGAGTATAAACAATTCTCTACCACAGTCCATGCCAGTTCCGTGCTGAATATACAGCAATGTACCAGCAAAACCACAGGTTTTTTTCAGAAAAGGTTTCTCAGTGATTTACCATAAAGCTAAAACATTTGCCTTGCCTATTGATTTTTTTAAATATAAAATGTATAAAATAAATGTATGTGCCCTTTTCAATATAGTCTGTCAGTGTAGACACTCTACGTTTTTCCAGTTCTGAGTAACATGACAAAAAGTATGCTTCAACTTTCCACAGGCAGGAAGAAGTTTTGTATGATTTTGCCTCATTTGGATGCTGCCCCAAAAACAGCTCTCTTGGGCAGTTTAGAATCACAATGACAGTGTACGTTATCAGCATGTACTGCAATTAACAAGGACTTGATTACAGCAATCATTAGTTCAAAATAAATAAAGCAGTCTCTCAAGAAGTAACATCATGCTAGTGCACAATATAATCAACATGTGTAGCACATTCCTATTTTCCATGGCCCCTTCTGATGGTCTTGAAACACGTGGGAAAGGCCTTTTGCCACAGGTTGGTTTAGGTTAGCCTTCCTTGACCTGCAGTTAAAGAGCATATGAAACACAAAGTTTTTCCCCAACTCTAGTGGCATACATGGTCATGTCAACCGGTTGTAGTCTGAACAGCTTCAGTTCATTTTTGTTATAATTTAAAATCTCTGATCAAAAAAAAGTAATAAAACAATGTCTTTTCATACAGAAACCACTGCCTTTTTCAAATAAAGAACAGATCAACATCTCATATCTACTATAAAATGCCACATTTTAAAAAGGTAACTTTTTAAAGTTCTTTTTTTTTCTTTTTCTTTGCATTCCAAGTAAAACATGTGGCACACATTTGTGTTACTTAAAACATTAAGTTTGGTATCTGTTAAATCATCTGTGGTTGAAATTCCTGGGACCAATACAGTGCCACAGCTTCCCTAAACCATCTATTGCACCAGAAATGAAAGGCTGTGATGGAGATGTTCTTCCTATATTTTTTAAACACAGGAAATAGTTGGTTTAACATAAAAACAAATGCAGCTAAATTATGTTGCCAGCAGTGTTTATCCCTCAGTATCATCCCAGAGGGAAAAAACCACAAATAACAGAAAAGGCTCCAGCCCAGATTGCAACTACGTGAGAAACACAACCAAAATTAACATCCCATTATGACACTGTTGTCGAGAATATTTTAGAAATCCAGGTGTAAAAAAGTTTTTCTCAGATTGGGGATTGGCACAAACATAATCCAGAGATTATCCTTTATAGCAGCTTTTACTCCTGTGTGCTTGGCTTTTCACACAAAGCACAGCAAATATGAGAAGAGTTACAAATGGGTTACAACCAGCTCAACATCTTGAGAGCAGAGAGGACAAAAGGAGAAGTCCCTTTTCTCAGCAGACACAACAGAATGGGTCCCCTCCGTAGACGGGAGTTTGTGGATCTGCAACCCAGCTCCCCCCCTCAGCAAGCCAGAGCCAGGCTGGCCACCTTACAGTGGGAGGGAGCCCTCCTGGTCCCCTGTTTTGTCCAGCCTCTCGGGCAGGGTAAGCACAAAGGGTAGGAGGACACCCTTGGCATCCAAGGGAGCTTTAAGAAGCTCCCCGTCAAAGGTGCCCTTGAGCCCACCATCTGCTTCCACCTCACCGTCCTGGGCTAGGCTGAAGCGAAGGGTGCCGGTCCGGTTGACGCAGTAGATGGTGCTGCCCAAGGGGGCACAGCGGAAGGGCTGGATGGGGCCACCGCTGGGCCGCAGGCTGGCGCACTGGCTCCAGCACTTGGCCACCGTGTTGTACCGGAAAACTTCAACACCACCGCCAGCCCCGCCACCTGGGCCCTGCTCCCCACCACGGCCACTGCTCACATCAAAGCGGTAGATGAAGCTCTTGAAGGCCACCATGTCAGCAGAGCGCCGGCGGCTGCTGTTGTAAGGGCACTCCTGCCATTCGTCACGCTTAGGGTCATATTTGAGTAGGCGGTAGAAGAGGGAGCCTCCTGACACATAGATCTCCCCGTTGCAAGTGGTGGCCTCGTGAGCCACAGCGAAGGCACCCTTGGGCAGAGGAGCCACAGGGCTCCAGCGGTCAGCCCGTGGGTCGTACCTTTCCACAGTGAAGAGGCACTCGCCCCCCACAGCATAGAGGTAACCATCCAGGGCCAGCAGCTTGAGCTGCGAGCGGGGCTGAGCCAGCGGCCGCACCTGGCTCCAGGTGTCGGTCAGGGGGTTATAGCAGAAGACCTTGTCGGAAAGGCGGGCCCTGGGTTCGCTGCCCACCGGCCCTGTCACAATGCCCCCTGCTAGGAAGAGGTAGTTGTGGAGGACGCACATGGCGCAGCCCTTGGCATTGGCCTCCTCGGGCAGGCGCGTCAGCACCCTCCACTCGCCACTGGTCTCCTGGTAGCAGTGAATGAGGGAGCCACTCTCTTCCAGAGACACCACGGAGGAGGGACTCTGTGGCCGACTGCTCTCGCGGCTCTGTGGCCGGCTGCCACCACCCGGCCGCTCGAAGGCGTCGCTGACCTCGGCCACCAGCAAGCAGGGCCGGCCAGCATCCATGCGCCGCTGCAAGATGAGGTCCCGCTCAGTGCCACTGAGGCGGCCGTAAACGCTGGGCTCCCGCAGCACCTCCAGGTAATGGTCACTCATGAAGCGATAGGCAGCCTCCCGCAGCTCCGCCAGCCGCTGCTTCTTGGCCAGGCAGAGGAGCTGGTAGCAGTTGCCGAGGCAGAGCTGGGCGCGCATGGCCTCGGCGGCACAGTGCAGGGCACAGGGCATCTGGAGGACGCGGGCTCCGCTCACCACCTCCGCCAGGTTGTCGTGCCGCACCTCGCCCATGCGGGCCGTGTACACGTAGTCAATGAGCAGCCGCAGCGCCCCGTAGCTCACCCCCTTCACCCGCAGGACGTCCCGTGAAGCGCGGGCACGAAAATAGTCACTCTTGGCCGCCAACACCGACTTGTGCGCCCGAATGCGGCGGCCCGACACCTCGATCACCAGGTCGGGCTCCTCCGGCGGCCGGTCCCGCGGCCCCACCACCTCCTCATCCTCCTCCTCCGGCTGGCAGGCGGCGTTGTTGATCTCCCACTGGCTCTGCACCACCCGGCCGCCGGCCGCGGGCTGCTGCGGCTCGGCAGCGGCGGCGCTGAAGCAGAGGGAGGAGCTGAAGCCGCAGGGGGCGGCCGGCGTGGGCGGCGGCGGCGGCGGGGGAGCGCCGTTCGCGGCCCCGCTCTCCTCCTCCTCCGGGGCCGCGCCGCTGCCCTCCATGGAGCCGCGCTACCTGCGCCGCCGCCGCGCCTGGTCCGTGCGGAGCGCTGCCGGCCGCCGCGGCGCGGCCATCACCTGCGGGACAGACCAACAGAGCTCAGCATCCGCGCCTTCCTCCGCTCCCCCGCGGCTGCTTTCCCCGCCGCTTCTCAGGATTAGTATGCGGAGCCGCCGCTCCCGCAGGCGGGGCCGTCTCTGGTTTCCGGGGCTAAACCTCCCCTTCTCCTTTCCCTGGGGGATCCACCCTGCGGCTCAGCCGCCTCCCGCTGCCCTCGGCTAACTGGGCTAGCTCAGCCCCCGAAAACCTGAGCTCTTCTGGTGGGACCGGGGATCGCCCCGATGAGCACCTCAACAGCCTGAAAAGCAATTCCGGTTTTCCCGTTGCTCTGCAAAAATTTTAAGCAGTTTGCAGGCACTCATTCCTTTTCATGACAACTGGTCCCTACACTGCGCTGGGTGATGAGCAAAAACCTCCTTTAACGGCAGACACTTAGGAGTACTATCACAATGCATTCACCTTGTGCAACTATTTCAGAGGAAGGCTGAGGCTGCAGTCTATTCTGGAAGGCGATTCCCCACTAGCCAAGTTTGCCTTTGCATGACCTTCGGGAAGTTTTCTTCATATCAGTGCTCCTCATATGCATTCCCCCTGTTTAAAAGAAAGTGTAAAAAGATAATTATTTTAAAAATCGATATAGCCTCTGTTTAGTCAGAAGTTTAAGAGTAATAAAGTTATGTTTCTTTTAATAATATATCTAGAGTATCTTGACACCCTGAGTATGCTAATAATTCTAATTGTTTACAAAACATACGGAAATACCTTTTCTGTTTTTGGGACAAGAGCAATCTCACATTTGTGCAGCAGCATATGTAGCTGTAATGCATTAGCAAGGCATAAATCAGACTTCATAAAGATTGCTTCATGTCTTTATTCAAAGATTTATAGCTTCTGTCAATAAAAAGTAGAAGCAAGGGGAAAAAATCACAACAGATAATTAGAACATGAAGTCTCTTGTGGGAAAAGGCAGGATACAGGGAGGGCATGGCTGTAAGTAAGTTAGTCCCTGTCAGCACAATCACCACCCAGTTCTACCCTCATTTCACGAACACAGTTTTTAGAATTTAATGAAGTGCCATTTGTTTGCCTCATGTTTGTTTATGAATTTTCCAGACTTGGTTAAAGTTTTGATGAGCAATGCATAAAAATTTTCCAAATGTACTTAATATAATTTAGTAAGTATCTGCAGCCCTGATTCTATTTTTAAGGCGGTTATTAATTTCCATTTAAATCCCCTTTTGTCAGTTTTTTCACAGTCCTCAAGGAACACTCATTTCTATGTAAAATATGCATTGTGGCTTCCTTTCAGCAGACATGATTCATTTACCCTGTAAATCTAACTTAATATTTTTTTTTACTGAAAGCATAACTGCAAAGTGACATTGTCTGGAAACCCCTGACACAGACAGGAAATCTAGAAGCCCATACCTGCAATGCAAACTTTATTTAAATGATAATATCAGTCTTCCCTCATGGCTTTTTATTTTGTGCACTTGCCTGGTGAAGGGCTTTCTACTACATTTGATCACATTCAGTTAGACTGAATCAATGCTGAGGTTTGATTTCTGGGTATTGGAGACTTTCAGACCGTAACAGCAGCATTTTAAAAGTGGGCGCTTCCAGCTGAAAACTTAGAAAAGCTGAAAGAGGGTTTGGAGGATTTTGCCAACAAGAGAAATGACCACGACAGCAATCTCAGCATCTCTGTCTAGCTGAAAACAAAATACAAGAATTATACAAAG
Source organism: Corvus kubaryi (assembly GCF_017639235.1). NCBI lineage: Eukaryota > Metazoa > Chordata > Aves > Passeriformes > Corvidae > Corvus > Corvus kubaryi. Next base: position 1,350,028 of record NW_024582091.1, on the reverse strand, counting down.
ATGAAGCTGAAAAAACAATTCAGAGAGGTTGTGGAACCTTTCCATTATTGAGCAACATGACTGATCTGAGTTAAAAGGTCATGGATTTAGTATGAAACAGGAAGATGCTGAAAGGGCCTGATGGAAATACAATACTGAACTCCTTCTCTGTTCTTATCTACAGTGATCAAAGAGCTGTACTGCAGTTCTGGCAACAGAGAACATTAAAGAAGTACAGAATTGCAGAAGATACTTGATAGCTGTGATGATTCAGAAGAATCTGACCACCCAATCTCATTTGGCTTAAACTTATTTTAGCATTTTTTTTCAAAACTCACAAACAGGATAGGTACTGGAAAAGGAAGCAAGCTACTGAGAGTACATGGTACCTATGGACTGAGATCACCTTTTATACTGGGGACTTTTAAGTCAGAAGCTGAATTACTTGGTCTGAAAATGTTTTCATTATCATGGGCTTGGTCTAGGGATGATGTAATGTTAATGGACAGAGGAGCTGCCAACAAACATGAACTGTATTTACAGACTTGGCAATGACACACAATATCCTGAATGTGTGGCCCCAACCTCAAATGCTGTGAGACATTGCTCAAGTAACAGCATAGATAAGAAGGCACAGTTGTTCTGACAGAGAAACTGTAGTGAAGAGCTGCAGGTAAAGTTTCCTGGCATTGCATTCATCTGGCAGTCCTTCTGATAAAATCCAATTAAATGCTTGTATTGAATTGTTCTCTCGTTATTTTTTTTGTGCAGTGCCAACAGCCTTTGATCCAAACCACCTCCTTTAGCAAGACCCACTTTCTCTGGGGAATACGTGCATGTGGGAGCAATTGGGTTACTGCTCTCCAGTTCACAAATGGAAACAGCTCTGACTCAAGTCTCGTAAATAAAAGCAGTGCTTTCCCTATCATAAGCAACTCTAATTTACATAAGCAGGCTATCCTCCCCAGGAGACTTACCAATTCAGAAATGACAGAATGCCATTCTGCTGCACTTTAGTCCAGAAAAAATGCTCTTGTAAAAACTTGGACTGCCAAAATTTACTTCAGTAGAGAAGTCCCTTGGGATAGGGGCGTCATCTGATTGAGATGATTAAGGCCCCCAAAGAGGCAGGATCATCAAAAGAGAAAAAACATCCCTTATATTTATTTTAAAAACTAAACAATGACTTAAAAGGAGAACTGGCTAGGGTGAAATGTAGGCAGTCAAGTGTAGAGTGGTTTGCAAACTTACAAAAATGATCTGTTATACTCCTGCTCATTGAGGATATTGATGAAATTTGGAGGGAAAAAGTGTTCTCTTTGTAGATGGGGAAAACATCTGGAGCATAAAGATGCCATTTCTCTGAAAGGGCCTGCACTGCTTGGATCCTACTACAGATTTAAACTCTAACCACTTGATTAACCTCCTGTTTGTAAGAAAAAAGTACAATTGTCTTTCAATGTACCACCTCAAGAAAAACAGCAGGAAGAATAATTCTTTTTCTCTCCCTTTTCTAAAGTTAGGTACGATACAATCCTAGTGTCTTGCCCTGACTGCTGGATATATATATGGCTTTTATAGTATTGCCTTCACACTCAAGGGTGGATGCAAATTTTGACCTCTCAAGGTGCTGTAATTCTCTCACACCATGTAATAAAGGTATGAATGTTTTTAATCTCATTACTACAACATTTTCATACAACCACAAAGAAAAATAAACATTTAAAAATTGCAGCTTATGACTACAGACCACACAAGAAACATGTGGGCAGCAGTTCCTCATCAGAAACTCAGAGGAAGAAAAGGCTGTGTATGTCTGGGCACGGAGGAAGAGAGAGGAAGTAAGTCATAATAAAAATATTATCAAAAGCCTGATTAAATTGATATTATAGCTAACAAATCCAAACTAAAAATATGCAAGTTCTAAACAGTCATCATGACCAGAGAAAAGGTTTCCTAACAGTGATATCCATAGAGACAAACATTCTCTAAAAAGGAAACTATCTTTTTGAGTTCTTTCCAGTTCAGATTCTTCAGAAATAGTTAGGGAGGAGTAGTGTCCCTCAGGAGTTCTCACAGCAAAAAGGAAGTAACACTCCTACAAAAGCAAACTCTAGCAAAGATTAAGTGCAAGTTCTCTCCAATATCCCTTAGAGTAAAGAAAGTCTAACAAAAAAACAGAACAGTCAGAAAGAAGTTTTGAGTGATTACAATACCTTTGAGAAAAACTCCAGGGCTGATGTGGTGTCTTTTTCACTAATGCAGGAGGTAAGTATGGCATGGCAACAACATGCTGAATGCAACAAAACTTTTTAAGCAGAATTGCTGCTAATTCTCGACATGGGCTCACAGCTACACTTATAGATATGAGAGCACGTGGTCATGTCTGTGATAAACTGAAGTTTAGCCAGTCTTGAGCCAGCTCCCAAGAAAAAAGGTGATACCTAGCATAGGCACCCTCTAACAGCCACAGTTCATGGCTTTGGAGAAAAGGTGGCTTGTGCTAGTAGCAACTAGCTAGAACTACTAGAGAACTAGTACAGCAAGCCTTCATCAGCCTGAGAAATGCAGAGCTGACACTTCTTCAGGGCTTGGTATGTTTGCTCTGTGACTTGATGAGTGTGCACAAGTGTAGGTGAAAATTCTGCATGCTGAAGGCTTTCTTGGTGAAGAAACCCTAAACAAACCAAGTGTAAGTGTAAACAAAGCAACAGATTTACACTATTGAGGGGGAAAAAAAGACTGCTAGAGCATATTGTGGATAATTAAAAGTTTACATTAATTGACTGGGAGAGTGAAGGATGGGCTCAAGGAACGCAAGGGTTAATGAAATTTGACAGGAGACTAGTAGATCTAGAAATCCTTTCTGACCTTAAATTCTGGAAGTTGCCATACACCAGGAGCACTAACTTGGAAGCAAAACATCAGCTTGTGATGATTAAAAGCATCATTTAAGCATTAGTGTGTAATGTGGTAATGTTGACTGCAGAAATGCTTTTCAGTATTAAACTGTATTGTCAACAAATTGCAAACATATTCAAAGTCCCTATGAACACTTTGGCAATGTTGGTACTAATACAGAAGGAGAATATCCACTGAGAAGCCAAGTCAAGCAAACCAGCAAAATAGTTTAGACAGATTTTTGAAAATCAAAGTAGAGTCAGGCTTGGTTTTGCATTCCAGAAGAGCACTTGATCTCCATAAATGTACTGCACTCTTCCAACACACCTGCTCTGTATTGCATTTAACATAGAAGATGGGGCAACTTGTTTGGAGGAAATTAAATTCCTGCTTTAAGATAAAACTGGATTTTGCTTTTTATATCATTATGGAAACGACATACAGATTAAAGAGCCCAAAGCACCAGAAATCTGCCAAAATATGTCACCATAGTGCTTGAGAAAGACCTAATGTGAGAGGTAACAACAGACTTCAAAGGGAAGCAAACAGTCCCATTTTTCTGAGACTTATGCCTAGGAAAAAAAAGTAAAACTTCTAGAGAAGGCAATAAGGAAAACTTTTTTTCCCAGACGAACTCTGGATCTCGTACTTAAGAGAAAAAAAAGCCCTACTTTTAGAAACTGAACAGTTTCACTGATTTATTGACAAATTAAGTAAGTGATGCTTACAAAGGCAGAGGTCCTTTAGATACATGGTGAATGGCATCCTTCTCATTTTTGGAGATCATATATGGTTTCTTTGCCCACGTACTTCTTCAAACTACAGGTTTGCAGTCATTCTAGCTGCAACTAAAAATTACACTGCAGGTAGGTTTGATTTCAAGAATAATTCCAGGTTCCTGCAGACATTGTCTCTACACAGACTTTGGACGGGATTCAGGTATGGAGAGACCTGCCACAGTGCTAAACATGGCAAAGGCTGACTTTGAGGGCAGGTTTATCTGGCAGTTGGCAGTGCAGCAAAGATGTAAGACCTACGACAGCCAGATCAGATAGCAGAGCAAAACCTCCAGTATGACAGCCCTAATCTGAAAGGAGGAAAGGAATCAGCTTGCACGGACATGGTAGAAATGCTGCTGGTACACTTTGCTGTTGGGCCTATAACTGTGACCTACTAGGTTACTCACAGGAGTCTGATTTCTTGTATTTATTTCATGAAAATCAGGCCAAGGTGGATACACAGAGGGCCATATTCCCACACAGAACTGAGCAGGGGGTGGGATGCACCCCCCAGTTCTCCTGCAAGGGGAGAGACCGATGCTGTGTGTCTGAGCTGTACAGCACTGCTGATCTACCTGTAACCAGCTCCTGGAATGGAATCTGGAACATACACACAGCTTCTGTACACATATGCAGTGGGTGGGTACAATTACATGCCAACTGATTTGGAGCCTCAAAAATCAGCGCATGAGAGCTACCAAGGGCTAGCCAGTAGAAAAATATCAAAGGTGATGAAGTACTTAGCTTGTGCAATCAGGGGACTTTAGTTCTTGCTTTGGGTGCCTTAACCCAGAATCTTCTTCAAAATAAACCTAAATTTCTTTAAAATATAGCAGTACTGACTCTTGCTGCTACTTTGCCTTTCTGTAGATTAATTAGAGTTTGACCAAGCCCCATGGGAAACTTGTCACTGCCCCTTTACCTGACAAGACTAAAACCCCAAGTGCCCAAACCATCAAGTCCATGAAAGAAGGATTACTCTCCTTCAGACTAAACCAGTATTACTTTTCACAGAAACAATAAAAAAGTGTTTCTGAGGGTGAGGAAGAAGAATCCTGGGTTCTGTTCCCTGATAAAAGGGAAGTTTCTATACTTCTTCCCATTGCCTTTAGTGGGTTAGGGCTCAGCTATATTGTCTGGAGATCTAAGCCATTCTGACTTGTGCTAGGATTGAAAAACACTATTGCTGATCTCAAAGCAGAAATGCATGCTGCAGTCATAGGTATTTTTGTGGCAAGCCTTTACTATCAGGAATAGTTGTAGGCTGTCAGCCCAGATTTCACCAAACAATGGGAATGCTTTTAGTAGCAATGATGCAACTGAAGGCTTAACAAAATATGAAACTACTTTATGTAACCATTGGAACTGAACAGGGAAAGAAGAGAAAATTGAATGTAATGCAGGCTGTTTACATTAGTACAAACTAACATTTCCTGACCATTCTGAGATAGAAATAAAACAGGTTTCTATTAAAATACTTTTATTTTCGTGGCCTGACACTTTCTGCCTTGGATGCATAGCATTTTTTACTATAATGTGAATTTCATATGCTGAGCCTGGGTGTTCAGGCAAAGCTTTTCTGGCTGCACTGATTTCTCTGACTAAGCTCAACTTTTACATCAAGAATTTAGGGCAATTCAGTATCTCCCACTATAATGCTTTTTCCATTGAACAAGGCAGACAGGTGTCTAGATTTAAGGGACAGAAAAGATTGCCTGGTTATCAGATCTTATTCCTGCAAGAACAGGCCAAAGAATTTTACTTCTGTACCAAGCTAATAACTTCTGGATGAATTCGGTCAAAATGTTGCTCTGCTCAGGTCATTCATCTCACATCTATTCAGTTTCTCTGTTTTGGCCAATGGCCTTGGTTGAAAAGCAGGTGTCAGACAGATCATCCTGAATACCACTTTGGAATTCTCTTTCCTCAAAATGATCCATGCTCTTTTCTGAAGAGACATACAGACTGGTAACACAACCGTGAAGGGTGATGATGATCAGAGGATTGTCCATCTGCTTTTGGACTTTCTGACACAGAGTAGAAGTAAAGACTGTAGTATGTCTGACTAATCTATGATTCAAACGTGTCATTTTCAAGTGCTACAGAATAAAGGGTTGTTAATGCATGCAGTTAAATATGCATCATGTTCAACAGTCGCAGTGTTATCCTTGCATTTATTAGTCTGCAATCTGGACAAAGCTGTACAGTCAGGACCTGGAGTGAGAAGTAAGACTTTTGCATCAGAATGCAAGGCAGAGACTTTTGGTTTTATGGTTATGATTTGGGAGGTGTGAGAAGAAGCTCAGATTCAGGGGTCCTGGTTTGTGGTTCTGACCTCAAAGCAGATACTGAGGCTTTTCAGCCACTGTCATGTGAAAAGCTGTCTGATTTTGGGGGTACAATCCAAGTATTTATTTCCTGTAAGGCTGCAAAATGTCTTGGCAGAAATACTGTCCAGGTGTTAGACTAACAGATTCTTGCAACTCTGTTGTCTGTCTTAAAGCTCTTCTATCACAGAGAATGAGTGGTATAGACCTCATCCTGGACACGAAGCAGCAGTGAATTTACCACATGAATGCACATCAACGGCCTTTGCCCTCATTCTTCTATATCAAAATGTAGAATTTCTTGGGACACATGGCACTGACTAACTCCAAAGCTCACACTACAATACACTCAAATGATATTTACTGTTTCTGCATCTACTGTGGAAACCAAACTTCAAAACTCTATTATCAATTGATATTGAAGAAGTATGTTTGTGTACTGCTCACTTCCATGACTTTGAAGTGAGTCAGGCTTGTGATAGTAGCCTGCAACTAGAAACTGCCACCTAAGTTTCACAGAGAATTTTGATAAAGCCAGACATCACTTTAAATCCCAACCCCACTGCAGTCAAGAAAAATTCCCATAAACTTCATGAGCATCTGGATTTCTTATGCTGTTGTACTGGGTTTGCATGGCAAGGTTTTGGCAGCGGGAGGGCTGCAGGGGTGGCTTCTGTGGGAAGCTGCCAGAAGCCTCCTCATGTCTGATAGAGCCAGTGCCAGCCGGCTCCAGGAGAGACCCTCTACTGGCCAAGGCCAAGCCCATCAGCGATACTGGTAGTGCCTCTGGGATGACAGAGTTAAGGAGAGGAAAAAGTTACTGCGCAGGAGCAAACTGCAGCCAAAGACAGGAGTGAGGATATGTGAAAGAAACAACTCTGCAGACACCAAGGTCAGTGCAGGAGAGGGAGGAGGTGCACCATGCGCTGGAGCAGATTCCCCTGCAGCCCGTGGTGCAGCCCATGGTGACGCAGCTGTGCCCCTGCAGCCCATGGAGGTTAGTGATGGAGCAGAGATCCACCTGCAGGCTGTGGAGGATCCCAGACTGGAACAGGTGGATGCTGCGGATGCCGTGAACCTGTGGGAAGCCCACACTGGAGCAAATCTGCTGGCAGAACTTGTGACCCCACAGAGGACCCATGCTGGAGCAGTCTGTTCCTGAAGGACTGTGCCCAGTGGGAGGGACTCATGCTGAAGCAGTTTGTGAAGAACAGCAGCCCATGGGAAGGACTTATGCTGGAGAATTTTGTGGAGAACCTTCTCCCATGGGAGAGACCCCTTGCTGGAGCAGGAGAAGACTGTGAGGAAGAAGGAGCAACAGAGACAACATGTGATGAACTGACCACAATACCCACTCCCTGTCCCCCTGTAACACTGGGGGAGGGGGAAAGGTAAAGAATTCAGGTGTAAACTTAAGCCTTGGAAAAAGAGAAGTATGGTGGGAAGATGATTTTAAGATTTGGGTTTATTTCTCATTATCCTGCTCTGATTTCCCTAAGTCAACTCTGTTTTGCTCATAACAGTAAGTGGTGAGTGATAGCTCACTGTTCTTATCTTGACCAATGAGGCTTACATTTTATTTTCTCTCCCCTGTCCAGCTGAGGAGAGGAGTAATAGAGCAGCTTTGGTGAGGACGAGGCATCCAGCCAGGGTTAATCCACCACAACTGCACAGACAAATGTCTACAGTAGCTGTTTTTTGAACTAAAGCAATGCAGGGAGTTGCAATAAAAGGAGAAATGAAAGAAAGCTACAGGATAAGAGAAAAACTCTCCCATGAACAGATTTGTCTTTGACTGAAGGAATCAGAACATTTGTTGTTCACATGCCACTCCCATAGCAAAGGGTTGGCTTTTAGTTCTTACTGTCTAACACCTAAAATACAGGTTGCAGAAATAATAGTTCATCTCCAGACCTTAAGGCCTGTTTTTTCAATCTACTTACAAGAGAGGGGAAAAGAGAAAATAGCAGAACTGCTTCCAAGAAAAAAACCACACTATTTTATAACTCTGACAGGTTGATAGTTCGAAATGATTCAGAAGTCCAGGAGTCTTCCAGCAATTAGAGATCCAAAGCTGAAATGCAAAACTTATCTAGCTCCTTAAGTACTCCTGGAGTAATCAGTGTCCAGAAAAACAACAAACAGCTTGTGCTAATCTATGAATGCGTAAATGTAAAATAACTTCAGTGAATGCCAAATCATGTTGTGACAGACAACAGCATGGGAGCTGCCTGACCAACCTATGTTGATTTGTATAGAAAGGACTGCGGCTTCTGGCATGTTTCCAAGTGAGTTAAAAAAGGCTGTCAACCTGTCTGTTTTAGCCAGAGGCACAGCAATGGCAGCTTGTGAAACATCACACCTGAAAAGCATTTATGTGACACATCTTTCTTCTTCTCCTTCTGACACACGGTGCAAAACCTGTAGAACCTCTGGACTTTTTCTCCAGCTTGTTTTGCATTAAATAAACTGACTTAGCCAATCATTAATTCCTGCCATCCTTGCTGATGCAGTATAAGAAAGAAACTGGGAAGTACCAAATGTGTAGTGCAGAACAAAAAATCCAGCCAACTCTTTTTGCATTAACACTCAATCCCCCATATACAATACTGACCCAGTCTTGTAATCCTTCTAAAGCCAAAACTGCCAGTTAGCATCTAAGGAGCATTTTAGGATGAAAAAAGGGTACAGCATTGCCAACCAATTGGTCCTGATCCTGCAGAGAGTTACACACAGATGTAACACTGTTCACAGGACTAGCACCACTCGTAATGCCAACATCTGCAGTGTAAACTGAGTGCTTGCTTAATTAACTGCAGGAGGAAGGCAAAATCTCTATCCATTCACTGTGTTGTCACATGGTGAAGAGTTCTGGCACAGGGATTTGGGCAGGAATGTATGGCCCCGGCTAGGGAAAGAGCAGGGTCTCTTCCTGCTCAGTGACAGCTCAGTCACACATCAGGTTAAACTGGCTGTCAAATTTTGAACTGCTATAAAGTAATTCTTCTTCAATGAAAGGAACTAATCATGCCTGCTCACTGACAAAACAACACTGACACCAAACATGAAGCAGAAACAATAGATGATGACAATATCACTGAAAAATAAAACACCAGACATAAAAATATCATGTCCTGAGAAGGCTAATGAGATAAAATACAATGAAAATGAGCTTATTTTTAAAATGGGTATTTTCAAGGATGTGAAGTGGTATAAAATTACTTCTCTGCTTCTGTTCAGAGGAAAGGAACAGGCTCCCAACTGCAATGCTCTACAATGTCAGTAGGGATAAAGAGAAAAATCCCTGCAAAATCCACAAAGGATCTCACCAAGAAAAAAAACTATCTTAAAAAAGTTTCATTCTACTTTAAAAGAAATTTAAGTATTTCCTTTCATGTTTATTATATCCTTCTTTAGCTGTCAGCTGTCCCTAATATCCTCTTGCAACAGGATACTACAGGATGCTGAAACCCCTAGTAAGTAGGATCTGGATGCAGTCATCTAACCACATCATCATCTCTACGGTAACCTAGGCCAGCTCTAAATACTGTAATCCTGTTTTACTACAGTAAAGCCAGTTAATGGCTTTCATTGAATGTTCCTGCCAAATAATGGTGCTCTAATATTTATTGACATTTCAAGTCTGTCCATCTCTTTGGACTATTTGTTATATTGAAAAGTGATGTGAGCACAGCATTCGTAAAAGAAAGGAAGCTATTACAGATTTCGGTCTTTTGATATTATCAAGGTGCAGTCCTGCAAACTCCAGCTTCTAAGTGGCACCACTGACTTCAGTGGCACCACTGCCAGGAGTCCTGCAGAGCAGAGAGGAGCTGGGGCAGGCAAGGGACCAGTCCTCAGCTCTTGGCAGGTTCTCATCAGACAGTGCCATTAGCAGTGGATTGTTGGTGGATGACCAGAGGATCCCATTGGCATGCACTGGATGTCCTAATTAAAGAGTGAATAAATGCTGTGTGATGGGCCCTGGGAAGAGGAGAATGCAGAATAAGTAGGATGGGCCAGACAGTTAAACAGGGGAGGAAATATTGCTTTGTCAATACTAGTGACAATTTAATTATTATTTTCCACAAACATTCCACTTAATTCCTTTTTGGGAGACAGATGGTTAAGTCCCTGAAAAACAGAGGAGCCCTTTTGCTTCTCAGATCATACAGAAGGATTGTTCTATTTTATTGGTATTCTATTTTTTATTGCCCTACTTTTTCTCCTAGCTTTTTGCTCTAGTTTTCTGTTGTTCCGTTTAATTGTTGTGGAAAAGCTTTACAGAATATTATTATTTCTAGATGGTTTTATTTTTTCTTGATGGGTGAAAAAAGTTGGCAATAGGATTTAATACTATCATTTTCTGTGCTATGTGTAAGTTTGGGTTCAGGAGTCTGCTTTTTGTTGCTTTAAAGCACCAGACATAAAAACCTACCTAATGAAACTAAGTGCAAGTTTTTTTGAGGCATCTTCCACCCTGCAAAATCCTGCACGAGTACGTACATCCAGGGCTTGCGTGTGCTTTTAGAAGGATGGGGTAGCACGCCATGAAGAATTTATAGCGGGAAGCAATCTCCTGCTATTACATATCCCTAAATATTAGTGTAAAGAGTCATTTATATTTTTAATAGGTCAGCAAGGAAAAAAAAAAAAAAAAACAAAACAAAACCGCAGGCATCAGGGTTGGCTCCTCTGCGACATATGGAGAATGGATATGGGGATAGATATGCCCAGCCTCCCCGCTGCCCAGGGTAGGTGGATTAAGGGGGCAGACGAAAGAGAAAAAAAAGCAAGATTAAACCTGACAGTGCTCCAGCAACCCCCCTCACACACACACGGCTACCGTGCCTCCACGTCGCCGTTCTTACCACAGATACCGGCAGACATCGGCACCAGCCCTCCCCGGCAGCTCCCGACCCCGGCCCCGCTCCCGTCCCGCTGCCTCCCCGCTCACCTTTCGGCGGCGGCCGACGAGCCCCGCGCCGCTCCGGGGCAGCTCCAGCAGCGCAGCGACCCCGGCGCGTCGGCCTGGCAGCGGGAGCCGGCGGGGGAGGCCGGGAAGGCGGGTGGGAGCGGCGGTGCGATGCCAGGCGAGGCAAATGGCTGAAGCGCAGGGGCCGGGCTGGCGGAGGGGCCGGGCGGGCGCGGGGCCGCGCTCAGCCCCTTTGTTCGCCTGGCAGGCGGAGGGAGGAGCGGGCACGGACCTGTTGCTGCTGGCGGCGGCTCCCGGCGAGGGGCAGCGGCCGAGCCGGGAGAACCGCGCGGTGCCCGCGCTGCCCCGCGGGGCTGAGGCGGGGCGGGCGGCGGAGCGGCCCCACCTGCCCGCGCTGAGGAGAAACTCCCCCCATGCGGCGCCGGGCGGGGAGCGCCGGGTCCTGCCTCACCTCCGGGCGGGGCCGGGCAGCCGTGCCGGGGGTAAGCGGGGCGGCGGCGCCGCAGGCAGGGCCGGGGGCTGTGCCGCAGGAGCCGCAGCGCAGCGCCCCGGCGGGAGCCCCGAGTGCCCGCGGCCCCCGGCCCCGCCCGGCCGCCGGCCCCGGCCTCTCGCTGCGGGAGGCGGCGCGGAGGCTGCCCAGACGGAGCCCCTGGGTTATTCAGGTGTCTGGCGGCGGAGGAACAACGCCGTGGAGGCCAGGTGGTTTCTCTTGGGGTGCAGTTTGCACCAGGGTCCCATTTTCTCCTGCGCTTCAAAGCTGAGACTCTCGTCAGGATTCCCAGAATTAGACCCGCTCTTAGTTTCTTGAAAAACCCTTTACTTCATGTTATTTGTACTCTGGGTCTGCTCCCGACGCAGGCAGTGGTACCTAACCCAGCTCAAGTGGCACCGCAGGGTGCAGTCTGATTTCTGCCAAGACAGCAGACATGCCGCCCTATCCCGGTCTTTCTGACCCGTTCCTGGTGCTGGGGTATATCGTATTCTCTTTGTAACATATAGTTTTCCTATGATACTGGTGCCTCCAAACACCATTGATCTGCAGGTTTTCTCTTTTCCCCTCTCCACTGACTCCAGGGTCCTGTCAGACTGTTTCCTCTGCAGTGGCCAGTGAGTGGCTCTCAGCCTTGGGAGACACTCCTGGGCAGACTTGAAATGCTACTACCGTCTCCTGTCTCAAATTAACCTGACAATTAATTGCTTCTGTGCTGGCAGTGTGGCCACTGTAGCTGTATGTTCCTCCAGTGTCATGGTTGTGATGGCTAAGCATGGTTAGGTGTCTTCTCCTTCATTTTGTCCCATTGCTTCTACTTTTTGACATCAGTTGTGCTAAAAAACTCTTACGTGTTGAGTTAGCACTTAATAAACTGAAGTGGTTGCATGCAGTTCTGGGTAACTGTGACCACTTGAAACCTTGGCTCCACTCGTGTTGTGCACTGACTTCAGAGCAGCCCTTAACCAGAAGCCTGGTTTTCAAGCAGAGGTCGCGTCTCATCTCGAGTGAGAGAGACCAGCACTCTTCTGGGTGCTACAAAGTAGATAAGCAATGTTCATACAGTGTCATAGGGGTCTTAGAAGAGACAGTAACCACAACGTGTGGCTTTAGCACAATTGCAAATGTGACACTGAACCCTGATTTGGGTCCATTACAAGGTTAGAATGTAAGTTTTGTACGTGGTTTTATTCCTGGCTAGCTGAAAGAAATTTCCATGTGATACAGCAGGTCCGTTAAACCCTGCCAGAAATAACTCGTCTCTCTGACATCAGGAATTAATATTCTTGCTGTTTCATGTTACTTTAAATACTATATAATTCAAGATGACACCAAAATTAGACAACTGATACAGCTATGGGAAATCATTTTTACTTTAAAAATCTCTGTTACTCTATTCCTCTGTGGAGTATTGCCTCTCCTTAAGGTGCCTGACTTCTATTCATACTGATGAGAGTTATGTGACCGTGGCAGCAGAGTAATATCTGGGATCATTTGAGATCATTCTGACTCATGCTTTCTGAATACATGACAATTTTAACCACTACTGGATTTTCTTAGCTCCTCTTCAGGTTTAACTGCCACATCACATTCCAGTATGAGTGTACACAGAGGTGTCTGAGTTATGGTTTCTGGAGACAATTTGAAAACCAGCAGTGGGTGGGAAGTAGCATATTGTGTTTTTATGGGCCATGTTTGCCCCTGTGGCTGGAGCCAGCAGAAGACCTATACAAAATCCAATCCCCATGGAGATCCTAGCCTGAGAACTCAGGTAGCCCTTGGCTGTTGCAGACTTTGTCCTCTGCCCTCATTGAACATTGCCAGAAGCAGATCAGGTAAAATGACCTCAATTCTGCTTTATGAAAGTTCAGCTTTGGGCAGCAATTCCCTAACTTTGTAACTCAGTCTACTTTTTTCCCACCAAGTTTCTTTACAGTTCCCCATGCCCCTTTGTCATTATACCCATGAGTGAAAACAAATATAAAGGAGTTGCTGACCTCTTAGCATAACTTTTGCAAAATACTGCTGCTCTATGGCCCATAGGCCAGGACACTTGCCATGGAGAATAAGGCTGCTCATCAATCAGCCTCACAGTCTCTGGTAGAACCAGATGTGATGAAAAAACTGGGACACTCATTGTAGGAATCATCTCAGTTTTAGTTGCTTGATTTCCCTACTTAACCTGAGTTCCTGAGGCTCCATTTATAATTAATGTACAGGAAAAACCATGTCTGAAGGGCAATTTTTCTCACCTATCTTTGACATCTTAGGATGAGGTGAATCATCCTTTGGTATTTCTTATTTCTCTCCATTAGCTGTAAAGTCAGACTGGTACAGGTGTAGACAATTTTTTAATGCCTAAATTAAATGAGATGAATTATTGTCCCAGTGTAGAAAAGACCTTGTCCTAAAGAAATCAGGTATCACACAGTTTACATGATACATAATTTGGTGCCTGATATGCATTTCTGTAGCCCAGCCAATGTGACAAATATTCGGGGGAACTGATAGATTATTGTACTGCTACTGGCCATCAGGACTTGCTAAGATCCTGTGTTCTGCAAGGGGCAATTAGCCTGGGGCAACAATAGTAGAGTGCGGAGTAGAGGAAGGAAGGGAAGCATTTGCTGTGCTCTGTCCCAGAAACCTTAGGTGGCCCCTGCCCAGTCACAAACAGCACACTCCCTTCTGGACATGCAGCCCATACTCTGTGTCTCTCACTTACCAGCAGTGGTGCTCAGGAATGAAAAGGGAATACAGTTTGGAACAAAAGAATTTTTATCAAGTGTTTCTCTGGTTAAAAAAAATTAAAAATCCAAATGAAGAAATAGTAGTGGGAAGGTTTTTTCATCTGACACACCTTTCTGTTTAAGCCACATCAGGCAAAACAAACTATTCCTTCTAGAAGGCATGATACTGTGATGTCGCCAGTGCAGAAATAGGCAATCGTGCTGAATGCCTTTCTCATGATAGGGTCACCAAGCAGCATCCTGATCCAGAGCACATCTCCTCAGAGCTTATCAGGGCCTTGCTCTTCCAGGGCAAGGTAATATCTTCTTTTCTTTCTCCCACTGGCTGCACCAGCAGCTGCATTGCTGCCATTCCCAGCTCGGAGGCTATCATGCAGGATTGGGTTATCCTGATAGCTGGAGCAACTGTGCAGCTCCTCAGCCAAAATTAGCCAGTAGGTCACATAAAAAATTATTCATCCCAGTCTCAGGTGGTTGATTCTTGGCAGAACTTCTCATTTAAGGAGGTTAGGAATAATTTAACCGAATAATTATTTTATCCAGATGAAATATTCACTCCACATCCTATGAAGCAAGAATCTTTAAGCCTTCCCTAGATAAGAGCTCAGAGTGTAGCTCACAGCATATGTAGGCTAGCTTCTCTAAGTAAGCAAAGCAGAATCCTGCAGGTAGTGTACCCATGGCAGAATGGAGCTGCATATGGGTCCATACTCAATTAGTTACCCAGCTAATTAGGTGGGCTTTGCAGCCTTCGCTCTCTGAGTCCATCGCATTGTGGGCACAAGTCCAGCATACTAGGCAGGACTGGTATGTCTGCACAGACTTGCCACCAGTGTATTCGAACATGCAAAGCTGTTGGTAGGCTATTTTTAGTTTTCTGGGTTGGTTGTTTTGTTGGGGTTTTTTTGTGATTTAGATTGGCACAAGGATGTATTGCAAAAAAAAATGTTGCAGCATCAAAATTCTGGAGCAGATAATAGTTGAAATTGGCTGGTATTCCTTCTGTGAATAGATACTGGAGTACCAGATACACAGTCATAGTACCCGATGTCAGTGGTCTGTACAGTGCCCAGAGATCTGATTCATGGCTAGAAGCCAAGATGTAAAACCAAAACAAAACAAAGAGAAAAGAAAACCTGACTTCTTTTGCTCATCCTCTGTTTAACAGCTGAACACTGTGTGAATTTTCACATTTCACTGTGTGAAATGCTTCTTGGTGTTGTAATACAACAGCCTCAAGGATTGGTTTGATGCTATTGCTGGAACAGACAAAATACTTATTGTATTTCTGCTGAGCAAAGATGCCTAAAATAAGTCTTTTATATTTGGAATATAAACCCTATACCTGCTGTATACATGTATACATGCAACACATGATATATTGTATGCATCTGATGCTGGGCCAAGCTGATCTGCCTGTGTGTATTACTTTTCACACATCCCTGTAATACACCCAGATAGCAGAATTGGAAGAAATGTGCTGGTTGCACCATGAGGGTTATCAGCTTGTAGCAGATAGAGCCTTGTAGCCGTAAGGAAAACAAATCATGAAGACTTCTTCAGTGTAGGGTTGCATACTTCTGTGCACCAGAGACAAATCAATACTGGTTTTAATTTAAGAAAAAGCAAGCAGCATAAAAAAAAAAAAGACCTTATTACCACAAACTTTTTTCACCCAAAAGAGTGTTCTGAATAGGTGGAGCAGCTTTTAATGAGGTTGAAAGCATCTGATAAGGTTAACAGATGGGGAATACACAGCATTTACTTAGATGAACAATTGAGAAAATGTGCACATCATCCCCTAATTTGCTAAAACTAAAACCCAAAAGAATTTGGAAAAAAACCCCAAAAGCCTACCCTTGCTCTTTACATTGCTGACATTTTCCAGTCATTTCTTCCCAGCCGTAATCAGCCACAAATTATCCCATCACCTGTCTCATCTACACGTGTCTATGATTATGGCCTGTGAGCAAAATACCTCGTTATCTGTACATTTCTCCCCAAATGCCATATGAAATGTTATCATGTATCAGTGTAGGCTGTAACCAGCTTTGCTCACCTGAAAGGCAAGGAAAGGACTGACACATGGATCCCACCTGATACGGCCTCATGGTGTGTGTCTGTAACCTCTGAAGTGCTCTTGAGTTCAGCAGTGCAGATGCAGCTTAAGTTAACTGATGGTGTCAGTTGCTTTTGATCAGGATTAAAAGCATCACAGGCTGCTCTGAGCAACACTGCAGAAGAGTGGTTGCTCTAACAAATCTTGGGGGTAATCCTCCTTATTACTGCAGGCAGTCTGTGCTACCCGACTCTACAGAAAGAAAAATCTCCTTAAAAGGGAACACTAAAAGGCATTTAGTTAGTGTAGTCTGGCAGGCATGTTCTGCAGCTTGAAATGCACACAGAGCAAACCAGAAAAGCTCACAGGAAACAATTCAAACAATTTGATTTGGAAGGCATGAGTGAATGCAGTTTTTGTGCTGACATTAATGGTGATCCTGATGCTCAAGTTGAAACCCACAGTTTCTCTCCAATGTGGAATAAGAGAAAGGAAAAATGAAACTTCTGTAACTCTGTAGCTAAGTTTTTTGAATTTAAAACCATACTTGTTATCTGCATTTGGGCATTTAAGATACATAGGTTTCAGTGGAAATCAGGTATTCAGTGCTTTGAGAAAACTCTGCTGGAGGCTCAGCTGAATCTTTTGATGTCAAAATACTCCTGAAATTGTATTTCCAGTGAATTTGTACAATGATTTCATCTCCCCCAAGGTGTGTCATTTTAATCCTAGGTGTTCTGGCTCATCTTGTAGGTTGGGGCACACACTAATGATAACTGTGATTATCACTGGAGTATAATAATAAGTACAACAGCAGAACTTGCAGTTCTGCTGTCAAGGCCTGTTTTGCTGGAGGAAAAAATCCCTTTGAACACCTTTGAAGGTCATGCTGTGAAAGACTAATTGCTTTATAGTGTGGTTTATGGAGCCTGGCCAAAGCACTTGAAGTACTTTTGGTCATATATTGGCATTGTTGCATTTCAAATGGAGTCACACAGTAAATCTTCATTTACTAGGAAATTTTCAGATCCTTTCATCTGAAGCAGTTCCAGTATTGCTTTGTTGACTCTTTGTTTTAGGAGGAAAAGAGTATTTCTGGCAGTTTGGTAGCTGGGCATGTCTTGAAAGAAAAAGCTATTAATTAAATAAGTACAATTGCAAGGCAGCAGCAACTAATTCTGAAAGATCTCAAGCTAGATTTCTCAAATTGAATAGCAGATAGATGTGGCAGTGTACATGCTGCACTTGTGGGGAAGCAGAACATAGATTCTACATACAGCTATAAAGCCCCTAAGTCTTAAAAGGCATAGGAAGCAGACCAGAATTTTGAGCTGTGGTGTGGTGCAAGCAGCTGATGAACTATCCCAGATTAACAGGGGCACTCTTCATACCAACTTGGTACCTGTATGGTATGTGTCAAGTCTATGCTAGTAGGTATTTCTATCTCCTAACTAGTCTCAAGTTCCAGACTGCTAGGCAACCATCCCACAGAAAGAACGTTGTATGGATACATGCAAAGCTGTGTCAGTATCGGGAAACTAGAGGCAGAAAGCCTATTCTGCAAATGGCACCACACAATTTACTTCCACGTAGTTAATCAGTCCCTAAAATACAGCAGGTAAGTGGCTTTGCCAATGCTGTCTGACGGGAGCAGCCCAGGCCAGGCTCAACCCCAGCCAGCCAACTACTACCTGTGATCACAGCTCAGTGCTCCAGTTGTTGCCCTAGTCCTGGCCAGTTTCCTCACACAGACATTTTCCATCACTACGTGTACAGGACGCCTGCAAGGAGGAGACTGTTTAAAGGACTAATCATGGGCTTCAAGAGCAGCAATGGCTTTAATCTGTGTGCTTTTACAGACTCATCATATAGCTTCAAGTCAGGCAAATGCTTTTAATCTTATTTTCTTCCTAGCTACAGATATTAATCTGCCTTCTTAACAGGACTATTATTATGTGAAGTATTATTACTAGAAAGCTATGTAAAGCAATCTAAAAATACTGTTATCAGCTCCATGGTATCACTCATTGCAATACAGACTAACTCATACAGAACCCTCCATTACAGCTGCACCTTTCAAATGACTGATATTTCTCATGTCCAAATGCATTTTGCAAAAACCAATTTGTCTATATGCATTTAGAAAATCAAACAGGACACAAGAGAGAGGAACAGTGAAGTTTAAGCACTGAACCACCGTTCAGGAAACCCTTCCCAATATTCAGGCCTCTCTCAAAGAGGCAGTAAGCAATTTTAGCCCTCAGATTGCCATCATAAATAATGAACTGTAAATTCCCATTGGGACAGAATCTGTCTCCAGGGGTGTGCAGGTATCCTGCACTTGTATGATTTGATGTTTTTCAGAGCCATGTATTAAAGAGATGTGGTATAAAGCCAGGAGCAAAAAGGCAGGCTTTCCTAGCAACCAAAGAATTCTCAGTAACTCTTCTTGTTTGTTTATACTAGCACAGGTACAATCGAAAAGGCTATTGCCGAGTCTGATAAATACAATCTCTGTATTTAAACACAATCATGGGATTATGTATATATCCTTTAGGGCAGATTAGTTAGAAAGAATTGCCTGTTAGCAACTGAAAATTAATTTCCTCTCTTAAAGCCTTTGCTCTGCAATACTCATTTTCAAAATTAATGCTTCTCATTTGTATGCAGCATGCATGCTGCCCAAGTGCTGATGCATACTCCACATAGACAGCATAGTAGAAATTTTACTGCCTAGACACTATTGGGGTCCATTGATACAGTAATCAAACCTTATAATAAATGACTGCATAATTTTCAGAAACTGCATTTGCTGGTGCTTAAATTGTAGAAATATAAAACTAAAAAAAAATTAATCATTGTAATCCTAGCAACATATCCTATTTTCTCTTTCATGAATCCATTAATATATATATTATTCATTAATGCATGACCCAAATTCTAGCCTTCTAGTTAAAATGACAGCCCAAGATGTTCTTCTGAAGTTAATTTTTTTCATATTTTTTATTAAACATTTTTCTCAATTTATACTTTGAACATAAATACACAAGCTTTATGGCTCATGTTACAAAAGACACTACTATGTGTTAGAAAACATATATAGAATATCTTGTAGTGGTTACATTTGCTCCCCTTTTTTCCTATTGTTTTCATAACTTCTATTAATCTAGAAAAGCAGTATCAGAAAGCAAAATCCAACCTCCTAGCAGCACAGTCTACAACAGCTATAAGGACTACATGCCAGCTCTAAGAGAAACTTTGGTTCCTGCCTGTTTTCATAGTAAGGTAATACCAGCAAGTTGCATGTCAGAAAGAAACATCACACCTTGTGCTTAGTTACTAAAATCTAGTTCATGACAATATGTATCTTTAAAGTCAGACATACAGCTTCTCTTTTGCTTTACAGCTTAGTAAGATAAAGATAGTTATTTTCAAAATAGAAGAATTTAATGAGGAACCCATTCTGTTCTTACGGAAATCACTGGAAAAAGGCCAATGTACTTTCAGAAGAGCAGATTTGTACTTTGTTTCTACTGTTTTATTGACAGAACTGAAGAAAATCACATTTCAGCTGAAAGACAGGATAAATGTCTCTTTACAACTCTCATGAATTACTGCTAGTGGATCCTGTAATAACACCATGCATGGATTTCCAGTTGAGTGTGTGGTAGACTCTGCTTTCTGCTCCTAGTGATCAGGATCCATGAGGGAGTAGATGCCATTCTCCAGACCTGAAGGCAGGGATGTGGAATACCATGCCCAAGGAGCATGCAAAATAAAACCTGTGGTCTTTTTGCTGCAGTGTAGCAAAGGGATACTAGATTATATATGCTTTATACACAGAAGAATCTTTTAACTTGTTTTTCAATATACATACATTAAACTGTACAATGTAGTACTTCCACACAGTGGGCAAAGAGCAGCTCCCAGGGCCATAGCTATGGAAGAGTATGGAAAATGAAACCGGCCTTGATCTCTCAAGCCAGGGGAGGCTAGGCAGTAGGTCAGGGAGAAGAAAAAAAGTTCGGGAAAATGTTGCCAGCTGCCTGGCTTAGAGGCACTCTGCTTTTTTTTCTTTTTTTTTTCCTACCAGGACTCAAGCCAACACTAAGCCTATGCCAACACTGACAATACCCAATTGAAGTTGCAAGACACACAGCAAAAGACATGGAATAAAAGCAAAAAACAGTAATGAAGATCCTAAGCCTACAATCCCATCTATAACAAGTATCCTTTGTGATTCATTGAAATCCATGCTATTATGGCTCAAGTATCTTGTTCTAATCAGGAATGTAGGATGTGGACAAAGCCTCTGGAATCAGGATGCATACCTGATTTTGAAATGCCTATTTTGGTGCCACTTAGCAGGCAAAGACTGCCTTCACCAGCATTCCCTCTGTCCCACTCACTTGGTGTCAGGCATCAGGGACTTTAGTCCAGTGCTCTGTCAAACTTGCTCAGTCAGCCTACACACTGATTTTGGGGCCACCTTGATAGAGGTCTGCTTTTTAAAGCAGACAAGACTGTAAATTTAAGACACACACAAATCTGCTGCAAAATTAAGAAAATAAATTTCAGCAACATTTTAAAAACCCCAACCCTACTGCTATATCCAACAAAATACCTCAGTCTCTAGCACTGTTTGCCTTGAAATGGCACATGCTGGGAAACACTGCCATTATGGTTGATAGTGATTTAAACCAGGCAGATTGAAACAAAACATGGTGGAATCAAGGCTTTGAATTAGAAGTAGCAGAAACAATTTCAGAGCAAATCACCCTTTTACTGGGATAATAATGGTACCAAAGTAGCCAGAAGTTTTATTTGATTCTAGTCAATGCATACATCTGACAAACATTCTATCTACTTCAGATATACTTAACTGGCATTTTACTGAACTAACGGACAGTATTAGTTACTGAAACTTAATTATACTAATTTCTCTGTATTTCAGTCTACTGACAAGGGAAAAGAATTTTCCCAGCGACTCAATTCAAGTTACCTGTAGTAAACAGATTTTGACTGAAGGATGTGTCTCATCACCATTTCTGGCAATGTCTTTATGAGCTGAAGCTTTTGTCTTATATTTCACATGTGCAGAGATTAGTGCAGCAGGCAATTTCAGTAGGAATCCCAAATTCAAAGTTTCCTTTGGAAATACATCAATTCATGAATAAAACATTTATTAGGTCCCTACTTAGAATTCATCCCTCTAACAGTACTAAAGTGACAACTTGCCCATGTGAGGGACTGAAGCTCTGCACCCCACTTTCCCAACACCCATTTACAGACTGCTTTGCTGAAACTGGGTGAAAAGAGGTGCCCGCCATATCTCTGATGTTGCACTGTGACATTATTTGATAGATGCTTGTCTGGGGACACAGCACAACTCAGCTGACCTCTAGTGATTACCTGCACTTTCTATAGATATTCCTATATTAGTATATATCTTCCCAATTAATGACTTAATTAATAACTTCATTATTAATTTACTGCATGTGCATGCCTCCTTAAAAATGTTACAGTCCATGTTTAGCTTTGATATTGATTTGCAGAGGGAGGATGTGTTAGCAGCACTGTAATACACAGCTGTCCTGTATCTGTATTTTCTATTTGCCTGAAGCCATCACATCCTTGCAACTTTCTCTGTAACAAAAACAAGTCGCAGACACATTGTACCTACCAAGAAAATTTGTACTTTTGTACTGCTTTTTGTACTGCAACATTTCTAATAACACTGAGCATTAGAAACTAGTAGTTAAAAAAAATCTATGTTCTATGTTGAAATAAACAAATACTGATTAATTAATATAGCCAGTTTTCTTCTAGTCCAACTCTGGTTTGTGGAACGAAGCTTTAAACTATTACAGTTCTTGCCAAATTAATATTAGCTCGCATTAGCTACTTATTATTTATTATTTAAAAATATTTCCTAATTTGTTAAAACCTACTGTTCCATGCAATATGTCACTTTGGAAAAAGTAGGAACAACTGATTTAAGTAAACAGAAACCAGCATGAGACATGGAATGTCTTCCCTGCCTTCCCTAAGTGCTATAGAACATAATTATGATATTTATAAATGTGAGTATAAATAAGGTAAGAGATTCTAAAACCATTTAAAAGTCCCTAGCAGTTCCTTTTTTTCTAAATATCAAAGACAGCACCAATAGCTAAACATTTTCCAATACTCCAACACTGCAGAATGTTCTAAGTATGTGAAGACTTGCACCCTTAATCCTGTGATCCAAGCCTACTGAAATAGCTCCCAGGTGTGTAACGTCTATCCGCTTGGGTCCTAAGCTGGTATTAGCCACAAAAGGATATCACACTTTTTTAATAGCAAAAACAATCTTAGATTTAGTTCAGTTAGATATTTAATAGTGGGATTTGCCAGACCATTACTGAAGACACTAGTTCATCTTGTCGCTGCTGCTTGGTCTTCTTGTTTACTCTTCTGTGTCCTTGGCCACCAGAAATTACTAATACTGAACTTGCTTTCATTTTCTTAGATTTCTGTCTTTTACTTTTAAATGAGATATTTTGATCCTTCAAAAGCTCATAAATGTTACTGTCCTCTGGTCTGTGTTCTAGGGAACTTGATCCATGAGACAAAGTAAGGGATCCAGAAGATGATGACAAGTCACTTCTTTGTGCAATGGACCCTACTGAATCCCCCAGCCAAACTGCAGTGTCCTGGGTGTTACTAAGGGAAGAGCCTGGTCTTTCACTGTGCAGAATGTTCTTTTGGTCATCGTCCTTAGGTTCTGAGCCAGGAGGGAGGCTGTTCCTCAATTTGTTTCTGTTCTTCTTGTTTATAGATGTAGCTGTTACAAGAAACTTGACTGGGCTATTGTGTGCATGGTATGACACCATTCCTCTTCCTGGAGCCAAAAGAAAAGACACAATTAAAGAACATTATTTCTCAGACCACAGTGTTCTACCATAATTAGTTCATGAAATTTGCTCAGAATAGCGTAACTCTTAAAGCCCTATTACATGCATCCAGTCTTTCGCTTTGTGTGTACACTGTTTACAGAAAAAAAATAAGTACAAAAATAATGTTCTACCACAAGTGTTTTAGGACTGTACTAATAAATCGGCTGAAACATGGCATATGAATTTTAGTTGATGTACTTTTGTGTTCTGTTCTCACTACAGCATGAGCACAGAAATACTGCTGGCTTTTTAGCTGGCATTGACACAAACATAACACTGAGTTTTCTCCAGTAATCCCCACATATTTTGTGAACCCCAGACCAATCCTGTTCTACTTCTGTACCTTTCCAGAGTAGCATAAGAACATTTTTTTCATTGCAACAGACCCATACACACTATACAACAGGAACTAAAACTCATCCTTCTGGTTGTCTAGTTACTGTGACAGATTCATAAGGAATTGACAGAACAATCATTTTTCTTTTTTTTTTTTTAAGTATTTAATTAGTGGTATATTGGTGGTACAAGGAAGATTTACACTGTGCAAATCATCAGAATGTATGAAAAACAAATTGCCCATGGCCAAATTGAGAAGCTGTAACAGTATCAGTAGATTTGCCCTTTACAAGCAAAAATAAGAAAGAAAAAAATATTGAATTCTACGAAGTAAGCTACAATATGAAAAAGAGCTAGGCTAGCAAGGGGAAAAGCCCAGAAACCTTATAAATCCATCCCTAACTCCCTAATGCATTCCACATTATAAGAAAACACATTTTGCTTTTACAGATAGTACAATCATATAAAGATGAATTATCACTATTTGAAACATAATGGGGAAAAGCCACAGCTTTTGAGTTCAAAATACAGTTATCAAAGACTATTAAAACAGATCTCTAAATGTAATGTTGCTAGATCTGTGAAATCTGACAAATCTTGATCCCAGATAAATGCAAGAATATATCACATAAACCACAATAATAAAAACAGAAAATGGAAGAGAGATTTTTTGATTCTGCAACTATGCGTATTCTTGTATTGCATTTATTTTCACCTAAGATAGGTTCCAGATTTTTACAAAGCATTTATCCTGTGTCATACCAGATTATTGCTGCGTATTTTGCTGAACACAGAGGATTTCATTTTCATTTTGCAAAGTTATATAACCTTTTTTCCCCCCTGGAGGAAGCTGCAAACAGCTTGCCTCATAAACTCTGCCAGCTTCCCTCTGCAACACAGAAGCTTGAGCAGAATTCTGAATCCAAAACATTGGGGGAAAGTCCCTATTAAACACACTTTTAAAACCTTGCTTCTGCTAGTAGTTTAAACATTTGTGAAGTGATACAGCAGCATTCGTGTGTTCATATTTCAAACGGGGTAATATGAAAGTAACTCAATAAATACATCTCTCCAGAATGCAAACACCTTGATCACTGTTCAAAAAATTGAATATATACTCTCATATATTCTAAGTCTCCAGTTTGGGGGAAAAGGGAACAAAACCAGTTTATTCAATAACCAGTTAGACAGCATGCTAGTTTTCAGTATCTGTGTCTCTAATACATCTATTTTCCCCAAATCTAGAAAGAAGACTGCATTCTCTTCTCATGCCCATATATTTGGCTGTACTCCAACAGGATTAATGTCTATCTCTTAAAGAAAAATAGTTGTCCCCTTTCAAACAACTGAGACAAAACTAGACAAGTATCTGGATAATACTGTAAAGCTTGGAAAGAACAACAAGTATAATTTCATCACACAGCTCTAGCTTTTATCTAAGCAATACATATATAATTTGGCAGGTTCACTTAAGTTACTGGCAGAAGAGAACTGACATCTTCAGTACTCGATCCATTTGAGAAATTTCACTCACCAGTTACTTTGGGAATCCCCTGCAAGCGTGGCACCGGTAACGCTACTATTATGCCCAGGTTTGTTCCAACCAGCAATAAACCATGGCACACCAGGAGGCTGGTCACAGAGACACGCTGCTGCCCTGTGGAGTTCAACAGGTGCTCTGTTACTGTTGAGCGATGACCTTTGCCTACATCAAAGGAACTTCAGGCAAACACAATCAGCTGTACCATCTCAATTCAGCAAAGGCAAATATTTTCCTGGATTATGGTATTACATTTTACATACATGGCAATTCAAATACTATTGAACTTCTGAAACATTCTGCCCTAAATCTCTAAACCACAGCATCTAAAGGTAGACACAGACTGTCTCTACAAACATGCTTTTAAGAACACGCTATGTTTGTATGTTCCCAACAATAAAACTGAAAGGCATTTCACTTCACAATACTCAGTTACACACTATAGTCAAGACTCAAGCCTGTTCAGAATTACTTTTTTGTCCAAGTTTTTAATCTGTGAAACTCTATCAGAAGTGCTGTGTCCACTTTGTGTGTTTGGGTCCCCGCATACAAGAATGGCATTGGCATATTGGAAGAAGTCCAGTGGAAAGCAACCAGGATGATCAGGAGACTGGAAACATTACAGGAAATGCTGTCTGCACCTACCTGATGGAAGGATGCACAGAATACAGTCAGACTCTATGGAATACATGTGCACAGCAATATGGTAAGCCACAACAAATCAAATTTAGAGCATGTGAAAATTGTATTCTACATAGGGAAAAGCTGCTTCACCATAAAGGTGGTCAAAAACTGCAATGGGTTGCTCAGAGAGGTTGTGGAATCTCCATCCTATGCAAAAATAGTAAAAATTTGGCTGGACAAGACTTTGAACAAGGTCTAATCAGGCCTTCTTCACAAAGGTTGAACAAGACAGCCCCCAGAGTAACTTCTAATCAAAATTACTCTGTGATTCTATGATTTTCTACAACATTGTTTGCAGGATTGATATTTTTCTAATGAAAACAAAGTCATTTTTACTTGCAATGCTTACTAAAACTATGTTTGATTCAGTTTAGATGGATTTTCAAAATGGCCTTGACAAGTTTCAGGAACGGAAACTATGGTCTGCACAAACTTTTTCCCAAGTTTATGGCGAGGAGCATTTAAACTCTGCTCGAAGCTCTAAGAGTTTCAGGTTCAAAACATACACATTCTTGGATTTATTATTAACTCTACATGTAAGAGAGTGGTCATTCCATCTTCATCATAGCTCTCAAGTTGTGAATCACTTCATCAGTAGGTTGAGAATTTGGATTCCACATTTGATTTAACTTGGGTGAACCCTCATAGTCTACACTTTGGAGTAGGGTCTTAATTATGGTATTTCACAAAGGAATGCATTTTCTGTCTTGTCCCTTGAAGCTGAGATAATTTACATCCAAGAATATATGAATTACAGACTCACTGGGAAAGCAGGGAAGGAGCAGCTTGACTGTAGCCCAAAGCACTTGACTGGAAAACAGGAAGCAGACCACAGTCCAAGTCTTTCCTCACAGAACTTTATAAAACCAAAATATTAACCCAGCAATGGTGTGTTTTAAGAAGCCCATATAGGGTCAGATCTGAAATCCAGGTGCTGTCTACCTAAAAGCACATCCTAAAACACCCTAAAGGCAAAATGATCAGATGATCCTTGGCAGGTGTAACAAGGACAAGTAAGTTTAAAAGGCTACATCTACCCGTGCAGACCTTTAGAGACTCCTCAGTTGATTTCCATGAACTATAGGTGTTTATGCTGGTAGGATGCATCATCCCTTCTAAGCTAAATAAGCAAGGATGCTCTATGTTGTACACAAATTACAAATCCTTTGAAGTGTGGTGTTTCCCTTTTTGATGGGTTTTTTGTTTAGTTGGGTTTTGGTCTTAGGGTTTTTTGGTTTTGTTTTGGCTTTCTTGAGATATTAATGGGATTAATTTAGTTTCCAAAACAAAGCACACAAAGGCACTCCTTCAGCACAAAAGTTTTAACAGTAATGTCCAAATACCTCTGTATTCTGGAGTTTTCAAAAATCAGTATTTGAATTCTGTGATTTAGAACTCAGGCTTACTCAAGTTATATATGACATGTGAGTCTTCTCCTACCACCTGTGCCACAGCAAGTACAAGCTAATTACAGGTTAGCTTAACTTAGAGCTTGTTTTACAAACTACACAAATACTTGAGTACAATTTTTTAACTTTTAACAATTATCAAAGTCTCCAAGTACACAGCTGCCTCTCAACCCCCTGCAGAAGCAAGATGCTCCCATTTTTAAACAACTGCTCTTTAATGCTTTTTAAAGCATTTAAAAAGTAACATTATATTCATGATTTCATACTTCAAACC
Source organism: Corvus kubaryi (assembly GCF_017639235.1). Classification (NCBI taxonomy): domain Eukaryota; kingdom Metazoa; phylum Chordata; class Aves; order Passeriformes; family Corvidae; genus Corvus; species Corvus kubaryi. The sequence goes on along the minus strand of NW_024582091.1, from coordinate 1,322,626 downwards.
TGAAGCAACTTTTAGACAGGAATTTTTACCTGGGGAAACTGGCAAATATGCATTACTGTTTCCACAGGCAAAACCACCAAATTATCAGCCAGCAACTTGGAATCTTAAACACTGAGCACAGCCTAAAGCATGAAACAGCTATAGCAAGGTCAAAACAGAAATTGCTTGCCGTGAAACCTTGGAAAAGCAGGAAACATCTCCATCTGAGAAGACACTTTGAAATAATGTGAAACAATTAAAATATAGATAGATAGATAGATTTTAAAAAATTACTATTTTAACATATTAATTTATCTGCTAGCCAAGGTTTGAAATCATACTTATCTTTGTTATTTTCTGAATTTTTGTTTTGATTTATTTCAAATTCAGAGAAAAATAGCCAATCCAGTTCTCCAGAAGGTATTTTGCAGTAAACAGAGAAATTAACAAGTTAAAAAGGGAAAATGATAAACATATATGCCAAAACCAATAAAATACTCATCTTTAAATAACAACTTTTAGATCACACTGTCCCATTGAAGAAAAAACTGTTAAAACCTGTAAAATAATCTGACCAAGATCTTGACTTTACAAGAACTGAAGCCAATATTTAAGCTTATATATGGACAAATGGTTTTACTGTGTATGGTCTGCTCTGCATTCACCCTTCTCAGGTCTCCATTACAACCACCACCAGAGCTGGATAAATCCTTATAGATCTGAATTCAACCCCAAACAGGTGCAAGGACATTACTGCATATCCTCTAACACGGCCATGCTGCTCTTACAATGTAAAAAACCAGCCCACAGTACAGATCTGCTGGGCTGACCTAACATTTTCTCATCTTTTTTATCATTTCCCAGCAGTAGGATCATAAAGCAACTGCACTTCATGGTCTGGCACCTGGAGGGGTGGGAAAAAAGCAAGCTGGAAAGCCTCATAGCAGAGTTTGTTTTCCGTAGAGAGGAAATGATACTTTTTTTTCTTTGCTTTTGTCATCTGTTTCCAGGAAACACACATGCCATTAGAGGATATATGGATATAAACAGAATATAGCAACTTAAGCAGAAATCATCTCTCTGTTCAAAAGGTAACCTGTCATCACCTATATAAGCATGAAGTATCAAGGTCACAGTAATCATAGTAACTTCTTTAAAAGGGCAAATTCTTTTAGAGCTGAGAGAAAAAACATGTTTAAGGATGTTCTTTAATATAATACTGACTGTGACTATGAAAAAACAAATGGTCTGTTCATGTACAGTATGATATTTTTTGGTGTGAGATGCGATAAAGGCTGGTGAAAAACTGCCTTTGTTGAACCTTCAACTACAGATCACAAATATTCAAGCATAAACTTGCTCTACAAATGAAGTATGTTGCACTAGTGAAATGTGTGTATTTGTCTTCAAATGTTAATAGATTTCTCTGCTGCTCAGTATGCCCTCTGTTAAGATAACAGAGCTGTGCTTGGGCTCCTTAAAAGCAATCCAGCTGTACTGTGAATCCACAGTGAACTAGACAGAGAAATAAATAGCTAGCTGGACCTATAACAATAATGATGTTCTTCCTCTCAACCATTCTCTTCCTTTCTCACATGGCATTTGGTCTTTCGTTACAGAACACAATCTTGTTATACATTATTAAGAAATATTTCTGATGATATATGAAATAAAGGTAGTATAGACCAGTCTAGACTAAATGCCTATCCCACAGTCACCTCTGTGACCCTGGTTTAATTTCCAGTCCTGCATTCCTAAACACAAACTTTCCGTAACTCCAGAAAGCGAGAGCCCTCCCAGCTCCAACACTCATTAGTGGACTGCCACAGATTTAAAATTACCTCCAGCAGATAAAAGAATCTGCCAGACACAGTCTGCTTTTTTGCGTTACTAAACTTCACCAAATCGTAAGGACAATCGCCTTCTGTGCCATTTCACTCCCCTGTGATTCTGTCCTGTCCACTGTGCTGCAGGGCTGTCTTCTCCAAAGCACAGGAGACACATCCTTTACAAGATAGAGAGCAGTGATATTTAAAACCATCTTCTCCCAAGGACAGAATTGGGGAAATTTAATGCTATGAGAACTCATTATTAAGGTTAGGAGACCCTCCTACTCCACTTAGTTACTATAGCTATCTTTTAAGTACAGTACTGTAACTCACAGTAACCATTCCTGACAGTGACAGTAAGTTTTTCTTTTACTTGTACTGTATAACTACAAAAAAAATTCATTACCTTAAAGAAGCAACGTTCCTCTTATTTACATTACTTTAAGTAAAGACAGAGATGACATCTCTAGTTAGCCTATCAGGTCAGTATTACATAATGTTACTACTGAAATCCTGGGAAAAGAAGTCCAGCTTCTTCAAAGTTATACAGAGATCTTGCCTTTTTAATCTCTCTTCTTAAGACTCTTAGCAGTATTTTTACACCAATTTCTTCTCTCATTTCAATACCACTTGAATTTTTTATTTATGTGTTATTTTTACATATTAAGGAACTTCTGTTGAATTTCAGAAAACTAACAGAGCTTTTCCCTTTAAAACTAAATGTCATAAAAATCTCCCAAGAAAGCAAATACATATATTGTAAATACACAGCAATTTCACTGTGTTGTAATTCAGTTTCACTTTGTTGGTTTTTTATCCTTTTTTATCTCAGTATATACTATACAGAACTTGATTTATTCTTTATCTCCTTTCAGTTCCAAAACTGCTGCTTTTGTTCTTACTGCTGCTTTATTATGTAAACCTCCTACTACTCTTTTAGCTTTTGTTGTTGCAGCATTTTTGAGATCATATAAACAGGCCTGAGAGCTGCTGCTAAATAATTGAAATTCATTTCATTTTTAGAAAGGAGTCTCCCTTTGAACGTTTGCTGTAATAATGTCCTACTCCCGAAATAAACTTCCATTTCCATTCACTGGTGTGCTTTCTGTGAAGACATTGAGAGAAAAAAAAAAAAACCAAAAAGGAACTAAAATGGGTAAGGATGACACCAAGGAGCTATAATTAGCTAGAACTCTTTTACAAAAATAATGGTATGGTATGTTAGATCAGCAGTTTTATTGCCATGGCAATGAACACAAAGCTAAATTCTGAAGATTTTTATATGCAGAAAATATGTAAAAGGGAGGTCCTACTTCCCTTTTTCCCCCCTGCTATGAACAGCAGAACATACTAAAAGTTAATCTTTTTACAATTGATCTTGACTTCTTTGCATAATTGTGATGAATTCAATCAAATAATCTATTTAAGGGCAGGTGATTTGCTGCTGTTCAGTGCTGGAGCTACAGTCAAACCCCACAAGTAAAAAACACCCTGTCTAGAACATGACAAACAGACACAATTTATAATAGAGTTTCATTGCAAAGCTAATGTCATCTGAAAGAAAACATGGTAAGAAGACAGAGACTGAAGAAGTGAAACATTTTTGATGTAAGATTTATATCTAATTCCTGTGAGAATATAATATAAATATAATCTCTGTGTGGGAAGAACTGGCTTCTGCTAGATAAACTAAGCAATAAAGCTGGCATACACATTGCCCATAAAAACTGCAGAAGCTTGGTCTATTGCAGTCTACAGATAGGGAGAGACAGAAGGAATGGTTGTCCACTCATGGATATCTCATGCTCAGCCATGCCAGTACCACTTTTCTCCTCTCTCCTCCCAGCACTGCCACAGCTCCCACCTGATGTGCTTGCTGATGCTGAGGTCCTTGTCACTCACTCGCTAAACTGATACAAGCCATTGCAACTGCCTGTGGAACAGCTTCTGTCTTAAAACACGTTAAGAGCTGTAAAACTTTCTCCTAACAACCACGTTTCATTTAAGACTAACCATTTAATTCAAAAAATTAGAGCTCCAGTCAGCAAAACACTGAACACACTTTGAAACGGCAGCATGGGAGTGGTTCAGCTGAGTTCCCTGGGTCTCCTGATGAAATTAAGCAAGTGGTTTTTTGGTCCCGATCTTAGGCAAAATAATTCCATCATGCACATGATTCTAAGGTTCCAAAAGCAAATGCTAATCTCTGCAAACTAAACACATTTTCATGACAGATTACATTGTCCAACTGTTTCACAGTCACACAAAAAATATGACCAAACAGAAGAATCCACCTGCTTATCTATCGAATTATATTGATAATCTCTAAGGAGAAGACCTGTTACTCAACCAGCTCACTACACACATTGTTTGCCTGGGCAGGAGACGAACTATGACTTACTAAAGCAAATAGCCAGGAGACATCAGACCCAAAGTCTGAGATGAACCTTCTAATTCTGGCCTAATCTACAGCACTGGAGAACAAGAGTTATAAAACAAAAATGTTACCATAGGATGCAATTCAGCTACCTGGCAACATATTGTGAACAGGTGTGGCAATGTTAACATCCTGGAGGTGTTTCAGTGTCTCCGTGTGGAACAGTCGAAGAGTAGATCCAGATGTGAAGGCAATCCAGACTCCCACTCCAGCAACAGCCATGTGAGAGATTACCATCCCTTCCTCTTGATGGGCTTCAAAATGGTTCTGCAAGAAAAACAAGGGCTCTATAGGGAGATGCAAGTCAAGGATATCACTCAACCTTTCTTACCAGCTTTTCAGTGTAGGCAGTGTATCTTCATCCTCTTTGACAAGGACAAAACTTTCTCTGCTTCGCTCAGGATATGTTCTGATAGCTGCATATGATGTGTTAATTTCCCAGGGACTTTTTCTGGAAATATATCATCATTAGTATGGAAGGATTCTCAGTTCTTGAGCCAAAGTTCCACCTAATGACAGAGTAACTCAGATTTTCTGTTTTTTAAAAATATTGCATGATAGAGGCTGGAAAGCTCACAACAACTCAGACTTAAAAGGATTTTGTATTTCCTTATTGATGCTCCTTTGGGAAAACTACCACAGCTGTACTTTTATCTACAGCAGAACTTCTCTTTCAACAATAAAAAACACTTTTCTTTTGTTCTGCCATGGGGTGTTTTCATAACAAGAATAACAGACTGCAATAAAAAGTCATATTTAGAAAGTAGAGTGTTTAAGAATATAAATACACAATTATTTGCTCAGTTACACACATAACAATGTGAGCCTTAATACTGTGGCTTGGTTTTTGATGCTTCTGAATTTCACAAGTATTAGCTGTTTTATTTTCCTGCCTTTCAAAGAATTGATGCTTCTCATTATAAGCCTCTTTCTATATGTAAGTAACACAACACTTTGAAGATAGACCTTTTTCCTTCATCTCATGCCTTCACAGTTACAACCCGGCTCCAGGAAGGCAGAAACCTCTCTACATGTCTCTATTAACATGTGAGATAAAGCTGTAGTAAAGTTCCTTAATCATTAACAAGAAAGAGGGATTTTTTTTTTCCCCTAGTTTTCTCTTGTAAGAGGACTGTCTCTGAAATTGAACACTGCCTTTTATTGTTGTGCCAGTCTGCTAAACATAAAACTCACTTAGCTAAATAAATGACTAACTGTTCCTTGGATAAAAATCTCTCTCTGAGGGGTATGGAAGTAATAAGTGCTCTAATATTCACTTAACATATTATATACTCTTTATTATATTTGCAGAAAATACTCTAAAGTACCTCCTTCTTGCTTGTGAAATACACTTAAATTTTCCAGGCATTACAATTAAGAGTTACATTTTGGTATTTTTTTCATTAAAATCTAAATATAATAGGGTTATAGATATATTGTCCAAATTTTCCATCAAATTCAGCTAACAGGCTAAGATCAGAGACAAAGAATAAAACTTTAGGACTTCCACAAAGCATTACATTTGGTATTATTATTAGTAAGCACATAATATTATTTTCATACTTCATTACTGCATAAATTATTATTTTCAGTGAGAAATCTGCTGTTTAAAGAGAATGGGAATTATCTTTTGTGTTTTTCATTTGTTAACACTATTCTTCAAGTGTTCAGTTTTTAGTAAATGAACAGAGAAATTTCTCTTCAGCTGTCAGGCAGTAGTTCAGTTTTTGAGTGTTACTGTATTACCTTTTGATTCTTTGAATAATAACACTTCAGAATGAGAGGTAAGCAACCTGGTAGGCACATTTATATTCACTGTTTTCCTCAAGTAACCACCATTCATTCGACGTTACCAAATGATATACACAATTTGAAAATCATAAAATTTATTCAACAGAAGAATTTATCCATCGAGAACATCTTTCAAATTCAGAAACAGCCCTTATGACTAGATTTCCTGATATTCTCATCATGCATGTTCCACTGCAAAAAGATTCTAAAATATTTACTTTGTTTATAGACTCATACATCCCTACATTGGTGACTAACTGGCTTTTGAGAACTTCTAGGGGATAGACCCGAGGCTGCTGAAGCGAACCTCACCAGCAACTTCCACTGTTTGAAATTAGAAGAAAAATAAAGAAGATTGTAAGGAACGAATTTTCTCTGGAGTGATCCGACCACAGCTGATAATTCTGTTGATGCCACTGAAAACAACTTGCACATGCATTTTCGTCACATTCCATTTTTACCAGCTCACTCATTATACTCCCACTTAAGTCTGCCCTGCCATTCGTACAGCTGTCTGCTGGAACACACAGACCCATTTGAAGTAAAACTGTTGTTGTGGTTGGAAGTGGGTTCAACCCACTACAACACAACAAGAAAACTGTAGAAAGAACTATTCTTCTCATTGAAAGGGTCTTCTAACATGGAGCAGGAACATACCCCGAAACTGCACCTTCTTATGCAGAGATTTTTGAGGGGGTGCTCACTTACACCAAACAGCTGCACCAAGAGATGAACCACGATTTCTCCAGCTTCAGGGGAAGAGGATAATGGGGGTCACTACCCTCAATGTCAAACAGATGTCTTTCACTACTTTAAAGCAGTTACACTACTTGTGAACACACACTCATGTAGAGGGATTTCCATTTCGTTTTGTTTACTCAGCTGAACATTTCCGTGTAACTCCTGTACAGTTAGCAAAGTTTTAAAAACAAGACAAAACAGACTAGGATAGAATGACACTCAACCAGTGACCTTATTCTATTAAATACTCTGGCACTTTCTGAACTTTTTAAACAAACACAAACTACCTTTGCAGAGTACAAGGAACTACAGGCACAGACCATTATTGGATGTAGGTCTGTACCCAACAGCAATACAACTGTCAGATCTAGGGTCAAAACTAAGTGACAAATTTCTTCTTCACAGAAAGAGGACCAGAGTATGTAATTAATATATAACAGCAATTGATGCATTTCTCATGTGTACCCTGCCAAGGGTCTTGGGGCATTGTGCCAATTTGGGGCACTGTGCCAATAAAAGACATTACCTAAAACATTCCATTACAATAACATATCATTAGAAAAAGTGAATTGAGAGTCTTACCCATAACAGATGGGGGGCAAAAAAAGCAGGAGAAATGAGTAATATCCAAATCCAATACACACAATGCCAAATCTGCTCATTTACTAAAAATTATTAAATAAAGAAAAAATCTTAAATAAAAATCTTAGCAAAGCAAAGAGGCATGGAATGAGATTGTCTTCAAGGATAACATATTTTGCACTTAGCAAATGCTCAGGTGATGCCTTTTCCTGGTCTTAAAATCAAGAAGCAAACACGGTTAGAAGAAAAAAGGGGTTTTACCTCTGTATTTATTTTAAGGATCCTTAGGTGCACCTCATCCAGGTGGAATGTGCCGAAACACACACCACAATGCACACCCACAACAGATCGGGTATAACATTACAGGTCTTACTAATTAGCATATCTATCAAAGATTCCCCAATGAGAGGCTCAAGCGAGCCCCTCTCCCCAAGGAACCTTCCCCCTGGATGGTTCTTAGTTTACAAAATGTGTTCTGGAGAGGACCTTGATATCTGGGGCTTTCTGATCCCTAACTACAAGGCTTCTAAGGTGTTTAGTCTCCTAGATTTACAAAATAAGTCTAAGAATGTAGGCTAAAAAACACTAATACAAAAGCTATAAAAAGGTATATAAAAGGGGTATAAAGAAAAAGGCAAAAAGTCATCATGGCATCACAGACAGTTAAATATGACATACCTGTGAGGCAAAGTGTGCCTCACAAGGACAAGTTTACAAAATAGTCTTGAATATGCTCATGGGCTTGCAAAAATACGACCTTAAAATGTTTTCAGGTGCCTTTACCAATAACGTACATGATGCAGAGCACAGTATGTATGCATGACAGTAGCAATGAACTAGCAAGCAGCTGCATTGCAGTATATATGGACTATCTCCACATTAAGTATATGGAGATATAAAGGAGTTCAGTAAAGAGGGACGAATAACAGTTGAGCCCCGTGCAACACCTGGATTCTTGCTGATAGAGTGAAGATTAAGTTTATGTAAAAGATCGTGAGTCAAATCATTACTACTAACTCTAAACAAGAGAGAGCACAGAGGGAGAACAAACATTTCCTTGCTGCTGCTTCCAGCACCAAAGATTCTGCTCTTCACAATAAAGAAGAGGCAGCTCAGATATTAAAATATTTGATATATACAGAGTTTAAATTGTCTCATGCATCATATAATACTGAAATAATATTGCCAGCAAACATGGTAAGGGCAACATAGCAGATCCCTTCTGGAAACATAAACCTAGGAAGTTATCAAAACAAGTCAGGTCACTAAGTAGGCAGCAACACTGAAAACATTAGTGACCTGTTTAGTCTGGTGAGATGATGAGAAAAAGATCAGTATGTCTTAAGACCCATAAAGAGGCAACACAAAATCATCACTTGTTCACAGTTCTGTAGGGAGGATGACATACTATGCCACGGATATTTGTGTGAAATAAAAAAGATAACCCTCAGCCAGACATACAGAAAATCATCATGCTCTTGAAAAAAATTATTTATATTGAAAAAATATTACTCAACCCAATATGCATCATTTCTTATATGTTTGCTGCAACACTCACTGTGTGTATAATGGACCTATAACCACCTGGCCTCTGAATACAGTAGGTGACTTAGTTGAGAAATGAGAAGAAACCTCCTGTGATGCTTTTGTAGGAAAATCTGCAGTAACAGCTGAAAAGTGAAACTGCCATGTCTGAGAGATATTGGTAGAGTACTTGTTATTTTATTTCTCCAAACTTCTGTTTTCAACACTGCAGTCCATGATACTGTACTGTATTATGACAGAGTAAGCTTTAAACATTTAATCCTCAGAGCTTGTTTAACTCTGGGTTTGTTCTCCTCTGCCAAAACAGCCCAGCATAGCCCAAACTGCAGCCATACCACCTGGTTTAGGGAGAGCTTTCCTACAGAATTAGGCCAGAATTGCCAAACTTATTTACAGAGATCTGTCTGTACATATCCAGCCTCACACAGGAACAATCTGGCTGTGATTTCTTACTGTTTTCCTGGTGAGAATCTGAGAGGTTTGTCACCAAAGACTGTACAACAGTAACCATGTGTCCTAGAGGCTGTGAAACTAATGAAAGTCCATTTCAAGCATCTATCCAAATCACTCTTCCAAAAGCTTTCCCTAATCATACCATTCAAACTACCAACGAAATAAACCTTAAAGAAAAGAAAAATAGGGAAATATATGATCCAAGCATCTTATTAGATGAAACAAATCACTCAGAAAACACAGAAAAAGACAGAGGAAATTAGGATGTTAGCTATTTCCCTGCAAACCCATGACAGTGACTCACAGAATCAATTGTACCAAACAGACAATTGTTGGGAGAAAACACGATCATCAATGAAAAAAAAAAGCAGCAACAAAGCACACAAAGAAGGAGGCTGTGAGCTCATCATGACTCCTGTTCGAAAGAACTTCATGGCTGTAAACATGCAATTCAGTGACACTCTTGTAGGTTGAAGGAGAGGTTGAACTCCCAATGTTTCATCACCTCTTAACTTTGGATGGCTAAGATGTTCTTTTGGTGAAAGCTGTAATTTTGACAGAAATAAGGGCTTAGCACTGTCTGGAAAATGTGGTCACAAATGTGAGTTTGAATCCTTAACTCTTCTCTCATTCCAGAAAAGACAGCTCTTATGTACTATTCATCAGAAACTGCTCTTATGCAAATAAAGTTTTTGTAGGCCACTGAGAAGCAAAACTCTGAAAAAATACCTTATGAAATTATCACAAGGTACAATTAACATCTAATTATATAGAAGTAGTCTCTTAATGAAACCTTCTTCTGTAATTAACATGAATTCCTTTAGGCACCCACTTCTCTGCTGCCTTGCCTCAGATTTCATTTTTAAGAAAATCTCTTGCCCCAAATACTCTATAATTTCCAAGCACCTTATGGAAACCAGTGGGTAAATGGAAGCAAGGTCTAACGAGACATCAGGAGAGAACACAACAGCAGAATTACAAACTAAGGGAGTGGGATTTAACAGAACCGAGACCATATTCAATAAAAAGCTTCCTGAATCATGATGCTTCTTAAACAGATTTTCATCTCTAAAATTTCACCACTTATACCCTGTAGCATAATAGGTGAGCAATGCTTTTAAAAGCTTTTACCTCTATGGAATGCGTCACAGTGCTGATTATAAAAATTTGTCCACCACATGCAGCCCAAATGGTCTCCTCCATCACAAGCAGACTTCTAACAGGCAGAACCCCCAATTTAACTATCTTCTGAGGTTCCGTGTTCCATGTCCCATCTTCAACAAAAAAAGAAGAAAGGTTATACACAACCAAATGGTGGTCTTTGCTTTAAAACAGTTCTGAAAAGCTCACTGCTTGAATTTCTGACAGTTGCCACTTCAAGCTACACTGTGATTTGTGTATGGTTACTTTTAGCTTCCAGGGTAAGTCTGTAAGGATAAAACAACATTAAGGGGAATACCCAAACCTAAGTACTCATATACCTGTCAACAGTGCAAATGTTATCTAGATTAAATGATAATCCAGGAATACCACATTGCTGTTCTAATACAACTGCTTTCCTTTCCAGAGGAAATACAGGCAGAAACCCATGGCTGACACAATTGTCTCCAGCTCAGAAAGAGCTCACAACCAACTCATTTCAAGATGAATCAATTTCTAACTAGGACAGAATCATCTTTCATGTGCAAAGTAGTCAGGAAGATTTTTACTGTGGGCTCTAATGAGTGCAGATCACTCTCTAAGAGCATATTGATGGAATGGATCTTCCTGCTACTAGATGCTTCATTTAAGAAGGAAATTTAAAAAAAAAAAAGAAGAAATTAAAACTTGGTCTTGTACCATATCTTCACTTTTCTTACTTTTTCCCCTAATTATAAAACCAACAGTGCTTTCTTTGGACTGCATTTAGCAGATCTAAATTAAATTATGCATGTGTATGTGGCACAATCAGTTATTCAGAGAGGTTCTGGTAAGAACTGCATGTTTCAACCTACTGCTCTGGACACTCTTGATTGCCATCTCTTTGAAACAAGGACTAGCAGATTATTTATCCCCAAATTTAAGAGCCAGCAACATTTTAGCTTTATCTTTTATACATACTAATTGACACACTAAGTACGTTGATAATAATTTTAATGTTTTCATATTAGTTTATATACTTTAAGTGCTCATTGAATATAGTCTCAAAGATCACATTTCTATACATTATAATTTATTAATAATATAAGAATCTGTTAAAAGTAATGGGGTTTTACACTGAGATAAAATATTTCAAGAAAGTACCATTTCTCCACTGAAAAGCCTCCTTCCTGCACAAGCTGCAAAAAAGTTGCCACTCTTCTGGCACTAGTTTCAACTCAGTAACCACTTAAATTTTGATTGATGAGACCAAAGTAAATACATCTTTAGGCAAGCACTTAAGTAGAAGTTTTTCTTTTTCGTCCTCAAAACAAGTGCATCTCCTATTATTTGCTTAGGGAAAGGGAGTACAAAATTTCCTGCTTCACCAATAACAGTAGCAACAAAAATAATGAGAAGTCTCAGCTCTGGAGTACTTCTCAACATTGCTGTCATCTCTGTGATACAACCTTTGCTGAGTCATTCTCAGGATGTAGCTCTCTTCTGAAAGCATCTTTGTAAAAGTGACACTTAGTTTCAGGCTGTCAAAATAATTTTCATTATTTTAGTTTGCATTGAGAAGAGTGCTTCCAGTTATTAGCCTGCAAACTCTCCCAGCAACGTCAAAGTCACTCTGTATTTTCTATGACTCTTATATGCTATCAGTAATAAACAAACTTCTGGAAAAGTTTCCATTCTCTAGCAACCACATTATCCACAAATTAAATTCTAAACTGGAGGCTGCCCATACCGTATGATTGCTGTAACCACTGTAGCCAGTGCAAAGCCTTCAGAGAGTGAAGCTGCACACGTGTGTGTCACAACTTTCATTGTGTAAGGGATGCTGACTGAAGAAGTTAAACAACAACCTGTACGTAGCACCATTCTTAGGGATAAACCCAGCATAATTCTGGTACATTCTTCCTGTCTTTTCTGAAGGATAAGGACTGTGAGTTTGGGCAAGGAGCAGATATGCTGAGCAAAAAGCTATCTTTTCTAGTTATATTTTCACACTGAAAATATATATATTTTACATTAATGTAAAACAAAAGTTCATAGAACCTGACAATTCTTTCTCTTAAATACATTCAAGCTACACATTAATTTATATATAAAGCATAGCTGACACTGAAATGACAGGATAATAAGGATTTTCAGGATCTCAACTGTGGACTCAGATTTACATTTTGCTTAAATTCAATTTCAAACATCTAATTTTTAAATTTTTTTTTTAGATCTGGACCTTTATGCCCTCAAGTTCCATGTAATTCCTCAGATGACTAAGCACTACTCCTTATTAATAATTTTGATCAATGTAAGAAGGTGAGTTCAACACCATCAATGTTATAAATACCATCTGTGTCATGAATATTTGATTCAACATATATGCCTAACAAAACTCAGTTCTCACAAAACCATTTTCTGTTGGTATGTGTTCTAACACAGTTCTTGACAATCCAGTTTAAGAGTTCTGTAGGACTGGACATACAAAGAAGGTGAGATAGAGACCTGATGTCTTTCATGTTACCATGATTTCATGAAAAAAACCTCTGAAATCCCATTTGATGTATCAGCCCAGGAAAGATCCAAAGCTATCACTCTACCCTATGACCCTAGTCAGGTGATAAGGCTATTCACTGGTGCTTTTTTATTTCTTCCTGCAAACAATGCTGTCCTCCAGATCAGACAACATCTGAGACAGATGAGGGGAAAAAAGGGTAGGGGGACACTCTCTGGTCTAGTAATTAGAGCAGTATTCAAAGGACATGTCAGCTGTGTTCTGGACCCTGCCTCAGTAAAAGATTAATTAATTATACAAAGTAGAATGGCACCAGGAGGACAAATTAAGCCCTGTGCATCTCTCTCCTCTAATTTTGTGGCAGCCAGGGAAATCTCTTGAGAGTGGAAAGTGTGGGTAAAAATCCTCTCAAGCAAGACAAGGGATTAAGCCTGATCTGACATACTTCTGTAAATGCTTTAACCACAGGCTGCTGGCTAAAAGTAAGATTAAGACTTCATTTTGATGACCAAGAATTTTATCACCCATCTCCAAAATTACTTAGCAAGTGTGTGTCTAGTTCACAAGTGGTTTAAGACTATCAAAATCATACTTCGAAGAAAACATAATATTCTCCCTGCCTCCCTCTCCATCTCAGCAGACCCAGTTCAATACCTGCCTGCACAGACTTCATGTTTCATGTTACCTGTCTGATCCAATGTCCATTGCTTCTACAGCCTAAGGGAAAAGGAGCATTATCTCTATTCTACTTGTGTAAACACCTGCAGATTCAAGACATACTTATGTAAGTAGTTCCGACAAATGGCACTATCCAGGTATTTAAAATTAGACACAGCACTTGCAAAAACATAAGGAATGGTTTTGTTTGATGCTATAAAATCTTTTGCTAGTTACTGACTAAATAAGTTTATTTCTTCCTGGCAAAAGAGAAAAGAAGCAAGAAACAGAAGCCAAAATAAAACTTTTGCCAAAACTAGAATCTCAAGGCATACTATATGAATTGTAGGTACAGCTGTTTGCAGGAAAGAGATGTGTCTACAAAATCTGAGAAGAGGGTCAAATATAGAAATGAATCAAGGGGCTTCTGGAAATTAAATGTCGATATTTATGTTATATATAAGATGTCTGATATTTGCATATTAGATGAATATTTTAAAAAAATAGAAGACAGATTTTATACTAATAGATCTGTGCTATGTCACCGTGTTATGCCACTATTTTTAATACTCTTTGTAAGTTATATTTCTCCAGAAGTTACATGCCATAGTTTATACACCAGTGTTGAACAGTACCTTGCAATGCACATATCAAGCTGTTTAGCTGCATCAAAGTAAGGTCTCTCATGCTCATGAAATATTTCTAAGACTTTAATGTATAAGGACATTATTTCCATTAGTGCATTTTGTTACTAGTCTTGTGATTTTTATGAATTTTGGAAAATTAGTTATCCTTCTATTCACTCAAATTTAATCTGATAGGAAAAGTTTTAAAACAATGTTCGTTTTATAGGACACAATGTTGGCTATTTTATCTTTCTGTGGTTTGTTTTCACAAAACCCTTCAGACGAAGGAAAGTAGTATTATTTTACAATAAGTTATAAGAACAAGCTTCCTATTATTTAATTTATAAATATTTTTAAATATTTAGTACTTTTAATAATTATAAGTTGTTGGTGCACTCAGGTCTTCATATGAGATAACCTTTTAACATATAGTTTATTTCCTCCAAAAGTCTTTTCAGAGTTTGTAGCAGTTTTCCCATCCTTTATGCTTTCAGTCAAGCTGAACCGAGCAAGCTTTTTTGTTGACAGCTTCCTCTCTTGCTTAGCAGCACTATTGATGGTTTCAACAGAGCTGCCAACACAGCCCTGGGAACAGCAGTTCTTGGTTAATTAGTGCAGTGGAGCACAAACATTTTTTCCATCACATGGTACATAAACCAGTGCTGTGGAGGAGTAAAATGGTACCTACAGAAGTCAAAAGTTTAGCACATTCCTTATCACTTGAAAATAAGATGAGACACTCAGGTCTGCTCTTCTAAACAATGTGTAACTAGGAATGTCCTACACTATGCATGCATACTCCTTTTTTCTCACATATGCATCAAATTCTTCAAGCTAAACAGCTGACAGAGCTCTTCCTAAAGTTATACAGGGGATGGTGCTGGAGGTCCTGGCATGAGATACACAAATAAGACTGAAAGCAATGTCAACATATTTCTGGTAATGAGTATTATATGATACTGCAAAGACAACAGTATTTTATCTCTGTTTATCTCTGTTTGCTCTAGTCCTCTCCCTAACAGCTTAATACCACTCCTTATTTTTCACAGCAATACCTCTCACAAGGTCTACTTGAAGTGGCAATCACATGCCAGAAATACACTCTTCAGACAAGCTGGAGTAGTACATGGATCCACTCAAGCTCTGACTTTGACATCAGTGTTTTACATTCCACGTATTCTTCCTTCCCTCAATTTGTCAGAGGACACAAGTGTCTTACCAAATCCATCAAGGTACCTCACCAATTGAACTGACTTGCTACTCCTTCACTGTTGTAACTGTTTCCTCTTACTCTTGTATTTCCTTTCAGTTTTAGTCATTTTCCTTGATATTAATCCTCTGAAAATGCTCACTTGATTAGTGTCACAAGGCCTCTTTGGATAGGTAAGTCATCGAAACTTCTGACCAACTTCAGAATTCCCTAAGTTCTTACCAGTGAAGTCTCTTCTGTTCTGTGCACGGCCAAAATTGTCTCAGCTGTTAATTATTTCACCTGACCAAACTCTTACTGAAACTACTAAAGTATGAATTCTTCTACTTTCTGCCACAATAATTCTGAGTTTTATTTTCTTTTTCCTGTTTCTCTCCGTACTCTTTACAGGACTTCATGGAAAGGAAATGTATATCAATGTCTAGAAGAAAGGAAGTAGCTGGAACTGACTACAGTATATCAGGAACAATACACCTATATTATATAAAGATTGTGATTTCCCTTTCCTAAGATACTTTTGTGAATGGAAGTCAAACACGCGCTGACCTTTTTTGCTATTACATCACTCAGAAAACACATCTGCTCTTCTGTCTGCAATCATCACAAAGGGGTTTTGTTATGTTTTTTAAACACAGACAATACAACACACTTTTTCCTTTACCTCTTCTAAGCATGTTTTGCATGGAAATATTAACTCAGCCTGAGGCAAACACTAAATGCAGAATTTTTCAGACTGATAACGGTGCTAAAGTTCACAGACCTTAAAGTAAGTTCCCAACAAACAAGGTGGCAGAAATTTTGCAGTCTGCATCACTCCCATTCCTATGTAGAACAGCATTTAATTCACTAGCTGTTTCACAGTTCCCCAAACAAGTCTTCTCACACAAATAAAATTAAGGATTAGTGAGGATAACTATCAGGGGTACTATTTTTACAATTAACATATTAGCTGATCTGCACCCTAGTTTTCTGTGATATTTTCACAAATCACCATATTAGCTCACATTTAAGAGCCAAGTAGATTTTACGGTATCAGCACCTCATGACTTTGCTTTTAGTTTATGCTCAAATACATTAAAGCTCAAGTACTTTTTACCTCGTATGTGAAAATACATGGATACAGAGGTGTCTCAGTAAAACATTACTACCTTCCAGAAAGGAAGTTGAGCACCTCCTATTCTCCCACTAACATGGCACTAGCTCCTTGGTTTACTGTACAGACTTCTCAGTTTCCATTTTATACTACTTCAAGACAAGGTTTTCTGCAGCCAGAGAGCACTCTGGATGCTGTTGATCTGACAAAGTTCTCTAGTGAAGAAAGTCAGAAGAGAGTACTTGCTGTTTGTAAACAAACATCATGGATATTTATATGCACCAACCCATCCGAAAACAACTGGAGAAATTAGAGCTATTTGGGTCCTGCAAATCAAATGATACAAGTTGTGGGTCTTTTTCTACACAGAGTAAGGCATCGAGCTTCAGTGACTGAACTGATTCGCAGTTTCTGCACAGGGAGGAAGACAAAAGGACCCCAACTCTATCAGAGACTGTGAGATAGATTTTTAGCCTAGAAGAAGGATTATCCTTTTTAATTCATGGAATCCTGTAACAGGCTGCACAACCATTTTTCCTGTGAATCTCATAGCATTTGTCCTTCTCAGGCTTCAAATCAAGATGTAATGCAGTGATATATTTCACATTCACTTTTAAATCTTTACTTAATCTCCTTTTTGATGACAGACCAAAACCCAAGCTGAAGGGCCTGGCTGAAAAGTAACCCCCTCTCCAGAACAGAAGGCAATCCTGATGGATTGCACAAAGCTCCTCAGGGGTTGTGTTCCCCCTCCCTCCCATTTCACTGCTTGGATTCCTTTGTTTGGTAAATAGGTCAGTGCTCATAAAAACACCCCTCCAGGGCTGACTGCCTCACATAACCACAGCAGCCAACTACAAGGAAGATGGATGCTAACACGGGAGCAGCTGAATCACACAACTTCCATGGGGCATGGAGAACTGAAATAAGCCACAGTGACCAAGCAGTAAGGAGAGGGACTACAAGACTAACTGACAAGAGTCAGAAAAATATCATTATTTCCCATCTCAAAGCTCCAGTGATCATGACCCAGAGTCTGACAAGCTCTATGAACATCTCACTACCCAAAACCAGTGTCTTCAGAAGAAGATAAACAGGGGATGGTTAATGCCACAACCTCCACCTCATAACCAGACTGCATTACAGTCTGGTTAACAGCTCTGGCCCATCTTTAACATTCTCTGTAGATATGCAACCCATGAATCCTTTCTTAGCTATACTGCCAAGGATGTCAGTTGTGTTTTTGAAGTGGTCTTTTCTGGAAGAAATTGAGTGATGGTAATTGCAGTCTTAAAACAGCTTAAATACACCAACACCATTCAGAGAAGATGACAGATTCACTTTAATACCCCTCCCAGATACATAGAGAAACTGAAACGCCAAAAATGCTATGAATCTAAGATCAAGACCTCGCTCCTGTGCCTCAAAAGCAAAGAAAAAAAATGCCATTCAGTGGTTAAAAAAAAAGAAATTTAAAGGAAACTGAAATCTAATGTCTGGCTTCGGATCAGAGACAACAGCTCAGCAGGAAACCTACTCGGCTGAAGATGACAACTGGACAAAGGAAGTCTCTTTCCCAACACATTTTCCCAGATCCTTTGTTGCTTGGGGGGGAAAAAAAAACATCCTGTACCTTTCTCAAACAAAGTCTCTATATGATCTAACAGTGGACATATAATTTGTTCCAAGATTACAGATATTGACTTTGGTTCCTCAGTTAGAAACTGGTAGGATTTAGAAGCCAAGGTACAGTGCCACACAAATGCAGCTGAAATTTTCACAGGGTGCACTCATTAGAGAAACATGACAACCATCATTACTGCAGCTCACACAAATAAGGCAGATCTCTGCTGGCTCTGTACTTCGCAAGGTTAGGAGTCTCTGTGCTAACATTCCACTTAAAACATTTAAACCTTGAGCAAAGCCTCACTGATTTTGAACTGAATCACTAAATATGTGTGCAATACTGCAGGGAAGTTAGTGAGATGTACTGAAATATACAGACAAGCATCCAAACCAGCTCTGGAAAAGACAGTTGTGGGTCAGAAGAATTGCCTGGGATTCTCCTTTATTCAAATTATTTTAGCCAATTATTTAGCTAGATACAAAACAACCATCTGTGATGCTAATAGAAGAAGAAGGCCTACCATGACATACAGGAACTGCACACATAGGAAAGACTTATCCCATCTGTACAGTAAAAATGGGGTTATTTTAAATGAGATATACAGAAATCTCTACCAATAGGGGATTTCTGTGTTTCATAAACACCAACACTGGGTAGTTGAGAGGAATTAGCACTGTGCTGTGTAAAATACTGTGTACTGCTGTTGCTGTTAGCACATAAATTTCTGGACTCTTGCAACACTGAAGACGTCTGGGTTTAAGCTAAAGGGGAAAATTCAGTTTTCATATGCACGTATGGTGAAAGTGGGAACACTATCAAAGTTCCAACTATCCTTCAAAAAGAGACAAGTCTCTTCAGACATACCGGAAAGAGTACTAACCCTAGTTCAGCAGTTTTACAAAGAATTTTTGGAAAATACAGTAGTGGAAAATTACTTCTGCCAAAATACACTGACATGTGAGTTCCTCAGGATGCCATCAAATCATATCACTATACCTTCTGTTTTTGTGTAGATTGAGATGTTTCCATTTACCAAGCCAGCGAACAAGTATTGAGACATATATGTTAAGCTCATAACCGTTGATTTTTCAGGAGTGAAGAAGTGTTGAAGTCGAATTTTCTTTGAGCCTTGGCAACTTTTGTAAATAGAAATGCTATAGAAAGAAGCAAGAAAAAACAGACCTGTGAAATGCTTTATATAGTTCTTATTAGAATATGCAAAACACAAGTTTAGAATAAAATATTGAGGGGAAGAGGATTTTCTCCTTCAATTCCTTACACTCCAGAATGTCTGCATAGACAACTTGCAATTACTTAACATCGACATATGACAACACATTCATATTATCTTGTCTGCAGAAACAGTTCTTCGAAAAAAGATACATAATAAAAATTCTGCTTGAAGTCCTTATTATGAGTCTATCTAAAACTTTTGTAAGTTTAAAAAAATAAATTTGTTACCTGGAGAACTAGGGAAAAGAAAAACTCACTACCAGATGTCACCTACACTTAAAATTTTCACGATTCCTATTGATTGTTACCATGGATATGTTAAGAATATTATTAAGTCTGGAATTAAATTAAATTAAAGTTTTCTAGAAATAGCATTTTCCTTGGAGAATTTTGTTCTCCTTCATTTATACTGCTTAGAAACACCTTCAAAAATCACATGTAGTAACACACTTATGGCCTCACTAACTATAACAAGATCTGTTTGGTTACTGGCCTCTAAGTTTAGAACATGTAGTCTTGTTCTTTGATATAAATCAAGTGATGGCTCAGTAGGCCACCAGTTCAAAAAGAGCAAAGTAATTCATGCCAATAGTAAACAGCAATATTATTTATTCATGTGACAAATCCTGCATAATATGACAGGGCAAAGATTCCTCTTTGCCATTCTGAAAATTTTCCAATACCTGAAGATTATGTTGTAATGTTACAAAAGTAGTATTTTTATTTTTCAAGTATGATGAACTAATCCACTTTCATCAAAAAGATGCACTGCTTTAATTTCAATTACCACATGGTGTAATTTTAAATAATGTGGAGTGCATTTTTTCCTTGATTTAAGTGGAAAGGATACATTGAGGTCACTGGGATAATACTTGGATACTTTTTTAAAAAGTAAACATTTTCTTGGAAGTATCTCACACAATTTTGCTATAGCATAGCCAACTTAATCAATTAATCATAGACATTACACCAAAACCAAGAATCACCTTCCTTCTTCCATGCCAAGGCAAATAGTAGGCACATTAGAAGTTTTTGCAAGAACACTTTCAGAGTCTGGAGCTTTGTTTTGCTCTTTCAGCTTCTCCTCCTCTGGTATGTAGACCATGCAGAGAATCCGTGATTCCACATTGAAGCACTCAATAACCTTGGGGCTGGAGCTTTGAAATGAGACTATTGCAATCTGGCCCATCTGATTAGTACAACTGCCAATCTGAATTGGAAAAAGGAAAATAAAAAGAAAAAAAAACAGACCATGACTGATACCTGTCTCCAGGAAAATCAGGATGTACAAGAAGGAATGACTGGAATTTTAACTGAAGAGTACATCTCTAGTTATATGTACAAATATGAATTTTCATGCATTAAGACGTAAGAGAATAATTCAGCACAAATACAGGACATGTCAAAACATTATATATACAAACTTGCCTAGTACACTCACAGAACTAATTATTTTTTTAAAGCAGGAATAATATTATGGCCTATTCTGATATCTGACTCAAATGTATACACATTACATAATGCAATTACTGTAAGTAACTGTGCAACATGCTATTTTAATACCTGGTGTTCTAAATTGTCTGTTTCTTTTTAAACAGGTAATATAGGTGAGGCCTGTCCTTTGCACAGTAACTGGTCTACAAAGAAATGCTCTGTTGCAAAAGAAAGTCTTGTAAACTTGCTGATACAGTATCCCAAATTTCTCCCTGATCCAGAACTAAGTATCATCATGTCCACAAACTTGAACACTATAGGAATCAGGGAGAAGTAAAAAAAATTAAAAAAAAAAATCTACCCAAGCACAGTATACATTTTTGTATAGTAACTCCTTCTGTTTATATGAAATGAAATACTAAAGAGAAAGAAAGAATATTTTGTAGCAGTAGAAAGATTTAATTTGCATGTTTTTGCAATGACTGTTTACAAATGGCAAAGACAAAAGGAAATTATATGGGTGTCCTTGAAAAAGACCACTAAGAAAAGCTATTTCTAACTTTTAATTCACAAGGGTTCCCTTAAAATTTCAGGATTGTAGTAACTAGAAAAGCTCCTGAAATCAGTAGCTTCCCTTTTGTTTTTTTAAGAACAACTACTATCCACCTCATTTTTTTTGCCAGAATATCAGCATATCTGGGGTCATAGCAATATGCAGAGTAGGTTTTTTTACTATACAGATTCAAACAGATTACTTGTGGCTAAAACATTCTTAAAGTATGAAAATAGACAGTAGGACAGTGTAAGCTCATATGTGTTTTAGCAGCAATTGTTACAAATTAGCACATAACTCCCTTCTGAATGTGCTCAGCACTTTGGAATTCATTCTGTGCTGCACAAATCACACACACTTAACTGACACCCTACAGAGACCAGCAAGATCACATGGACAATTACTAGCTAACCTTTTATCCTTAAACAAACAAAGAGAAAAAAACAACCCAACATTTATTTAATGTCTACATGTTGCCGAGAGTCACAAAAAGCAATGGAAAGAAACAGGAGACAATCACTTTCATATTTTAAAGATTACACTTACCCAAAGAAAACCATGTTCTGCAGCACAGGAATCTGACTCTGTTTCTCCGGCAAGGTATGGCTCAGGATTATAAGCAGCACATTCAATCTTCAAAGAGTGGAAAGAGAGCTGTTAGTACATTAAAAAAGTATGCCTGTTCCTGTCTATTTTAGTTTGTAATTAACTAAAGCACTTAAGGATATCAAAGAATCTCATAAGGCAAGGAGTCAGTTTAGTTCATCCAGCTTCCCATGGCAGCATCAGCTGCCCGGGTATTGCTCCTGACACATTTCTTATCTACCCCTACAGACGTTCAAGGCCAAAGACTACAAATTCTCTTTTGCTGATCTGCTCAAATGCTTCATGACTTCTACTAAGTTTCTGTAAGTCCCCAACCTGATGCCATCCTTGATGTAATCATTAGCCTCTTACCTCTCACCTCAGACACCAAGTACTTCTCTTTCTATGCGGTGTCCTTTTACATGTAAGGCTGATATATGTCATGACCCTGCCTGAGACTCCTCTTCATTAGGCTAAATTAACATTATCACTTAATTACATATAATTTTTTTAAACAATTGATTTTTCAAACTTTTGTTTTTGAACTTATTATTGCCACTTTTTCAACTGACATCCCTCCAGCAGATGTATCAACCTCATATGTATATTTGAGAGTGCAGTTTTCTCACCTGAACACACTATTCTAGCAGAGCTGGTAGCAGCACTACACTTACCTCTTCAGAAGCCTGTGTCTACAGATCTCATTCATTACTGCTCTTTGTAACAATATCACATCCCTAAGCAATCCTTACTTTGCTGGTCTATTAAAAATTACTTTAACAGACTACTAAATCACCTCTTCAATCTGTATTTATGAAACTCCTAATTTCTCCCTGAGCATACCATGTGTCTGTCCTGATTGTCATCCTTTTTATTTTTCTTCCTGCCCCCCCCCGCCAAATTATTTCTCCAGGTGCCTTAGTCATTTTGAATGCTAATACCATCATCTTGCAGACCTTGACTCCCTCCCAATCTCATGTCATCATGTTACTGTCAGTAAATCAATAACAATACTCATGATTCTATCATGCAGCCCATTTAAAATAAAACCTGAAAGCAGTAACAGACTCAAGATCTGTATTTAAGTCCAGGCCAACTTTGAAGATCATTCAAGCATCAAGGATTGGAAAAAAACATTTTTATGACCAGTCATGGATTTCTAATTTCCCTAATATCCACGGCAGTTTCCTAAAGCTTATGTAAACACTTCAAAATATTGAAAAGCAATCATAACCGTGTAGAGAATAAAAAGGTTTCTAATGAGGTGTGATACTACATTTTTACACAAGATTCTCTGTAATTCAAACTAATGTTCTCGTCTTGGACATCAATGTCCTTGTGATTATATTGTAGTACTAGAGACAACTCTGTTAGTATTAACTTAGACAGCTTCCCCCATAGCCTGCCAACATCAGTGAACAATTCCTCCCAACAGTGAACAATTAAGGAAGAAAAACCCCACACCAAAAAGAAACAAGTAGGCAAAAGTTAGAGTTCTAAATTCCAAGTTTACTTAATTTTCCAAAGTGCAAAGACTTCTACAAATCTCCTTGAAGCCAATAGGCATTATGAAGTGATTTGCCTTAGTAGAAAACACATTATTTATTCAGCTAAGCAATTCACTATATACAGACAAAAAATTGAAATCAATAGATGAGAAAAAGAGGAAAAAAAAAAAGGAGCTATCCATGACAGTCTTAGCATGTCTCATTTAACACATGATTACACAGTACAAACCACAATTACTTGTGGCAATTTACAGTAGCTGTGACAATGAAATATATCACTAGTGAAAAATAAGACAGTCTGCATGCTGGATATTTCCCAGGCTCCTTGCTACACCTCTGCCTCACTTTGCATCTTAGTCAAAAATGATGATTTTTGCCATAGTTAAACCCTGGTATTTTAGCTCTCAATCTTGACAGAAGCCCGGGATGTAAACTTGCTCTGATGGCTCCCTACACAACTGGGTACCCAGGGCAGCACCCAGAGAGCCAACAAACAGGATTAGCCAAGCAAAGGTTCTCTTCCCACCCTGAGCTGTGGCCTGAGACCCAAACTGCAGCTGAGGCTGCAGAAAACCACCAGTAATACTTAAGTAATATTTTCTAGTAATATCAAGGACTTGGGAGAACCAGGCATGACACCTGGCCTCACACTCACATTACTTTAGGAGCTGCAAAACTGGCAAAGTTAGCCCAGGGCTCAGGCAAATACTGTCACACACTGTGCTTTCCTGAGGTGACCAAGGCAAAGATATCACCCAACTATATGGGTGACAGACTTCCCTTTCCTTTCAAAACAAGAAGACTCTATTCTAACTTGATTAGAAGAGTTGAGCCTGGGCCTTCACAGATCCTGGCATGCATTTTCAGGACTTACAAATGTCTAGGCTCTAACAAAACACATACATCATTTAAGTTTGTGAAAAAAAATTAAATTAGCTGGTTGTTTCACCAGTGGTGACTTTAGAAAGTAGTCAGTACAGAAAAAGCTGTTTAATAAGACAAGCATGACTATGGTTGTATGGGAAATCAAGAGAGTTTCAGTAGACTTTGGCTGCTCTGAAAACCAGTATCACAGGAATAGATTGTCTTGGCACCATTACACATTTTTACTGCGTTTTGAATCACCAGTTATTTTTCCCCAACATCCAGGCCTGTATACTCACACGTGGAGGGAAGCTCAGCAGCCTGTGTAGGCTGTTCTAGCAATGAAGGCCTGCAGACTCACCTCTTAAAGCAGCACCCATCCAATGACTTTAACTTAACATTGGGATTCTATCCATACATACACAATTTTATTTCCATTACTGTTTTTGCACAAGACTTACTGACTGACGGTCAATAAGAAATCCTGTTGATACACAGAAAAAATAGCATCCAGCACTCTTCCCTTCCATCTGTTTGGTTTGGTGTTGCACTTATTTTCATTATTAAAGTCAGTGGTCAACAGGACTTCAAACTGACACATTACTTTAGGAAATGAACCATTAAGAAAATATCTATGTCATTGTTTGGAATATGACATTTTACATAAGATCCCATAAAACGTAATTTTTAAAAAAAATTTTAAAATATTGTTCTCTGTGGACTAATAAAGATCAGAAATTTGAGGAGGATTTAACATAGCTACACCAGGGAAAGACAGCTTTCATGGAGACCAGATTCCTGCCCTTTGTAAGCTTTAGGTCATTTCTAAGCCCCAAACAGACACTTGGAAATCTCACTTCTGTTTATACTGAGTGATTCACATACATATGAAAGTGAATGTCATACTATGTAAAAATAAACATTATGCTTAGTGCCTCAAAGACTGTAGCATTTTGCATTCCCATGACTCTTCTGGACCTTTAATTACTAATGATTGAAAACCAAGATAGCAACTCAAGAGAACTAACAGATGTGAACTAATAGATGTATTTACAATGCGGTATTCTTTAGAAATTATATCACACAAAAACCCTAATTGTAATCTCATATCAAAATTCTGTTCACCTTAAATTCTTGTTGCTTGGCCATCATCACTGGCATGTGTCTAACAAGCAGAGGATGTTTCTCCTTTTTGATTTGATTCCCATCATCTTCTATGCAGAACCAACCTAACAGATTATCCTCCACTGTAATGGAAAGAACAATAAACACTTCACAATCCTTTCACACCTCTCTCCACAGGAGCAGAAAAGAATTCTGTTAGGACTAGTCAATACAGATCAGACTGTTCTTATGCCATAGGTGCATAAATGACAACATAAAACTGTGAGCAAAAATTCAACTGAGTAGATTATATACATACAGATGATGCAAAAAAAGAACACCTTACATTAACAAAATGTTAAGGATAGTCTCTTAACGATCTTGTAAATTGAATATTGAAAGAGGAAAAGACACATCAAACCTTTCCTCAGGCTCTAGGAAATCTGTTTGTTGAACAGCATTTCTCTGTCTGTTTAAGTAACATCACTACCAACTGCTAGTTATCACAGTTATAAGGATCCTCCTCCTGGAATGATGGAAACATCCATGCTCTCTTCTCTTTTGTTACTTTGCTTGTCTTCAGTGAGGCATCACAAAAGGACTCTATTTTGACCATGTGCTGGTGAAACTTGCTTTCAGGCA
This sequence comes from Corvus kubaryi, assembly GCF_017639235.1. NCBI lineage: Eukaryota > Metazoa > Chordata > Aves > Passeriformes > Corvidae > Corvus > Corvus kubaryi. The sequence continues at coordinate 1,296,496 of NW_024582091.1, read as the reverse complement.
AGTTAAAATTTCTCAACTTAGGTATTGAAAAGTCTAAGTGTCTTTGGAAACCTATACCTCTGTGCAAGCACAGGCGACTAATAACATGACATGACAGCATATTTTTTATTGCTCTAACTTAGATCAGGTTTGTGTTGATTTAGATGCAACAATTAGTAATGAATACCAGACTTCATTAAAATACTGAAGAAAATATATTCCTTCATAATAAACACCATGTTTTATCTACAATGTTATTACAGCGATACACAATCATTACTATTTACTGTATTGCAATTTTAAACATCTGCAGACAAATTTTCACCAAAAAAGAAAAATCATTCTCCAAAAAATAAAAATAAAAAAATTACACTGTACACTGAGAGCTATTTTAACTCATTAGGAAATTTGAGTAAATAGGAATTACCAAGGGCCAGTTTGGCCATTTGTAAATTGTTGATCCAAGACTGTTTGATGGCAGGGGTAAATGTATTGAACACAGCTGTAAAGAAAGTTGGCCGCCCAGACCTGCAAAACAAGGGGGGAAAAAAAAAAAAGCCACTATAAATGCATTGTGTATGAATACAGCCATGGCTATAAATGTTGAGCGAGATGAAATTCCATTATTTTCTAATGCTTAGACAAAGACTAAGCTCTGATTTCAGTGTGCAGGCTATGATACACCATATGTCCATCTTCCTACACTTCACATAACATGAAATGTTATGAGAGGAACACCCTCACTGGTGAAGGAATACGCCAGTGACTGTTCCCTATCAGCTGTCACTACCACAGTTCCTCTCTTGCTTCTTGCACCCAGAACGTTGGGCTGAGGAACAGGAGAAAAGCTACAGTGCTGCTCTGGAACATTAAAGCTCCCAGCATTGTGGCATAAGAGCAAAACTCAGGGACTTACCACGGAGACAGAAGTGAGGGAAGAGCTACAGATTCCCAAATCCTCCCTTGTACATCTATACCTAATATATAAACTAATTTAGAAAGTTTTGTAATCAAGATTTCTACTGACTTATCCTGTTTTCCCGGGAGTTGCAGCTGAATTCTACAGCGATCTGCTGCTCTGATTTCATCTTCTTTTTTCAAAATCAGTTTTTGTAAACCTGAGGTCCAGTCATGGGCTACAGATTGGTTCAAGTTCTGAAAAATTAAAAAAAAATAAGATTCCACAGCAGCCTACCAGCCTGTTGCAAACAGGATAATTAGGTGACCTGCATATAACAAACAATGACACATGGGCTTCCATTAGACCACATTTTAATCATGGACAATTTAGCTATATTTGTAAACACATTTCAGAAAAATCTGTAAAACATTTGCTAATGTATTTTATCTGAAGATTTAATCTCCCATTGCTCAGTTTGATGATACACAAATGACATTCCCAAGCATCTGTCAAATTAAAAAATGTAAATTTGTGTCAGGTGTACGCACAAATCTTTTACTTTATTCCACCATCCACAAATTCTGCTTCTAAAGATCTTGTGAAAACATCTACAAATCATACTGAAAATATGCTTTTGTTCAAATCTTTGAGTCAAAATGTTTACAAAGCCATCATGAAAGATGTGCGGTCTAAATCTGTTTAAGATGCTGAAACAATAACTCACTGCAAGGTGAGTGCTCTGTTGCAGAGAGTAAAAGCACACCTGGATGATACAAAGCATCAAGACTAACAAGCTGGCAGAAGTACACAAACTTTCCACCATCAGGATTCTATGACAACTTAAGTGTTTTTCAAAAATAAAGAAGCTGACCTCATTTCTCAACTAAATTATTGTAATTCTGTTACACACATCTACTTGGAAACAATGACTGAATTTTAAGTTTTCAAAGCATAGTTGGCTCTGACTGCCAGTGCAGGAAGAAAGGTTTTGTGTATATGGTAATGGGGGAATGTCTGACAGTGTATATATGCTATACATATTCCCAATTATGCAGATGAAATTCACCTTCTACTTCTCATAAAGCTTTGTCCAAAAGAACTGTTTCCATAAACTTCTTTCAGAGTACATATTTTCATAAAATGTTATGTTTTATTTAATGCCTTGTCTCTGGAGCCAAGATATGTCAAGAGAAACTCAGCTTTCATAAATTCATACATGTACACACATGTATGTACTACCTGTGGTGGCAAGTAAGAGTTAAAAATTACATGTAACCATGTATAAAATGTATAAAAAAACCAAGCAAAAAAGTAATTGTTTGAAGTCTCAAGACTTCATTTGGTGTTAAATACTATATTTGTTAGCCAGACTATAAGCTAAATCAAAGGGATGTGAACAAAGCTAAAGCAAAACACTTTCAAAATTCTTCTGAAAATCCTTTTATATTTTTGTGATTTATACTCAGTTTTAAGTACAGTTTTTCCCCAAAAGCCAGCTTGGATGAGCTTGGATGGGGATCAAGAGCTTCCTCCAAACAACCATCCTCCTACTACCATGTCTAATTGCAAGAATCCGATTTCTTAACATCAAAATGTAATTCTGTTTCCATATAAGCTTATCAGCTACTGAACAAATGCAGACACTTGTAGTACCCACCTACACTTAAAAACAATAAAGAAAAACAAGATTAGAAGGACAGCTGTAATCCATTTATAATATTTAACAGTAAATGCATTACTAGAGGTAAAAATTATTCCCCTTTTTGCAGAGAGAACTATAGAATGTCTTGCACAGACCCTAGAGAGAGGCAACTATGCTACTTTACTTGAAAAATAAATCCAGCTTTGTTTATTACCTGGTAGTTTCCTTTAAGGCTGCTTATTAATTGACTAATTTGACCAAGTACATTCAAGTCATGTAAAAGGTTCTGCAGATCATGGTACAGTTGCCCTGGTCCCATATAGAGCTTGTCTAAAATGAACAAAACCATAAGGTTATACATAATAAAAAGATGCAATTCTCAGTTCAACAAGGAAAGTATCACAAAGATAATATAAACATATATTACATCTGAAAATCAGCATGGTTCATTTCTACGTATATCCTCACTATTTCACTTTGTTGCTCCAGCTACTTCTAATGTCCCTGCAGACAGATAATTGTGACAGGCACCCCAGGAAATAGGAGTAGCATATACCACATACAACCTTCACACATACAGGCAGTACCACTGGCATTTCCTTTTAGATCATCTTATCATTGCCTTTTTAGCTACAAAAAAAGATTCAAGCTTGTTCAGCTTGTATGATGGAGAACACTATCTGCAGTTTTAATAACCCACACTAGAACTGTAACAAATATCAAAGCTTCACTGGCCCCAAAATCTCTTGCTGCCATGGAAGTTTTGTGTAGCACCAAACACAGACTTGCTGTAACACATTAATTTAAACATCTTTCCTGGAGGTTGTTTTTGGTTACATGACAAGCAAAAAAATTTATTTGTAGAATTTGCTATGATGGTTTAAAATTCAAAATTTTCTTTATTGATCATGAGACAGTTCTGGATCATATAACCATATCCTAATTACAACACAAGCCTGCAATTTCACTGAACCACTTGAAATTTTACTGTAATCATGCTTAAATCAAAAAATGATCTGCTCTAAAATCAGCAGAAAAGCTGAACAGCAGCAGAAATATTTTATGCTAATCATCAATAAGTACAAAGGTTTATAAGGGAACAGTAACTCAGAAAAACACACTAATTACTAGGAAAAGGTGTCCATTTAAATGCAAAAAGCTTGCAAAACCCTGCTAATATACTCTGACTACCATGATGCTAGGAGTGGAATGGCTATGTAATTCCTTTGGAAGCAACACTCACTCTCCCATAAAAAACCCACCCTGACTCATACAGAGTCAGCATGTTTCTCTTTGGCTGAATGACAGGAACAGGACTGGATTATCTTTCCAGGAAACTCCTGCAGATTCTTTAGCTCATGCAGTGTAGTATCCAAACTATGGATCCTTCATCCTTACCATTTTGGAAGCTTTGGAAACCAGTCCGTGGGCAGCAAATGCCCCTGGATCAGAAGAATTTCAATGGTGTGTTGGCAAGAGCAAGATCTAAATACAGTGCTGGCTACTGGCTCTGCAGACAGATCAGGAGCACGGACATGAGTTGTGCCACCTGCTCTGGCTGCAGGGCAGAGGGCGCTGGGCACAGCCCAGCTGCCACACACACCGCGGGCACCCCCAGTCCCTCCAGTCTGCTGCAGGGCCCAGGTACGAAACAAAACTCATCAAACCAAACACAAAGCTGTCCAAATAGCCTAAGTCAGAATAAAAGTGAAAAATAAACTCGTATGAAACAATGTTACTTAAATCATTAGTATATTTTCAGTTAGGTATCAAAATAAATATTTTCTAAAGACACTTTCCTCTTTGGAGGCATCATACAGATAGAGGCCAATGCTTTTCTTTAATGCAATTCACTATATTAAGCTGGAAGTCTGCCTTAAACCCTGAAAAGTATAAAATTTCAAGGCTCAAAGAAAATATTAATGGCTACTTTATTTCTGAATTCTCCACTTCACTGCAGGAAAATGCAACATAAACCTGAAATATTACACATTCCCATGAAATTTCAAAGTATTATCTAGCCTTTAAATCTTCTGGTGTATTGGATCAATGAAATTATTTCTGTGTGTTGCACTTGAGCACCAAACTGCACTTTACTACTGTTTACCCATCCAGATAATAAATGCAACTATCATCCTCTTCTGTGCCTGCTCTGAATGTTAATTAGAAGAACAATCTAGCCTTTTACCCTTAAAACCAACTTAGTTAGAAAAGATAATTACATTTATTGTACACCATGAAAAGAAATGACTGCAAAGTAGATCAAAGAGAAAGAATTTTGTAATTATGGTCAGTTGAGCATATCTGCAGTTTTATTTCAAAAAAAAAGAAAAAAATTAACACTTTTCTTGAACTGCAGACTCCATACTTTCTTCAACCCAAATACTTGAAAAATCTATATCTGAAAAGATGTAAGCACTTCACTCCTTGTATCTGTCCTCTGCCAGCTTACCCCTTTTGTCTTGCTAACATCCACAATAATTGTAATTTGTTAAGTACCTGAATCCCTTGTTCCTAGATGCATCAAATTGTTGATTTTGATGGGGCTACTTGCAAAGAAAGGAGCAGGTAGGTCAGTGTTAACATGAAATCTGGTGAAATCTAGCTAAAAGTCATGATAATGTGTCTGGCACTGTAAAGAACACAAATTATATCATTCTTGCTCCAAATTTCTCTAGCAAAAAGATAGCTTCTGCAAAAAAAAAAAATTTAGACTGAACAGAAATAATTGTTTGATTAGTTGAGTTTTTAGCAGAAGTCCAGTCACCTGTCATTTATAAACTCCATTACTAAACAAACAAACAGCTGCCCTGAAAAAATTACTACAAACATTTTTGTGGGTTTGAACCAAGAGAAAATTTACAACAATCAGGCTGTGAAAAGCTGAAAGTCTGTGAGGCTTCCCTTGTACAGGATGGATATTTTCACCCAAGCAGTTTATATTATTCCTAAATTATAAAAGCCAGGGTCACTCTTTGTAGCTTGATAAAGACAGTTACCAGACATTTTGTTTATTACTGTTTGAAGAAGAGACATTAATGCAACATAAAACAATCAGCATCCAGGCAACTCCTAGATGCTGCAGGACTTTATGCCATAGTCTTCAACTGAGGCCATAAAGCAAGCTTTAACTGCTTACACAGATGGACTTGCCCTGTGCAGTACATATATATCCACCATGCCTGATAATCCTCTTCTTGAAGCTTCAAATAATCTTACAAATATCTTTGTTCCAGCCTTGGTAATAAGGCATAAATCTTGAATTTCATTCAGTAATTGTCACCTGAGTCTCTTTTGTCTGCATCATGCATATTTTATAAGCTATTAATAAGTCAAGATAGAAAGGATGCAATATGAACGTCAAGCAAATAAACTAACCTGGCATCTGAAAGGCTGTCACACAGAAAAACCAAACAAAAGTAATTTCAGGCTCATTCATTAAAAGACCACATTCTTAGTACAGGAAAGGAAGCACAAAATCAAAACAGTAAATAATTAATGAGAGCCTGCTTCCATCCTCTGATGTTCTAGAAAAGAGAAACAGCCAATTTAAGAAGAAATTTTAATAGTCAAGAACTAGATCAATAGGCACGACTAATATCAGTCTTTCATGGAGGTCCTTAGTGGGTACAAACTGACACAGAAAAATAAGGCTTCAGAGATCAATAATGATGTAGATTCATCAGGAGTGAGTTCTCCAAAAACTGATCACTTGGATTGTGTCTGGATAATGAGTTACAAGTTATAGCAACTTCATCTCTGAACTGGGTCCTGTAAGGGTTACTCACAATGTCATTTAAAGTAGAATTGGCTTCTCAGTGGTTAACCAAACATTGACTACCAGTTGATCCTGAGAATCATCTGATGGAAGGTTTTTCTTGAGTGGAGGAGGTGGGGAAGAACACTACTCTGTTCATCAGATGTTTCCCATCTCACAGCCACAGACTGCCTGCTTCAGCCCACACATGTTCCCTGACCATTCAATTGCTGGCTATTTTGGGGTGAGTGTTCACTCTTTCTTTTATCCATAGAGAGTGCACTGAAAAACTCTTGGCTTCACTCCAAAGCAGATACATGGTCGGCTTCCTTTGTACTGTGAAACGTTTCACAAATGATAAAGCCATTCCCTTCTCATTTCTAAGACACTCTTGCTAATTATCAAGCTCGAAACCAACTTATTTTTCCTATGGGGAAAAAAAACCTTCATTGTTTTACAGAAGGCTCTCCCCAGCTCTACACATCCTATGTGCTACAGTGTGCCTGGGCAGGAGAGAAGGCAGCATGCTGTAACCAATAACCACATATGTGGCTTCAAAGGCAACTTTTTTGCATTCCACCTACAGATCAAGGGTGAAATCTTGGCCACATGTAAGCTAGCAAAAATTTTTTTTCATCAACTCCTTTGTTGCTAAGATTTTACCAGAGGAATTCATGCCCCCCTGCAACAGGCAGGTTTACTGCCAACAACCAGTAATTCATGCAAAATACCCAATTCCTTGCTCAGCATTAAAATGAAATACACTCAAAGTTAAAAAAGAAAGCAAAACCACAACTTGGGAAGAAAGGAGGTTAAAGTTTAAATTTATTTTGCTGCTAAGTAAAATTGTGGACAAGATTCTGCTTTCTGTAACAATTTCTTCTTAGGCCAAGATACATTTGAGTATAATACTAAACATTAATTTTGCCTGCTTGTTTCCCAGTGTTACTCTCAGCACCAAATTCATCAGTTTTGCCTGGTTTGAAGCAATTTTTATAATTGAAACAGAAGCAATTTTAGTCGATTTATACCCAGGCATTTTCAAAGCCTGCAGGAAACTCCCTGGGTGTGGTTAAAGTCAGTTTAACTTGGTTCAGGCAAAAGTAGAATTTGGAAGGTTGTGAATAAATATACACATGCAAGATAGGTGTCTGTGTGCTTGTGCCAGTGCTTCTGCCAGAGGGGGAGGATTCCCACCTCTGGCAGAAGGCTGAATTGCTGGGGAGCACAGCCAGCAGCCACAGCTCTCTCTGCCTGCACAGCAGCAGCTGCATTAATAGATGCTGGCACAGCAGCTGCACCTTTGGGATTGTTGTCCATCTGGGTCCCCTAAATTTTCAATTTTCATGGGCACTTCAAGCATATTGGTTATTATAACCCTGAACTGATCACACCCTATTCTTCCTTTCTATGAATTACAAAGGGACACATTTCTTATCCATGGTGATTTGTTACCTGTAGACATTTTCTACTAGCTCTTCCTGTGTGTTCTGATTCCCATTTGTGAATTACTATTTTATCACAGATTTATGCTACTAAACAAGACAGAGTAGATGCAATCACCCTTAATTTAAAAATCTGTTGCTGGGCAAGCAAACATAATGGCTCAGCTGGTCCCTTCCCATACTAAACTCCTGTTTATTATCAATTAGAAGGATTTTCTTCAAGTAATACTACATAAATCCAAATGTCACACAAATGAAATAAAAGCCTCAATTAATATACGCTTAATATCGCAACTATTTTTGCAAACATTTCTGTTTTGTCCATCATGTTGAAACGAAATACTGTTAATAGGCAGATTGCTGGGTGCCTCTTTTACTGCAAAGTAACTTATATTGACAACATCTGCCTTGAGTATAATCATAGAAATGACCTTTTCTCCACATAGTTCAAAACCACAATACATCAATATAAATTGCTTTCAGAAAAGCTATATTGAAATGAAGTGAAAACTGATGCATCATGAAAATTCAAGGTCCTTATGAAGATTACTTTGCTTCTGAGAGAAACAGAGCCCTGAAATCAGACTAGTTTACACAAAATGGAAGAACATGAATGCTCACATGCAAAAACCACAACTGAGAAAAGCTCTTTTCCTGACTACAATTCCAGTGTTATGGGGGGATAACACGAAATTAATGATATGCTCCAAGAACATGCCAGATTTGAAGACCACTCTAAAAGGTTGGTATACCCAAAATTTGACTTGCCATTTGCAATCTGGTCTTTGAGGCTGAGTACATTTGTATTGCTTCCTCCCACTGAGCCATCTGTGTGCATCCAGGCAGCACACTGAAACGTCACGTGTTATGAAAGGAAGAGATTTGGAAAAGTTTCAATCCTCATCTAGAGCATAAAGATCACCTGGGATGGGGGAAGAAGTTACATATGTGGGAGGTAACTTTAAAAGCTGCTGCGTCTGAGGAAGGCATAACAAACTGGTACTTGTATAGGATTATACACTTGGAACAAATAATAATAATAAAAAAAAAAAAAAAAAAAAAAAAAATCCAGGTCCTTACACAAAATTTCAACTACATTTAAACCTGAGTAGCTTGTACAATGTTCTGGAAAGCAAAGCATCATGATACTAGATGAATTCTTGATCAGTTCATAATAACTGGGCAGATATCATGAGATTGTTAACCTATTTACATTAAACCATGATGATGCAGCAGTAATATATTTAAAACCATTTAGGTATAGACAGAACTGTTCAATTCTTTACATTTGGCTTAGATTGTCCTAGAAAACTTTCAGTGATTTTCTTCTGTCAAGTAATAATAGGCAGACAGCATCCCAGTGCTTTATTTATAATGCCCACCTTTAGAAAGGACGAGAATGGAGACTGTGAGAGACAATGCTGCACCTGAAGTAAAATAGTTTCCTGTTCACTGCAGACCTTGATAATTAATATAAAGAAGGAAAACCACAAACCATTTATAAGGCCCAAGATTCAATTACTGCAGTTGAGGAATTCTCCCCCTGTACGTGATACTGAATCCTGCTCCTATAGATACACTGGTACATAAAACACACCAATGCTTCACAGCTGCTTGGTGGAAAAGAACTTATCAAATAGTGAACAAACATTCTCTTTTGACAGGTCTAGTGGAAATACTTTTCTCAGTATAAACAGAAAAAGAAATCTTTATGTGCCATTATTATACTCAAGCTATCTATTTCAGCAACTAATAAAAAGAGTTGGCAAAAAGATTATGAATACTGGAAATACTAGAAACACTGTAATTAATTTAGCAGTTGATACTGATGTTACATATTTAAGTACCATTTCCTTTCCTTTTGCAAACTCCCTTGTCCCAGAACACCTAGCTTTTGCTAGAAGGCTGGTGATGAGGGTCCCCTTCTGTACCAAAACCTCTTCTTGCACAGAAATTGACACATTCAAGCATCAGTTATACACAAGAGGCACATCCATACCTCTGATATATATCCTTCCTGGAAATTCTGTATGATTGTTTGAGCCAGTAACAAAGCAGATGAGGTTTTGTTTTTAGACACTGAACTACCAACTTCCTGCACATTGTGTTATGTAAGCAAAGTCCCTGACAGCCCCCACAGCACCACCCTCCTCATATTTCTATCTTTTCACGTGCTCACTCATGCTGCTCCTGTTTCCATAGACGCATCAGAGAAATATGTGGGCAGATTTGGTTTTCTTGTTTCTCCTTTTCAAGAGCATTTGAACAGCCAACTGGAATTTGACTAAAATAGTAATACAAAAAAAGTCATCCTATGAATCCAAAATCCCGGCTAATGACCTAATCAAGTCCACGGGTCAATTTAAAGTTCCTCACAGAAAAGCAGACTTTCTGCCCTCCCCCGGTTTGCTCTTTCGCACTAAATCCAACTCATGATCTCCACAGTTACATGCACCAAAAATATCTGAGCCACCATGTCAGGGTCCCTCCCCCTGCCGTGTAGCCCTGGGAGAGGGGCCCTGAGGGCACAGACACGGGGTTTCCCTGCCCCTGCTCAGCCTCGTTCCCATGGGTTGGTTTGTGTTCCCTGCGCGGGCAGAAGGACCCTTGGTCCCGTGACTGGAACAGTTCCTGGGCAGAGCCCCGGCCATGGGGCTGGAGAAATAAACATCTCTGAAACATCTACCAAGGATCTGTCCATATATATTTCTTTCTATGGGCCTCCTGGTTTAATACATCGTGTTACAGTATCCGCACTGCAACACCACCATAACTCAACTGTAGATCTCCTGAGATTACACCACACTCTCAGGCCCAAACTACACAAGTTTTTGAGTGGCATCAGTCTCCAGGTCTGGAAATTTAAGCAAATGGGAAGTCAGGAATGATGTCAGAGAACAAGAGTTTAGTTGGCAGCCATCAATGAAAAGCTGAGCAGCTGCTCGCACGTGTCTTTGCAGTATAACCCTAACTTAGGCTTAGTAACCTAGCACAGAAAGAAGCAGCACAAGCACACACATCATATTATGTGATAAGCAATAAACCCCTTGAGATTACTAAAATGCAAACTGTTCAATTCAGACATGGCGTAAGCAAGGCTGATTACCAATACAGTCAGGACCCACCATTGCCAATTACCATGAAGAGCATTATCATAAACATGAAATGACAATGTTCAGTCTAATCATACTTCAATCATGTAAGCACCTAAACATAATTTATGTTCTTAATTATTGAAACTGATAATCTGAGTCTCTGAAACTAATGTAATAAATTAACTATTCTCACTGCCATGCAAGACAGGGGAGTTCTTCAGGTCCTAATCACAGAAGAACCAAATACCATATGACACCCAGTACACAGAGTAGAGCTGGAAAACAAACCTCACAAGTCTCAACTCTAACAAAGTATTTTTAACATGCTTTACCTCCCTGCCAGTCGCCAATACCTTTCTCTCAACTGGCAATTACATGAATGCTGAGACCTGTCTTGCTCATTGTACCAGATCTGAACACCAAAGAATCAGGTTGCACGAAAACTAACATCTAACTACAAAACTGCTTATTCACACATCTTGAGGAATAAGAAGATAAAATCAACAGCTTGCATCTGCAAGTAGTGAGTAAGGTATTGAATTCATAGTGCTATACCATTTGTGAATAAAATTATGCAAAATTATGCAAAACCATAAAGGAAATGTAAAGCCTCTGAGACAGTGAGAAGTAGTTCATACACTGAGAGTATGGCTTCAAAATTATATTAAGCTCCAGCTAATCCTGACTGCACAGGCATTTCAGATATAAAAGGCCATAAATATTTTTCCTGCTGACAGAAGCAGCTGTACTGTGTCAGAGATTAAAGCAGTAGGGAACATGAGGGAGAAACACCAGAGCCCTGATACACTCAGCATGGACCCCACAGCCTGGCTCCCCAGTGTCACACTAGCTGAGACAATGGTCAGGAGTCTTCCTGGACTATGTACTGACTGCAGTTCCTGCCTCTGTTCCCATGAGCAAGAAAAAAATGCCGTTAACAAAGACTTTAGAGTCAAAGAAAAGAAGTGCCACGGCCATTTCTCTCACAAGGCCCAAAGGGAAAGGCTGAGGACAGCATGGACCTGGAAGCCCCTGCCCTCCTAAGGAAGGAGAGGGGTCATACAGGACATCTGGGATGCATCTGCACAGGTACAACGGGCAAAAGAGGAACTGGGTGCAGAAACACTGATACAAACAGCCAATGAAAGTACATGTGTGAAGGCATTTAAACAATGAAAGTACTGCAGGGATTCCAAGATAGGTCTGCAGCAGTTGTAAACTGGCCGAGCTGCCAAAGGTTTACACTGGAGCTCCCACCAGACTATAACAATTCATGTGGAAATGGCACTGTGAGGAGCTCACCTCCCTCTTTCATACACACCAGCTTGGTTTCTATTGATTTTATGACTCTGTGCCATGACGTGGATGAGACCCCTGGCAACACAGAAGGTTTATAGGAAGTGGATAACAAACCCTATAACCACTATAAAAAATACAAATGGCAAAGAGAATAATCTCATCCTGCATGGGTGAGACAAACATGTAACACCTAAATTTATCCTTGCCTAATCCACTAGATAGAAACTTATATCCGCTTAACAAAGTGAACTATTTAATGCCACCCCATTTGCTCAGATGAACAGGCTTTTTGGCATTAGATTTATTTACAATCTTTGGTCTTTTTTTCACATATATCAGTGACAGTTTACATTTATGAACATATTGCATCTCCTTTAGTGCACAGTATTGTCTTCAATACCTTTAAAATAAAGACTTACATTATTAATCTTTATATATTCCACAGAGATGAAAGCTAGTTCAATTAGCAAGTCATTCCACATCATTCTTTCTAAAATTTTATCACCAGTGCTGGAGTTGATATGCTACTTAATATTAGTTTTTGGTTACTCTGGACATTGTATTATACAATTGCTGAGCCTTAGAGGGATCATAAATGTGATTGGTTTTTTCTTCCCCAATTCTGTATTTCTCATTAGACAAACCAGGAAAAAAACCAGCTCTAATGGCAATGGCTCTCACAGAGCACTATCTCTGATTTTGAGAAGAGCTGCTGTTTCAATGAGCAAGATGTTGACAGAAACAAGTGCACACTGTAACCCATCAAACACCCCTCCCTGTTTCCCTGGCAACACTCAGAGGCCTACACAAAGTGACTGCATCAAGCAGAAGAAAACTTAGAAGAGAGGAATCATTTCTGCACTTCAGCATCATGTCACTACTATATTTGACAGTAAACAAATCCCACAGAGATCAAGAACACAATTGGAACAAGTGGAAACAGAGTACAAATGTATCCCCGAAAGTCTGAATGAGAAAGGGGAGCAGCCATGGCTTAGCAGTGCTGAGCTTTGCTCTCAGTTACAAACTGTAAACCTGTGAAAGAAAGAAAGAACACTAAAATACAGCCATAAGAATACTAGCCTGATTTTTGACTTCACTGTTCTCTTTGATGCTCATCACAGCATGGATGGGTACAGTACAGTACAGATGGGTTTGGCTCATTTTCCCTTTCAGCCTTTAGACATATGGCTCAAACTGATGTTTCTTTGCTTAAGTAACTGTCCATACTATCTATGTCTCCTAATCAACCTGATCAGAGCACAGCACTGCTGACAGGTGCTGGTTTCCCACCCAAACATGGCGGGATGCTTAGCCCTCTCCCTTTGGTTCTAGAGTCTCTCTAGTCTGGTCTTGTTAAACAAAAGCGCTGTGAAAAACTTCTCACTCACCCTTTTCATTCTTGGGGACCCAAGAACAGGCAACTGGGGGTGGCTGCTGTTGCTGTGGCACCAAACTGGCATTTGCCTCAGCACAAACCACAATTTACAACCCATCAACAATTTGCATAAAGTGCTGCAAACTCATAACATGTGCCAGAAGTATGAGAAACTGAAACTCTGGCCAGTATATTTGACTTTTTTTCCTATAGTCCCATTTAAAAGGCAGTGAAATACACATATTCACAGCGATTTTATCTACGCATGGATGACTTGCAAGGCAAAGTTGACTTCTGATTCTTCTAGAGGGGAAATACTGAACATTTTTGGTAAGAAGTTACAAATTTGCCTTTGACTATACTTTTTATATTTTTGGAAAGTATATTATAAATATTTCATCAATATGACATATTAAAAGCAAGATGTATTCACTGTGCTTTCACCCATCGTCTTTCTCATCGTAAAAGTACATTTTACTTTCTTGATGCCCTCTTTCCACATATTCAGTCCAACTGGGAATCTGAAGAGGTCCCAGTCAATTGGAAGGTGGCAAACATTGTCCCAAGGCAAGAAGGATGACTGTGGTAGCTACATGCCTGTCAGTCTCACTTCAGTGTCTGGTAAAGTTACAAGGTTTATTCTGGAGCTAGTGAAAAAGACCTGAAAGACAACAGGGTCATTGGTCCCAGCCAGAACAAGGTCATGAAGTTAAAGCCCTGTTTAAGAAACTTAATTTCCTTTTACAACAAAGTAACCCAGGTAGTTGATCAGGGGAAGTTGATGTAAATGTGGATTTCACTAAAGCTACTGATCTGAGGCCTCTCACAGGATCCTTCTGGACAAAATGTCCAGCACACAGCTGGATAAACACAGGTAAACTGGCTCACAGGTCAGGCACAAAGGGTTATTTATAGTGAATAGGTTGGTGACATCAGACTGCTGACCTGTCATTAGTGCGGTTTCCGGGGGGCCCATTTTAGGCTCAGTTCTCTTCAGTGTCTTCATAAATGACTTCAAGGAATACTAAATAACTTTGCCAATGACACTAAATTGGGATGAGCTGTCAACTCCCTTGAAGGCAGAGAGACCCTGCAGAGAAAACCTTGACAAATTACAGGGCTGGGCAATTGCCAACCACAGGAAGCTTAACAAGGGCAAGTGCTGGATTCTGCTCCTGGGACAGGGCATCCCTGTGTGTACAGACAGACTGAGCAGAGACACTGGTGAGCAGCGACACAGAAAGAGATCTGGGGATCCTGGTCAATGGCAAGTTAAGTACAGGTCAGCACTACCCTGGCAGCCAGGAGGGCCAACCGTGTCCTGGGGGGCATCAGGCACAGCATCACCAGCCAGGTGAGGGAGGTGAATTTCTTACACAAGTACACAGGTTTCTTACACAAGTAAATCAAAACCAAGAATATACAACTTTCTGTTCACACTGAAAATATTCCCCTGTTCTTATATTAATTCAGCTTTTCTATACTACACAGAATGTATCTGTGCTTCTTCTGCACATAGACTAACTGGGCTGAAGAGAACAGCAATAGCCTACCAGAAACAATACATGGATTTACTAGGGAAAAAACTCTATCTCATATTTTTCTGCCAACAGTTCTACAGAAGAAAATTAACACTTCACACTTTTGGCACACATAACTAACTGCTTCCACAAAAACTGTCCATTTGGGATGCCCAAGAGTCATACAGACCTTCAAGCAAGACCAACTCTAACACATAAAACAGGACTTTGACTAATTTGCTGAGAGAAAAGCGACCTGACAAACATGCTGTTTTTTCCTGAAGACTGAGAATGTGAAACGTTTAGTGGTTATTACTGCAGGAAGCAAACACAAGTGGTAATTGCACTCCACTAGGAAACAATATTAGAATCATAGAAATAAAGGACTCTGCCAAACAGCTGAGACTTCAATCCTTCTTCATGTTCATAACTAAAAGAATTCAGTCTACTGTTGGTGCTAGGGGACAACAACAGAACAAGACAAGAGCACATCAAAGATGGGGCAGTATAGCAGAATACACTCTAGGAAAACTTTCCTGCTTTCCCCCATACACCCTCAGGCCACACAGTTTCTCCAAACAAAATAAAAAGGGCTTAAAACAAAAAAAAAGACATAAACTTAATAGCCCCTAAATGTGTTCTCCAGAATTCAGAGACAAAAGACTGCTACACAAAGCTCAATGGGGTAGAAAACTGCCCATTGATGATTTTGCCAAGTGAAAACCAAGTTCACATAGCCCTTGCTTTTCATCTTAGAACAGTACTAAAGCATGCTTTTGATTTATACATACTCATAAAACCTTTCAACCTTTCAGCTGCATATTACAGACTGTACAAGATTAATTCAAATTCAGATATTAATTCAGCACCCAAAGTAAAGTTTGCATCTTTAATCTATACTGCCTTTTCTTGCAATGTCACAGAAAACTGGAAGCACCAATTGCATTTAGTCAATACTAAACAGCAAGATACAATTGTGACAGCTACCTCCTCACAGAAAAGGTTTTGGTAGAGAAAAAAGTGCCATGATAAGGGAAATGTAACTAATAACCCATAATCCTCACAAGAACACAACCTGAATCCATCAAGAATCCTTGCTAATCACAGCAGTAATGTCAGAATACCAACCTTACAGGAATCACGTATTCAACCTGGCACGTGGCAGATACAAACCAGCTTTCCTCAGTCTTCCAGAAATGCAAGAGGTAATCCCTCTACTACTTCATGATTTTACACAGAATCACCATTATTCTGTATATCTTCAGTACACACGAATTGGATGTGTAAGCTGAAAATCAGGTCTGAGAAATGGTTTTATGTCTCAGGATTTGCCTGCAGCATTCCAAACTGTTCTTGACCACAAGATTTTATTAATACCACATACTATGAGGCCATTGGGATTTCATGGTATATTTTGAAAACAGAGGGAGACATAAATTTATGATGACTGCAAAGATATGAAGTTTCAAGCAGAGTAGACAGTATTTCTCTGTTAGTAATTTGCAACTTGTAGTAAACACCCAGTAGTTTCACCAATGAAGTGATACTACCATATTAAAGACCATGTCACCAACCATAAAATGCAGCAACTTTGTGGGTGCAAATAAAAAGCAGCACTGAACCAGTACCCAGTCTTACCAGACTTCCCTTCTGCAGGAAGGCTGTACTTTCTGAGCTTCTGTAATCTTTAGCAGACAACTTAAACTGAAACTAAGGAGACAACTCTACAGAACAGCTAACACAATTAGGTGTGTATTCAAACTTGTCCATAAGGGCCAGTTCAAACAATTCTGCATCCAGAGTAACAGCTAGAGCAAACACAGTAGTATATGCAAAAAGCAAGGCTATGCTGTTCCTCTTTCATTATTGTTTATATTTAATTTAGTTGGATCATTTGGCAGAAAGGTTTGATTAAACCTGAGGGAGGTTTTTTCAGTATATGCTTCAAATCCTTTTTATTTCTTATCTTTTGATCCTTTTTATTAAAAGACTGAATTAATATAACAGAGCTTACAAAGAGAGAGATTAGTTCAGCTCACATTTTACCTGTTGAGTACCATTTAACCTGAAGGTTGATTTACAAATGATGTACAAAGTAATTTCTTTTTTTGTGCGTGATATTGTCACCAAACATGATGAAGCTGAAAAACCTCAAAAGCCAGGAGGTTCAAGTAAGTTGTACAGGACTGTTTCATCAGGAGTTTTTGTTTCTCCCCTCATGCTTTTCTTCCCCATCTGGCCTTACTGACATGCAAGGATTTGGTCTTATCAGCTGTGAAACTGCTGCACAAAATCATAATAGGAATATTCAACAATCTGTTCCTCCCACACTTACCTACAAAAGGGATCCCCAATTCTAAGAAATACACTTCTTTATATAGTCCTCTCAGGGTTATGCATACAGCATCTGGTAAGTTATAATATAAAGGCCTTAATCTCATTCTCTAAGTAGTCCATTAATGCTTAAAAGGAGTTACAAGAATTAAGTCATCCTTGAAATAAAGACAAAACTGTCTGTAAAATTTTCTGTAGCTATTTACAAAGGGACGAGTAAAAAGACCTGACAAGAACCATCCCGGAGACTACAGGGGGTAGTAAATGCTGCACTCTGATGGTGTAGCATTTATGCCTCCTTACAGCACAACTGTGGGAAAATTCATGAAGCCAAGGGTGCACTATTAAATAAATGTAGTGTGAAATAATGCCTAGAGCTAGCACTGAAATCCATGTGAATTATAATCCATGAATAGGAATCAAATTACAATCTAGAGGTATTAAGTGCATTTAATATTACAATATTTAGGCAAAAAATAGGATATAAAAAGAACTCCTTACATGTGAAAGTCTAGCTAACAAGTAAAGTCTTAAACTTCATACATCTCTTGAGGGCAGTTGGCAGACTTGTAGGGGGGATTAACTAGCATAGAAGAATTTCCAAACTTCAGATCTTGAGGTCATTTTTGGAGAGAGGCTAGGAGGAAATTACCTATTAACATATTGTTTTGAAAACTTTCATTAAGGTTTTTTTCTGAAGCACTAGTTTGAAGGACAAGATACCATGGGCTTGAGAGAAGTGAGTAAATTCTACCCTGCAATAACCACTTGTGTCCAGAGTCTTAATCACAGCAACAGGGTGGCTTGGTCATCTTTGTTGAGAGAAACTTCCTTGCTTTAACTATGGGATGAAGAACATAGGCAGAACCAGCTACCACGGGACCACTGGCGCACCACACCAAACCCACCTTTTTGCACGTCTGCACCCTCTCATGCTTTAGAACTCTTTACTCATTCATGCATAAAATTCTAAACTATGACAAATACAAGTAATTCATGTCACAAGGCAGAAGCCTGGCTGTCACTTTTTGCATTCTCAGTTTCCAAAGAAAGAGGCTCTACTACTCTTCATGTTACAGAAATCTTCATGCACAAAATGCTTTCCTGTTTTCAGTAGCCCATTGAATTTCAAATATGGATTTTAACAAAGTAGTCTGTAAAAGTCAGTAACTCCTGTCACTTACTTGGCTTAGAGTTAATGATGACATTTTCAGCAGAGTGCTGGGGTGGGAACCTGCAGTTCTCTCCTTGGCCCTCACTGCTGCCATACTCTATGACGTCCACTTGTCCCAGCGGTACGCTCCACTTCAATAAATACCTCTGGCCAGTTGTCATGGTGCCACTGCTTTCATAGGAAGAGCTGGAAGATGCACAAATTATTATTGCAACAAGCAACTGTGTTCCATGGCATGCTATTTATTATTTTAGCTTCTAAAATCTGCTGTTTATCAGCTTGAGTACAGTGCACAACTTGAAAGAAATACATGCACCGGGCTGACTTTTGTGACTTCAGAGTTAGGCCAGCAGCTCATGCTGGTCATCTAGACTGTATGCGAAGAAAGACCTGTCATCTGTAAAAATATCTATCTTTTGCAAACTCAAACATCCCAGGTGCCTAGGGACCACTAGTTGCAGATGAATTTTCTATGGCTTGAAAAAGATACAGCCTTTTACAGAGGACATGACCCTCACAGGGTCAGACACTTGGCATGATCATAAACTCTCCACATGGAAAACAAAAGCAGACTGCACTTTGCTGCTTCAAGTACAAGTACAGAAAGTCCAAGACTTTACTGGTATGAAAGAAGATCAAATATGAATAGTTAAAAACAATATCCAAGTGTTACTAAGAAACTAAAGAATTTGTAAAGGCAAGGATCACAGGATAATTGACATAAGCTTGTTCATCTTCTGAACGTTACATGGTACTTCTCAGTCACTAACATGAGACCAAGCAATCACACACTTAGAAATACATGTACAGGATTCATACTTCAGTAATGAATTAAGATATCAACTCACATTATGCTTAAGAAAAGCTGTTCTTGGAAGATTTTAATGATCCACATTTTCTTTGTCAGAATGTACCATCACATAAAGCAATTTATGACACAAGCAACATATGAATGTGAACATAACCTTGGCGTACACAGACATTTAGTAACATTAATAATTACAGCCAACAAAAGCACAGAAGGAGCTTTGAAAAAATGCTTTTTTCAAAGCAATTCACCTTTAATCTTTCAATGCTTGGTCTCAGAGATAACAACCCTTCCCCACGTGGAACTTTTTTAGCCACTTCCAGGTTTGTTCTGGCAACCTGCATTAACTTTATGGGTTTTGTTTTGTATATTTGTTGACGGTTGTTCATTTTGCAGAGGGTGGGATTTAATTTACGAATTGTGTCAAGTTACAAATCTCTGCGTGTTACAGTCTGAATTTAAGGAAGAAGAGAAAAAAGTCTTACCCTGACATGCCTGTATTCCACTAAGCACTAATACACAGCAATAACTAGACACTACAGAGCACTTCTATCTGTAATCTCCAACTGCTACAATTTTCTTACAAATTTACTCTAAAACTTCCAAATACCAGCCAGCAATTCAGAGGACTATAACAAAGTTAGTTATCCATTTATTATGACTACTCCTAGAAATCATTAGCCACCGTAAATACAACAATACAAAGGCAATTCAAAAAGTGTCACTTTTTTCCAGCTGAAGTTCAAATGATCATCTAAAAAATATAAATTAAATCTTACCGAATATTTACTGTTGCACACATCAGCACATCATTTAACATGAAAAGTCGCCGTTCTTTGGTTTTGATAATTTCTCCTTTGTCGTTATAAACGGTCTCAACCATATCATCAGTCCGTATGAGGTATCTGTTTCCGCTGCTGAGTAGCTGGATTTTGAAAACAATCAGCACTGTATATTATACACTGTACATCCAACAGCGGGAGCACAAAAAACAAAAACAATGGGTTATTACTTGCCATCCTAGCACAAGTGATTGCAGGTGGATTTGCCAAGGGAATCTTTATTAGTCTGCTTTTCATTTAGAGAAACAGTAACTTTTGCTGTCATCAACGTGGACTGAAGGGGCTTTGCATCTTAATGCAGACCACAGTTGCTCTGGGAATCTTCCACACTGATAAAGGTTTCTTGGCGAAAAAAATGATACTTCCCACAATTTCTGTGATTTCCTTCCCTTGTCCCTTCTTTCATAGTCCACTGAAGACCTACACATAATTCCAGCTGCCCAAAGCGGGAGGCCGGAATGTGAGGAAAAAGTATGCTCAGACTGCTCTGCCCCCCTGGCTCACACAGCTGAGGAGCACAGATGGCAGGGTGCCACAGACTGTGGAGAAGATGACATGTCCAAGAGATTCATAGCACGTAAATTGCTCGTGACATTTGCCTTCGAGGGCTGATGATCAGCACTGTGCAAGCGTGAACTAATCCCTTACATGTCAAACACACCTCCTTCACCACCTATTTCACCCTGGCTGGCATTGTTCCAAAACTGTATATGCAAATATACAGGCCCAGGAGGGCCAACCATGTTCTGGGGGGCATCAGGCACAGCATCGCCACCCAGGCAAAGGAGGGGATTGTCCCACTCTGCTCTGCACTGTCCTCACCTGAATATTGTGTGCAGTTTTGGGTGCCACAATGTAAGAAAGATATTAAGCTATTAGAGAATGTCCAAAGGAGGTCCTCAAGGATGGTGAAGGGCCTTGAGGAGAAGCCGTATGACGAGTGACTGAGGTCACTTGGTCTGTTCAGTCTGGAGAAGAGGAGACTGAGGGGGGACCTCACTGCACTTTACAACTTCCTTGTGAGGGGAGGGTTCTTCACCCAGAGGGTGGCTGGGCACTGGAACAGGCCCCCCAGAGTAGTGGTCAAAGCCCTAAGTCTGACAGAGCTCAAGAAGCATTTGGACAATACTCTCAGGCACTTTGTGTGACTCTTGGGGGTGACCTTGTGCAGAGACAGGAGTCAGACTCAGTGATCCTGATGGGTCCTTTCCAACTCAGCTGATTCTGTGATATTAACACACAAGGCCTGAAGGACCCTGTGAGATTTGGAGTGACTACCCACGTATATATCAATAAATGCCCCACTGCATAACACACAAAATCTTACAGTCAATATCAACTGACAAAAGGTAAGCTGGGCCACCTCTTCAAGAGTGCATTCTGTGTCTTGGAACTATTTCCAGATGATTAGTAGCTGCTTCAAGAAGCAGGACTATGACAACTAGAAATGAAAGTAAAATGTCTGAATCCATCTTCTGATGCACTTGGAATGGAAATACTGTTCCAGTATGACAATACATTCTTGGTAAATAGCTTAAAACAAGCATGTTCTGGTTGATTATTGCTTTCCTAAAAGCTATGCTTTTATGCATAACCAAAAAACCCCCATTCCTTCAGTGCATCCCCATTACTTTATCTCAGAAAGAGTTCACAGGATAATAACCTGTAACTTCACAGAAGCAGTAATTGAAGCATTTATACCCCACTTCATGGAAAAGAAGGAATCATTTATGATACAAATAAAACAAGCACACATATATCCACAGTACAGATAGCTACTAATAAACTCAAACAAAAAAGATTGTTCCTTCCTTCTTATTGAATGTCTTTTACAATTCTTTTTAGAAATTTCTATTGTGCAATGCAAATATATGAATGAAATAGACTGAGATTTTCCTTAAAACAAGGAATATGTTGGACCCATTCAATAGCACATCTTGAAATGCTTTATAGTTGGAAGCACTGCTGTATGAGGACGTGGTCCCTTTCTTTACACAGAAGTAATTCCTTACTTCTAGGATAAATTAAAAGCTGAATTTTTCCATGCAGAAAATGTGCATGAGACTTTACTACATATTATTATCTCCTACGCTGCCACAGAACACCAACACTGCTGAGGCTAGTTCAGTGTGTTGCCCATTCCAGCACACAGTGGTTTAACTGATGAGCCTGTTCAGTCCCAGAGGTGGGTGACATCTCACATTTACCACTAGAATGACCCCATGTGGTTGAGCTCTACAGAAAAACAAACAATATAGGTGTCTCTTTGGTTTCTGCGGTAGAGATTGCTCAAGGCCCAGAAACTGACTCTTCCATTTCCGTTATGCCTTCCTACTTTCCTTACCTTGTTCAGGTAACGTTCATTCATTGCTTTTGCTATTTGTTTTATTTCACAGCGCTGATCTGCATCCCTTTTCCTTTCATTTAACTTCTCTGCCAGTGTCTCAAGTTCTGTAAGAGCCATCTGTAGAGGTAATCTGTCAGGATGCCCTTTATTAGTGTTCTTCAGCATATCCTGAGGGATAATTACAAAACAAAACAAAAATCAGATTTACTTTCAAAGTCAGGTTCCAAAAATTACAGAATGTACAGTTACAACTACATTCTTTACTTGAGTACTACTAAAGGATAAGACCAATAAACACCTAATGAATATTCAGACAACACACTGCTTACCTTCCTGAACATCTTAGTAATTCTTAAAAATATACTGAATGGGACCATATACAGCTTATTTAAAGAACAGAATTACAGAGAAGAGACAATATGAAACAATCTGGCAATCAGTATTATACTATAATATGTATGTATCTGTGAACAATGATTTAAAATGAAACTTTTCTGATACTGTCATAATAATATTGTATTATACTTATTACTGTTATTATTCCTTGTTAAAACATGGACAGCATACTCATCCTAAAGTAGGAAACATTACTTCATTAAGGTCACAACAGCTCCTCCAAGTCTTTCTCTTTTGTAGGCATACAGAAGGAACAATTTGAATTATAGCTCGTCTCCATTCCCGGAGCACTTAAAAATCCCTATATATTCACTCTGTCTTCCTGCCACAATAAACTTCATCATTCATTCCTACTCCCTCAAAAACTCTGACCACATGCTTCCCCCACAACTAGTTCTGCTCCTTTACCCACAGTAATTCCCAGACCTGCATCCCAAAGCTGTCCTCCTCTGCGCACCTGCAAACACAGCTAGCACATGGTGGTTACTGGGGTAAATGTGCTGCGGTCTGGAAGGAGTCACAGAGTAAATTTGTCTGGAGCAGGTCTATACTGGGGAACTGTGCTCCTCCTGCAGCTTAACTACCTGTTGAGATGAGACCCAAGGACTCCCTGTCAAATCTGCAGTTTCCATGGGAAGAGAAACAAGATGCTGCAGGTCTGAAGGAAGCTGCAACATACTCAAGCAGGTCCTGTGAGCCAAGTAGTCATAGAGTGTACTGTTGTTCTGCATCTCATGTATATTTCTAAACTATCCAAGGCACAAATTTAATCCTCTTGGTTTTTTCTTAAGTGGAAAGTAATGCCACTAAGTTCCTAGCCATGTTTTGAAGTCTTATTAGCTAACAAACTGATATGAACAAGTAGCATATTTGAACTACACCTTTACTAAAAAATTATTTATAAGCGGTATCTTTCTTAGCAAGTAATCTATAGTAAATCTAGTTTACTACGATTTTCCTGCAATGCCCTAACTGCCCATCCCTGCAATCAGACTATGAGATCAGCATGTTTAATACACTGAAATTTTTTCTTTATTTCCCCATGATCTAGTGGTCACTTCCACTGCAGCATGCTCCTCTAGCAGAAGACAGCTACCATGTAATCCCAAAGGTAAACCGTGCAAGAATGTAGCAGGAGCCTCCCTTTGGTAAACATTATTTACCTGCAATAGTAGGATGAACTGTGGAAAACGCTGGATAGGTTTCATCATTAAACCATACAGTGTAATGCGATCAGGGCTTGACTCCTGACACTGCTGCAAAGCAGGAAAGACACATTTACTACCATGAGCACATTTCCACCAGTTACAGAATGAAAGGAAAACCTTTCCTAAAATTTCTTCTATATTGCTTACATTAATTATAATAGGAAGACTGTAAAGATTCCATTTACTATCAAGATTTAATTTAAAAATATTAAATCTTTTAAAAAAACCCATCACTATTAAAATGATGGCCTGTTACTGAACTGAAATCTCCTCCTTAAATAAATACCGCTGGGCTAAAGCCACACCAGCAATGCAGCATCTATAAATCTAAAAACCTACCTATAGGTTTTTAAGAGGAAATCTAAGAAAAACATCATAACCTCAGTCCTATGCGAACAGAGCTTTTGATCTTCTTTATTAGAAAAAACTAAGGAAAAAAATGTTGATTTATATTCAGAAAGAAAAATGTTAGAATCCCTTATTTCAGTTACTAGGAATGGCAGATAAAACCAGACAACTTTCTTTTGCACGTGCAAAAAAGCCAGAAATGTCCAGAAATAGGAAGGTTAGAGGAAATATTCAATATTAAAAACAAAGCAAATCAAAATTATATTAAACTGGTGTTGTGCTTAAATTGTTATTTATTGCTACAACTATCAGCTTCACAACAATTTATTCCCGTTGCTATCTCCACAAACATCTGTTTTTTTCCAAACAGCAGTAGTGAAAATTCTGATCTTCATTGCTGGTGAGCAAAAAAAAGGAAAGGTAAAGAAGTGTCATCTGTCATTAGAGTTTGGCTGTGGTTCTGCAAGCAGAACCAGTGTGGCACTGACAAGCAGTGATGAGAGGTGTGGATTACACCTCTATTGGAAAAACACGCTTTTAACAGTAGAAGTACGATGTGACTACACGTTCACTAGAGTCTGATCTTCATGGTGCTTAAGGCTTCCAGAGTATCATCCTGCATAGAGCTGTCCACATTCCAAGAAGTTGTTAGTTAATTTTAGGATCTGAAGACAAACCCCTGCCACCCTTCTCTAGGCAACCTAAGATTTGCACCAGGCACCCAATTTTAGTGCTTTGTGCACCACTGTAGCAGACCTGACAGGGTGACAGCTCTGAGAGCCACAACTCAATCCAGAATGCTTGGGGAACGAGACAAGATGAGCTTTCAGACTCTCAGCAATGTCACAGACAGCCCAAAAGCCTTGCAATGGAGTCGGTGTACCCTCTGTAAGTTGTCAACCCTAGGGATTCGTAGCACTTCTACTGCATGTGCCAGGATCTCCATACACATCATCACAAGCATCATATGCAACAGGGCAGTATGCATTCTGCAAAAAAATCACCAATTTCAACCCTAAGCCAGAAACATGATCTTCAAGATACAAGGAAATTGTTGTGGAATGGAAATCCAGCTGTACTGCTTCTCACAATACAATAAACAAATTAGAATTAAAATAAATTCCAAATTAAAAAGTGGCTTCATATGGTGAACTACTATTTGAACCTCACCTGATATGGAAGAATCCTAATGTTTAGCCAAATAAAGTAATGCAAACACCAATAAACTGATTTGAACAACAATAAAACTACTGTGCACTTCAAAATACATCCTAGATCTAACAACACGTTACTATGCCAAAAATACAGTACTGGAAGGGAATCCTCTGGGGTCTTTTTGTGCCAAACCCAAAAAAAGACCTTAAGTCCACAAAAACAGTGAGACAATCTACAGTATCAGCAGCCCAGTTTCCTCCCAGCTTATAACTCATACTTTCTTATTTATAGCATATGCACAACTGTTTTAAAATTGAATAAACTAACCTTTAAGAAGTCTAAAAAGGCAGGTTTGGTGGCACAAGATTTCTTGAGAATCCCAACTGCTGTACTGAAGTTGTTTACATATTCACTGTATGCATCCAATACCATAGATTTAGAAAACTGAAAAGAAAAAAGGGCAAATCTTAACTGTAAATACAAAAGACCTCTGCCAGCACAGCCATATAGATTTCTGGCTGTTAGGGACTTGCCTTGCTCAGAACTAAGGGCTTTGCTTGGCCTAGTGGTGAATATACAGAAATACTGATAATACCCAAAATAATCTTTCTGCAGAAGACAGGTCAGAAACAGAAAGATATAACAGCTGTGAATTGCAAGAAATGTATTTACAGAAATTGCTTCATCTTGGCTAGAACACTAGGGCAGAACCTGAGGACTATGGGCAATCAAAGGGCATCCACTGCAATTTGAAGTGGCAGATGAGATCCCCTGATCATCTCACTGCCTGTCTTCCAGGTTAAGTGAATCAGCAAAGACCCACAGCCTTCACATCCTGACTTCAGCTATTAAGGACTTATCAAAAAAGCAGACAGATTGCGTGGCCTGCAAACAGTCATGGGAATGGTAGGATCACTGCCCATTGCCCTCTTGGTAATTTTATCCCTCTCTTTTGCAGAGCTGGTCTCACTGAGACTACCTAACCTTCAGTCACAACAAGAGAGGTTTGCTTTAAACAACAAATCTTTAGTAACTATTTCATTTTGGGTGAACTGTGATCAGATCCCAGTTCTCTTACAGCAGGCATGAAAAGGGGGTGATTTCCAGCACTTGGGTGGCAACAAAAAAAAGCACTTAAGCCAGAAGGCCGGCAGCCTTTTCCAGCCAAACTTTCAAGGCGAACAATGTCTTTCTATCAACCAAGGCCAGTTCTTGTTTTCTCTAATTTAAAGCAGTAGCTAATTCTGTCCTTTACTGAATGGATTTCCATTAATGATGGGATAGTGTTTTACAGATATTCTTTATCAGTGCCCCATCTCAGTTCAAACTCAGGAATTCAGGACATTACCTACTGTGGTTTCCTTCTACTTGCACACTACTAGGTATGACTACACATTTTTTAAGAGATGCTGAGCCTCAGTCTCACTTTCATTTTGGTGGGTTTGTGAATCTCTAATTTCTCATAAACTGTTTACTTAAATGTCTGAAAGATTAATCAAAGCCTGAAAACTTTGCTCACAGTCCTTTCACATCTGCCAACCAAGCGGAAGACACGTGTTGGTGTCAGTTTCCTTATCAGGATAGTACATGCATTCTCCTGACAGTTGCCACAGGCATTGGAGAATATGGGAATAAAGGAGCTAAGTTAGAAAGACAGGGAGGGAAAAACAAGACTAAAACAAAAACAGATTATCTGTTCTGACACATTTGCTTACTGAAGCAACAAAGACATCACCGATCATTTCAACAGAGTCCCACTCAGATACACGACTCGCCAGTGCAATCTGAAACATTGAATGGCACTGAAGAATTTCCTTAATTCGATAAAAGACCATTTTAAGTTTTCTTTCACTCAGTAATTTTGGTTCCATATCTGAAAGGGGCTTCTCATATTGCTGTGGGGGAAAGAAAAAAGCAAACTGATTTAAACAAACAAAAAAATGGACTTCTACAAGCAGAAAAACCAACTTATGCAGCAGTACCCACACACAAAATCACAGAACATTTGGCATGAAGCATCTGCAGCAAAATCTGTGTCAGTCATATGACAGATTCTTTAATGATCTTTAATGATTCTTTTTCAAATATTCAAAATTTTAAAAGGCAAAAGATATTAAGGTACCTCCAGGATTCTTTTGAGAGCATCCACATAATTCTTCTCACTATCAACTACAGAGCCCAAAATATACCTTCTCACAACCTGTTGAAACAACAAAGTTTTGTCCAAAGTTCAAATCAAGTAACACATTCATCATAGTTGGAAATGGTGATGATAAAATTCTCACATTAATAAAACAAAAGAAATACAAAGCAACTTCAGTACTGGAACTATAATAAAATACTGTACCTCTTCAAAAGTAATTAAATTAACTATTACTCTAAAACTACTTACTTTAAAGAACACAACAATTTTTGTATCAATATCTGCAATTTTTTTCTGACTGTAGTAATTCCAACCTTTACTTTTGAAACTTGTGTTTTGACTTTGGCTTTTAACAATGCTCTCAGGCACCTAATGCAATTTTAAGGGCTGTCCTGTGCAGGGCCAGGAGCTGGACTTCAATGATCCTATTGATCTTCCAAATCAGGATATTGTATAATCCTATGCACCTTAAATGTATATATGTAGGCATTAATGGAAACAATCACAGGTATAAGATGATGTTGACTACTTCAGTGATTTGCTACAACAAAAATAGGTAACAAGTTTTCAAAAACCACTCCTAAATTTTATTTTTTAATAGGTTTCATAAATTTATTAGAAGCAACATGAAGGGCAAACAAGCAAATACTAATTGCCTTTTAAAGTTAAGGCCATATAAACTGTACCACTGAGAAACTATCCAAGTCAGCATTCTCTTTTGGGCATTACCGTGCATAAGTGAAAACCCCCGTCTCATCTATATTTATGTGTATTGACAGAGTTGTAAGAGATTCAGGAAATGCTACCATATTTCATGTTAATAAACTACAGGCTATTTATCACACCTCCTTCTCCACCTTCTGCTCCTGTAATTCAGCTGAAATGAATGTGTGGGTGGCAGGACAGGAAGGACTGGAGAACTGATCTGGCTTAGAATTCAAGCTTCTTGACATCAATTAGATTTCTTGTTTGTTATAAGGATTTGTTTTCACCCAAATCCATTTCCTAATCCAGCTCATCCCAGAGTTTTCCAAAGGGGAACTATGAGGGATAAGGCAGCACAGGGGTAGGATCAAACCACTTTCTGTAACTACAAGAGAAGGCAAAACTGCTCATTTTGCTATTTTAAGATAGCCTAAATGACCATGAAGCTCAAATCTCAGGCTTGCTTCTTTCTGCTCCAGAACCCCACAGCCTCCTGCCTCCTTCACCATGACTGCCACACTTGTACTTTGCATTATTAAATGCAGGTTAAGTGAGAATTTTCTTTCAAGTACTGGCATTTCAAAGGAGGACCTCAAAATTAACTGAGGCTTTGCTTGAAGATATATACAGCAAAATTAGTTGTGCCTAATCTGTGTTTAGAATGGATTTAGCAGTGTCTTATTTGGAATAGTGGATCATCTTTTCTGGTGAAGAATACTAATCCTACTTTTAGTCACAGTTCATTCTTCTGAAAAGAATAAATATCTGTAGAAATAAAAATTTCAAGCTATATAATACACAAAACGAATACTTAATAATGGCTTCAGGTTATTGCAATAGATATGAGCCCCAGCCCCAGTACTTGCAGGCACCAGGATTTAAACAGAAGCCATCATGCCACCTGCTGTTTGAAGCCAGCACGTCCCCAGAGCAGTTCTGCTGTGACCGGGCAGCTGGGCTGGAAGGGGTCCTGGCCTGGTGCACCCAGGACTGTGACCCCCTCCCATAGCCAGGCCTATGCTGGCCCCCTCCAAGCTGCTCCTGTGCACCCCAGCCCACCAGAGCCCTGCTGACCAGCAGCCAACCTCCCACACACAGCTGCTGCACCCCTCCAGTTCAGCATCACCTCCAGATGCACACTGCAGCTGCCATCCAGATTACTCACACAGCCTTTAAATGCCACAGGCCCCTGCCTGCTCCTGAGGGACAGCACTACCACTGACCATCCGCTGCACTCTGTACCACGGACTACACTGAGCGTGACGTCCTCATCTGTTTCCCACCCACCATTTTAGTCCACCCATACAGACTGTACCTAACCCGCAAGAGTGCAGGAATACTACAGGAGACAGCTGAAAGCCCTGTTAAGGCAGAGGTAAGTGACACACTTTGCTCCCCTCTGCCCACAAGCCAGTCTCCTCAAAGGCGCTCAAGGCACAAAGGGACTCTGGTCCATCTATGCTGATTTTTCCCTCCTGTCCTACTGAACCCAGACATAGCAGCCAAAAGCATGTGCTCCATCACTTTTGTTGGGAGTGAGGTCAGGCCAGACTCATTCCTCCTTCTTGTGGGTAAGAGTGGGACACTTTTTCCTAGTCTTCTGATCACTGTGATTTTAGATGACTGAGAAAGGCCTTACCTGCAGCATCCTTAAATCCATCCCATCTGGTCCCACAGACACCTATATGCCCAAATGGCCTCAGTTCCCCCAGTTGCAGATCAGGCTTTGCTCCAGCAGAACTGCCTCTGGGCTCATGGGCTGAGTCCTGAGGACAAGCCTCACCAGTAAAACCTGAGGCAAAGGTAGCACAGTCTTTGACTCTTTCTCACTAGGTCTGTGCCCCACCAAGCAGTGTGTCATGTTGTTATCAGCTTCTGTTCGCTGCCAATGTACAGGTAAGAAACTCCTCACGGTTACCCCTCACACCTCACTAGCTCCAGCTGAGCTCTGGCTTTCCTAACTCCATTCCTGCCCACTTGGACAGCTCCTCCTGCGCAGATGAGCAATATATGTCATGACTTACACAACTATTACTAGTTTGTTCCAAACTATAAGCACTCTGGGGTTTTTTTGCAAAAGGGTAAACTTATTTATACAACACTACCCCAGTGAAACTCAAATTCCTATCTGAAAGACGGAAAGAGCATCCAGACTGATGCTGAAATTTCACATTACAATAAAATCTTACAGTAATGGAAAACAGTTTGGTAGTTACATTGTTACAAGATTACCACTTCACTGTGTTAAACACCAGAGAAAAGTAAACCTCACCCAAGTAAAAGGTAAAACAAACAAAAAAACCCCTGAAAATATACAGCCCTCTCCTCAACTGCCCCTTAAGCTTGTTTTTTGCTCATTTTCTGAAGGTACTGACCAACTAACTCATGACTTGACACCACAAGAAGCTAAAAACTCTCAATACAGTAACATGAACCCACAGGATTTATTTTCAGCCAAAATTTCTTAACTGATGGTGATTTCAGTATTTTTTAAGTGATTTCCACAGTCACCATACAGTTTGAGGTGGAGAACAGCAAAATGTATTCTTCTGTAGACTTGATTTTATGGGGGATTATTTTTTTTTAACCAAGAAAAACCTTTAGATTCAAAGAGCATACAGGACATTCTCTAGACTTTAAATGGAAATCCCAGAGTACCTGGAGCAACATCTTCTGAGTCAATAAAAATGCTTTAACTCTCTTCTTTTTTTAACTCAAAATCATCACATTTAGCTTAAATGTTCAGATAGTGAAACAATATAGTTTTTATAGATAATTTCATAATGCACGCCAGCATTTCACATCTCTGGGTGAACTCAGGATTGATGCAACTATATGCACACACACCAATTCTCAAAAAACTACTTTCTCAGTTCTGAATTTGATGTTCACTTAAGTAAAATGCCAATATGTTTGAAGACCAAAGGCACCTAAGAGCCACGGGTGTAGAGCAGAAGGGAAGAAAAAAGAGGCAGAAGACCATATCTCCCAAAGCTTACTACCTGCTGCTGTGATAATCCTTCAGGCATAGGAGTCATAATTGCTTCGGTATGCATACAGTCCACATCAATAAATAAATTTAGCTCTTCTTCTTCCAGACATGATGATCTGTGATCTACAAATAAATAACCAAAATGTCAGCTTCTACATGTGGATTGAAAGAAGAAAAAAGAAAAAAAAAAAAAAAAAAAAAAAGCAAAGACCCTATCATCCAAGCACAGTGATTATAAATTTTCACTTACCAAACAAAAGAAATTTCCCAGCACTTCTGTATCATCTGTGAAATCACATAAATACCACCACCAATAGGCGCTCTAATACAGAACATCCTTCAAAAGCATCCTAATATCCCACAGCTGGACACAGCCTAAGCATCTCTTGTTTGACCTCTACTCCCTTCTCTCAGCCAGGAGAATGGGGCTGTCCAGAGGGCAGGACATGACAATGAGGATTAAAGCACTGCAGCTCCAGGGCCAGCAGTTTTAAAATAAATGATCTCTGGGAAAAAACTGAAGACACCCATAATATGATCCAGCTAAAAAAATTCCATACACCCTTCCACAACTGAACTAAAGTAGCCAAATTCACCAAAATGTTTGCTTCCATCAGCAAGGAGTGAGGGATGCTGCACTGCTCTGTGGATAATAATTTTACTGAAAAAGCACCACCGAAGTGCACTGACAGGTGGCAGCACACAGCCAGCCAAACAAGCAGACACGAGGAAAGGAGACATAGAGAAAGAACAGTATGAGAAACTGTCTTAGAACAAAAAGAGAAGTAAGGGAAGCAGATCTAATGGCCGGGAGAAACTCATGAGTTTAGTTATCAAATTTGTCACTAGCTCCCCGCTGATTTGGAAAGAGGTTATGGGATTCAACCATCCACAGACAGATGGTGTCTGCAACCTAACCGCTAGAAATGCAAGAAGGAATGCCAGGCCCACTGTAACACTGCCCTGCAGATCATTTTCATCTGTGCAACTGCAAGAAGTTGAGGATACATTTTTTGATCACTTCATTTTGTGTAAGTAGCTTTCTATATTCAATCTTTAAATTAAGTAAATTGAGAAACTGTCAGAGGTCATGACAGGGATGTAAGATGTGTCCTGGCCCATAACAGGTAAGATGTAACTTTATGTTACCTCTCTCAATAAAAATATCTTGTCCCACCCTTGTGGTTTTATCTTCCTAAAATTGTAGCTTTATAGGTTCTGAAGTCACTACCATTTAATTAGT
The DNA here is from genome assembly GCF_017639235.1 of Corvus kubaryi. Taxonomy (NCBI): domain Eukaryota; kingdom Metazoa; phylum Chordata; class Aves; order Passeriformes; family Corvidae; genus Corvus; species Corvus kubaryi. Next base: position 1,263,785 of record NW_024582091.1, on the reverse strand, counting down.
TGGGCAGAAACTTGAGCAGAAATACATACTATCTCTCAGATTTATCCTGAAAAACTAGTTTAATTTACTACCACCTGTCTCTTGAAAAAATTGCCTGTGGACAGCTGCTGCCAAGGCTCAGACAAAGAACTGTCACTTGCTCTCAACTACAGAAAGAACACAAATACTTCTGTGGCTTTCTGATTTTACCTCACTTTCTATTTTCCCTATCCAAAATCAGCTTTCATAAAAAATCATCAAACTGATTAAGCAGAACAGTCTTTTCCCCTACTTCCACTCTTAAGCACAGAAAGCATTATTCCTTGCCAATTATGAACTTTTTTAAATAGTCAACTACTCCTTCACTGAAAACCATGTCTTAACAGCACATTCTCCTGACATTCGAGAGTTATTTGATGGAGATACCTGGACAGACTTAGTAACTGTGCTGATTTTGGCTGGGGTAGAGTTAATTTTCTTCACAGAGGCTAGTACGGAGTTATGTTTTAGATTCATGCTGAACACAGGGTTGACAATATAGAGATGTTTTTGTTATTGCTGAGCAGGGCTTACACAGAGCCAAGGCATTTTCTGCTTTTTGTACTGTCACACTGATGAGGGGGCTGGAGGTGCATGGGAGGTTGGGAGGAGACACAGCCAGGACAGGTGACCCAAATTGACCAAAGGGATATTCCAGACCATATGACATCATGCTCAGTATATAAAGTGGGAGGAAGGAGTAAGGGGAGGGGACGTTCAGAGTGATGGCGTTTGTGTCCCAAGTAACTGCTGTGTGTGATGGGGCCTTGCTCTCCTGAAGATGGATAAGCACCTGCCTGCCCTTGGGAAGCAGTGAACTAGTTCCTTGTCTTTCTTTGATTGTTGTGGCATTTACATTCACTATTAAACTGTCTTTATCTCAACCCACAAGTTCTCACTCTTACCCTTGTAATTCTCTCCCCAGTGCTGGTGGTGGGGGAGTGAGCGAGTGGCTGTGTGGGGCTTGGCTGCTGGCTGCAGTTACACCATGACAGTAACTTATCATTTGCATACTCCAATCTACCAATACCTAGGTTGCACTGTTTGGTGGGATTTTTTGTTGGTTTTAAGTTGACTCTTCTCTGTGGTCCTCAGGTTTTTTTTCTTGCCCCAAACATAAAAAACTGCTGAAGATGCAATGACCATACTGTCATCTGAGCTATTATACCAGACATTTTTGATATAGATCTGATTTCTTGCATCTAGCTCTCAGCTCCCAGTACAAAAATTTGCTACACCATCCATCTTCTTTCTCAGAAATTACTAGAGAATGTAACAAAGAGAAACACTGTAAATAGCATATACCTTGAGAAATGAAAGATTTTGTCCGAATGAAGGAACGACCCTTCTTCACAGCTGCTTTTGTCTTTTCAAGTCCATCTTTGGTACCTTCTCTAGCAGCTCTCATAAGCTTTTGCATCTGTAAGATAAAAAATACAGTCTACATGTTCAGTAAATAACAGGAAAACGTTTCAGCCAGCAAACTTTAAGCTATCAATATAGTCCAAAGTCAATGGATATATAGTAAGTAGAAAGAACCATGAAAACTCAAGAGCCGAGCTCCTGTATTTCAAAATAAAATAAAAGCTGGAGACAAGGATTTAATTCATGGCAATACTGTATACAAGTGTAAAAGAGCAGAAATGCTTAAGAACCCTTCTGCATCAAACTTGTAAATTTTAAATAGTCTCAAATGTTATCTTATGCAACAAATACCTACTACTCACAGGTTATTAATGGCCAGAGGTCCTACCCATCTTTCAGTGTCCCAATAACTCATCCAAAGTATTTCTGATCTAAAGATAATCCCCTAGACTCAGTTATATATTAACTGTATTCTTAAAGAAACATTATTATGAAGGAAAAAGTTACAACTAATAACTTCATTCATTGAAGAAATGCATTGCTTTAATTAAGAATTCCATAATCCTACAGTATGCTACTACAGCCAAATGAAATTACATGGAACAAAAAAACCAAAAAACAAAAAACAAAGAAGTGCTGTTTTGCTGGAAAATGCTTATTAAAAACCCTGCTTTGTACCTCTTCTTTCCCAAAATGTCACCACAACAAAAAATCCCCACTACTGTCAGAACACAAACAAAGCTGTCTTGCTGCAATCAGGGAATTTCTGGGTTTGAGACTGAAGCTTTTAGCAAAAACCCAGTCTTTTCATACAGGCTCCATTTGGAATGGAGAGCAGGGAGATTCCCAATTTGATCCTGTGTGGCTGGAGGGCCAGGGTCAGGGCCAGGCCAGCCCCATGGAGCCAAGGTCTCAGAGAGGCACAAGGGTTGCACACCTGGTTCATGCTCTGGGATAAGGGCACCAGTCAGCAGGGAAAGACAATGCCCTATCTCGTTTTCTGAGACTGTTAACATTAAAAGTAAGCATGAGAAAAGGACCTTGACCAAGTATTTTTAAGACTATAGCAATATGATAGTATTTAAGACTTCATAATAAAAATTCAGCACATTTGGAATTCATTTCATACAAATGATTGTCTACTTTTTCAAGCTGTTATTAAAAGACAACATTGTCTGTGTTGGAAAAGCAATTATTTAAATGTAGCTAGTTACAAAAATCAACTACACTACCTTCAGCTCATGTTTTTGCTTTAGTTGCTGAAACTCTACTGCTCCCACAGTGTTTGACATCAAATCTTTCATCTTTTTTTCATAATGCTCCTTTAAACGCGTTAGGTCATGAGAAAGCTACAGTGTATAAAAAGACACAATCTTTTCAAAAAGCTGTAATGAAAACTTCATGCTAAAGCACTCACATAAATCATGCACATTGCCCCATCTATCTACTGATACAAAGACAACTGAGGGAAGACTATCACTGAGAGAAGCTCCAGTCTGAGGAAGGGACCATCGCTCCTGGGCACTGCTGAACTCGCCCAGGTGCTTTTCTGTGAAGACAGGGGCAAAGCCACTTAGACTAAGGTAACTACATTGTTATATATATCTTAATTATACTGTGCCTATCTCTTAAAATCCACATGGAAAAAATACATCAGCTTTAACCATAAGCATTATTCACTGGAGCACAAACCCTAGTCTGTATTTCAGACTATCCTTCAAAACAGTGAATCAGAAGAAAACTCAGAGACTGAAGAACCTGCAGATATTGCTGGCAACTGAGAACAAGGAAATTGACAGGGCAGTGAGTCAGGTAAGAAGACACTAACAGGATTCATGGTCTTTTAATTTGCACATGCATCATAGCCTCATTGTATGAACTTGGGTGTAACCATCTCGTATATGAATATATTCATTTGCAAGGCAAGGAAACTATCACAGAGAAAGGAATGCTCTGGAATACTAATTACCATTTGTTAAACGTTTTGACAAAGATAGATAAAAGAGGTTAAAATGCTACCAGGAAAGAAAAAAAAAGGAAAATATTTGGTGTGCCCTGTAATAGAAGTCCAGTGGAAAACCCCTCAGCTTGATATCAACAGAGTTACTCGGCAAGAGATCAAAGCCTCAGGAAAGAGAAGGCCTACTGAGTTGAAAACAAAGGGACAGGCCCAGCATGTAGCTCCACTAGGCTGGGCCAGGATGCAATTACCTCTAACATGATGATTCTGGCATTATAGCAGTATAATGAAGAATAGCATCTGGTTCACAGACTAGAAATATTTAACAGCACAAAAACCTTCTCTTCTTAAAATAAATTAGTAAATAAATAGAATAACAGAATAATAAGAATCATAATGAAAAAGTGACTTTGAGGGAAGTCATACTAGCACTTAAAATTAAAAATCCCACCTCCAACCTTGCCATACTTTTCAACTAACACTAAAATTAAAAGTAGGGCAAGTCCCTCACAGGCTCTGAAAGGCTACAGGGCAATGTGCTGGGCATATACTGTAATATCCATCACAAGACCTGAGGAGAAGTGAGAGTTAGTGCAAGGAATGGATACACAGAAAACGTATATAAAGCAGAGTAATGCCTGCCCATGTCAAAGTGCCAGCACAGGGAGGGCTGGGGTTGGTTTTTTGTGTTGGTTTTTTTTGTTGTTTTCTTGGTTGTTTGTTGTGGGGTTTTTGCAGCAATCCTAAAGTTTGTCTTTCCTCATTCTCTGCCAAAACCCTTCCCTAATTTCCCGATTTCTCCATCTCCCAGCAACCCATCCAGGTGCAGGAGTCTCTCTGACTTTTCCATCCACCAGCTTAAGTGTTCCTCACCTCCTCATTACCATCCTCACAAGGCAATCCCCAAAACCTTTTGTCAAAGGCCTGAAAAAACCATCAGCAGGGCAGTACCCAAGGGCACACACCTCTCCTGTCATCACTCCTCAGTCTCTTGCTCAGACACTCTGTGCCTGATCCTGGTACAATCACATTCAACCACTGCCAACAGTTTTCCATGACAGATCAAAAAAAAAAAACCCAAACAAACAGCTGCAACAGCTTAAGATTGTTCTAGTCAGAACAAAACCAAGAAAAAACAGAGGAAAAAGTACAGATTTGGGTGGGCTCAAGTCTTGCAGTTAATTGCTTACTCCCTGATTTCCAAAGGACAGGCAACAAGGACGGAGGTGGGGGGAGAGCAGATAACACATAATGCAGGGAAACACAGACAGCAAGGCTTTTATTCTCATCAAGATAAGAAACCTGCAAAATGAAAATAAGGGTCCTATGAAATAACACCCTGTCTGCAACCCCTGCACATTCCAGCCATGGGGTGCTGAGGCAGTTCACAACACACAGCTGCCAAGTGGCTCTTGGGGGCCTGTCCCTAGTCAGCACACACTGGGGAGCCTCTCACAAAGAGGGTACACGGTGGCAGAAGGAGAGGAGCCAAGGCAACAAGAATGCAAGGGCCCAGGACTTCTCTCCCTGTGCAGTGGGAGAGATGCAGTCAGGACAGGCACCTGTGTCACCTGTGTCTTCCAGCCTCCTGCAGAAGAGATGGAGCCAAAGGTACCAGACCTGAGAAGTGTCACAGATGGATCCCTTTAATCACGCCACCTCTCTTCTCTCCTAACAGGTAGAATTCTCTTTGATTACAAAAATTGTTTACTTTCAGAAGTTTTTTAAGCTCAGTCACTTTCAAACGACCAAAATGATGCAGATCTAAGACAAAAAGCTATGGAACACTGGTGAAGAGTTTTGTGACTTTCGAGCACCTAAAGATCCCAAACCTTCAATTCTTGTCAGGCTTGCCCTCATTTATTCTTCACATTATTTTCCACACTTATTTACCACTTATACTAATTCAGCAACTGCAAAAGAAGAGAAGGTGAGGAACTGCCCACAAGCAAAAATAATCTCATTTTTAATTTCATTTTTATCCAATTTGAGTTTTTTCTTTTTTGTAATAAGCTTCCATTTAATATTTTCACCTCTTCTTTTCCCTGTTACATTTAGTTGTGTACTGTCGCTTCCACACTGATTCACATCTCCTTTAAAAAGATGCTGTTGGCATTTGAAACTGAATTGAGGAAAAAAAGAAATATGGGTGAGAAAGGCAAGTGTTGGAAACCAGGATAACCTCAATGACTGAGCAGCACTGCAGGATACATACATGTCTCTTGTGGTTGCCTCGCAAAAAGGAGCTGGGAATTCCATTTTTACACTCAGAATCACTCTGCTCTTCATAGCTTTCAAACTCACTTGAGCTCCACCCATATTCCAGTGAGCTGTTTCCACCATCATCACCATTTTCAACATCATCATAAATCATTTCCTCTGCAAGAATTAAACCAAAATAAATAAAGCTACACTGAAATTTGTGTTTGTTTGAACACCAAAAACTTGCTCAGGATATGCTATAAAGAATTGTACAGACTTTTGTAGGCACATTAAAAATTCTGAATTAAATACAATATTCAAATAGCCAAAGTGGGTTGTCTTTGCTGAAATAGAGCAATAAAAAAGGACAGTGCTATGGGTACACACCACGATCCTTTTAAAAACATGCACTACTCAAATGACACTGTCGTGTTGTCCAAATCCTACAACAAGTTTTAGAACTTCAGAGGAAGTTTGAACTGTAGCTATGAACACATCTGCACTGAGAAGCATCATGCCTCCATTTGTAAGCTTGCCATTTGTCCCTAGGGACATCAGCGCAAATGACAAATGCTAAAACATTGCAAGAATCAACCAAAAATGTCACTACTTCAAGCAGAACAGATCAGACCAAAGTAGCAAGAAAGGCGTTACACAATGGTATTTTATGACTCATCACCACCAGTCACTGGAAGTCTCCCACATTTGGCAGTTACCTTGGTCATAATTTGCTCTAAAAACTTGAAGTTGTTCAAGTGTTGAACTTTTCAAGATCTAACCTTTTCAAGTCTATATTGCAAAGGCTAGCCAAAGTACCTCCTGTTAAAGACACAGGTTTTTCCATTGGCACAGATGTCAAGAACATAAAACTGACTCAAAACAAAATGGAAAATTTGGAGCCAATTGCCTATCAGGAAACAGGAATGCACTCTACCTGCAGCATCATTTGTCATTACAAGTAGAAAAGTGTGGACATTTCTGCCAGGAATCACTATTGTCAGAGGTTAGGATGCAGCATTTACAACTGTCTCCTATTAAATTCAGGAAACAGAAGCTGTGCTTTTAAGATTGAAGTTTCATTTAAACAGAGAAAAAATACGTACTCAAAAGAAAAGCTGACGTGTTACAAATCCATCTAAACCCTGGATTTTAATATTAACATTAATTAAATTTTTTATAATTAACACAGCAGATTCTATACTAATCTGGAAGATTCAGATTTTTTTTAAAAATTTTAAATCCCTATGCATCTCAAGACTGTCCTTAAAATATTGTTATTGAAGAAGACATCTTAGTGGTAATCTAGCACAATGAATACTTTAAAAGAACCATCATAGTAAGTCAAAATAAATCAAGATTCATGCAAGTCTAACTCCTGTGCTGTCAGTATTGGGGCAGGATTTACGCCATGACTGCGTGAAAAAAAACCTTTTTTTGGAATAGTTGTGTCTCCCTAACAAAAATATACAAATAATAAACACCAAGATCATGAATGTAGGAAGATGAAACTTCCCTTACTACCTATCTCCTCATAATTTTTCAATGTCTTTGGGGACAAAATGAAAGTCAAAATTTTAATCAATGTCTTATGGGTTAAGCTAAAGATTCTGACCAATATGCTCAGCAGAGCTCTGCTCCATATCGCATATCCCACCCAGTTCAGCCACCTGGGCCTGGTGTACATGTTTCCTGACTGATCAGCAACAGCACAAAGATGTCCCTGCTCAAAGTAGCACAGTCCACTGAGGGCACTTCCAGTAATATAAGCATTCAAGTCATGAATGTAACACGGTACTTTCCAATAATAACTGAAAAAATCAGTAATAATTTGTAAAACACCTTGCCTGAACACTACTAAGGACAAGAAATGAAACTGTTACAGCTTTAAAGATTAATGTGGTTTCCACAAAAGAAAGCTTAAGTGTTTTCTTGATTCATTAACAATTTCAGTATCAAACACCTACACCCTCTGAGAACCATGACAAGTAAGATGCTGCATTCCCAGTAAGCCAATCCACTCAAAACACAAAATCAGTCAGTAGCAACTGATCTTTAAGCAGACTTCACTATACCCAAAAACTGCAAAACAAATCTGAGCAAGAACTCGATGAAATAAGCTTCTTGAGCCCTAACTCCATCATTCCCAGCAAAGGGAAAATCTTGACTCCAGAAAATACTTTGAGATCTATTCTGCCCCCTCCAAACATGGTCTCAACCATGAGGAGTGGACTACTTCAAAGCTGAAATAAAACACTTCTGTGGAGTCACAATCAAGATGGCAAACAGCCACCCTGGACCATCTCTTCCATCTACCAAGCACTTACAAATTGAAGGGGACTTTCAAGGAAGGAGCTTCTCTCTACAACCATGACAATGATACATTATCATACATCATCTAACTATTTAAAACACCCTTTTCCTAACTACCTTGCCTTGTTCAGGGCACTACAGCTACAACACCCAACACTATAATTCTCTAATATGCAGAATACACAAGCATTTGGAACAGTATCTATAAAACAAAGCAGAATTCAACTTCTGAGAAGTGTAGGAGACCTGCTGAGATAAAGTCTTTTAAGTGTTAGTTTAATTCTGAACTTTCTAAGACCTACCAATTATTGATACAATTCCATTTACATATATTTTAGGTACTTAATGAACATATCTGTTCAATATACATTCAAATAATTCCATTTTACATTGCTTTCAACATTACAAAGACCTCAAACCTGGTTCAGAGTCTGAATCTTCTCTTGGCACATCATCGTAAATTACCTCGTCCGGGTCTAAAACCAAGACAGAAAAAAACCAAATTAGAAACTTCCTAAAATTTGAATGGGACCAAGTGTTTGAGAGACACTTGGACAAAGCCCTTAACATGCCTTTAGCTTTTGGTCAGCCCTGAAACGATCAGGCAGTTGAAATGCTGTAGGTCCTCTCCAACTGAAATACTGTATTTTATTTTAAAGAATTTTGGTTATATTGGCATATATGAATACAATGGAGATATGACTCATCCTCCACTAGCATTTTGCTTGCACATCTAATCTTTCCATTAATGCAATAATGCACAAAGCAGTATATGGTATTTGTGAAATTCCAGAGTTTTATCTGCATTGCTTATGATGACCTTTGCTAGCCTGAGAACAAAAATCCACTTCAACAGCCAGCATTTCTCCCTCCTTTTCACAGAAGTATGGAATGTTCTGTGCCTGTCGAAGGCTGCTCATTGCCTTACTAAATGCCTGTAGGAAAGCTGCAACTGACTTTTTAAAAAGAACCAAAACTAAATAATGTAATGTTCATCATAGTACATATTAAGAGGCAGAATGATGATGCAAATTCTTCAGTCACTTCACAAAATATGTAAGATGAACCTCCAGCCCAGTGGAGGACATAACCTGTCCTCAAACCACACAGTCTCTGCTCTGGTTTAAAATGCAGCTGCCAGCCAAGAATCAACAGCACACACCAAGACAAAGTGGCAACTCCTTCCTTTCCATCTCCTCCAAGTACTTATTTAACAACTACTGCACAAGAAGAGCAATTTCAAATACAGTTGCAGATCAGACTCTGAACTGGAGCTTATTTCCACTGCACATGCACTGATGGAGCCAAATGACTTCCAAAAAACAGTTACAAATGATTCCACAGATTCCAAAAGCTGGAAAAGTGAATGTTACCTTTATTCTGAAATAAAATTTTATGACACTGTTGAATGTTCTAACTGGTACAGCTTGGTTCTGGAACCTATCTGAAAACATACAGTAAAAGTGAACATGGACATTCCTATAAAATCTGCTTGTGCACATAGATACGCACATCTGCTGATCACAACTTAAAACTGACCGCCTCCTACAGTTGTACTTCAGGGCCCACTGATACTTACTTTCCATCCATGCTGTATTTGCAGGATCTGCAACCCATTTGGCCAGGGCATCGTCCTCTCTCTTGGTCTGGTTATCTTCACTTGAAAAAAAAGGCCATAAAATAAAAGAAGTAAAAGTTACACCACAATGTTTTTAAACATCCATGAAGACTAGACAATAAATGAATTTCTTTTCTTCTAGTCTCCACTCCAAGGCTGCTGATTACTCAAAAATGTTGCTTCAGTGCATACTTGGGTGATGAATAACCTATTCTATTTCATAGTTTGAAGATTTGAGTCAGAAAATTGAAAACACTTTCTTTACAATCTTAAAAAACACTTTGCTTTTGAGTTCATCTACCAGAACACAGGAAATTTTCTCAGAAAACAGTGAACTGAGAGTTTCTTTTTCATGGTAAATAGGACTAAAGCCATTCTGGGCTGCATCAGGAGCCATCAGGCAAAGCTGTTACCCTCCTCCACTTGGTGCCAGTGAGGCTGAACCTGTAGCAGCATGTCCAGTTTTGGCTTCCCAACACTCCCCTGATAGAGAGCTGTGGAGAAATTGAAGCAATCTCTAGGGAGATGCAGAGAAACTGAAGTCAGGGACTAAAGCACATGGTTCACAAGGAAGGAGATAAAAGACATGGAGATTATTTAGTCTGGTGAAAAGGATATTATGGGGTGATCCAAGAGCAGCTACAACTATCCACAAGAGAACTACAGAGGTGATGGAATCAGGGTTATTTGTTGGTTTGGGTTTGTTTGCGGGGGTGTGGCACCCTTTTTTTTTTTTAATGCCAGACAAAGGGGGAATGGTCAACAGACTGGCCACTGGAAGATTTGGGTAGGAATTTTGGGGGGTGTAGGGAGGGGAAGGGGGGACGGAAGGCAGTACAGCAGGGAAGACTGCCTGCGGAAGCTGCAGCATCTCCATCCTTGGAGGGTTTCAAGGCTCAGCCAGCAAGGCCATGGTTGATCTGATGGAGTATTGGCAGTGGTCATGCTGAAAGCAGCAGGCTAGACAAGATCTCCAGCAATCTGTTGCAGCTGACACTGCCATCATTCTATAAAAATTCAACCCAGTGTCTTCAAAAATGTCATGCACAGTTACACACACAAGAACCCCAACTAGTGCTGATTTTAGTACACAACCAGAATTACAGGGCTAAGAAAATGAAAAAAAACAAACCAACAAACATGGAAGCATTACACAAGGAGAATAAAATACTTATTAAATGCAAGCTTTCTTAGGAATTAAGGTTTTACAAATCATTAAAATATGCTGAACTGGAAATCACCTATTTTGAGGGTCCTCCAAGTTTACAGAATTATAATGGCATTCTTCGGTTGCTGACTGTGTACCTGCCAAGTAGAAAACAAAAAAGAAAATGCTTGGAATATCATATTAGTTTGGTTCAAATGGCACATTTTAGCATAAGAAACTGATTTTACTAGTTCAGCGCTAAAGAATAATCTCCCTCTTTGCAATAGTTTTATTCTTACACGTGTCTAAAAAAATTTAGAAGTTATTTCACACCATGAATTTTTGAAAATTAAGTAATTCAAAGACACAGCCATTTGTCAGAAGAGCTGTTAAGAGGAAATTACAATGTCTGATGCATTTAATTCTATCTCTCAAACATATATTCCTCTACAGGTAATAAGGACCACACAAATATTTACTTTTTCTTGACAGTATTCCTAATAGTGGTAAAAAGCAAAGGCTGAAATAAAGGCTGGAATTACAGAAGAATTTGTGCCTAGATACAGAAAAGTATACTCAAAATACAAAAAGGAAAAGGCAGGATATGGGGAGCTTTCTTTCCCTACTCTCTTGACATTAAGCTGTCAGCTTTGTAAACTCTGAGTACAAAATGGATCTCCCATTTCTGTAATAATCCATAGTTATTTCCCTTTCTAGCTTCCTTTTCTGCCTTAAAATTGCACTAAAAGACAAAGAATTCATCAAATCATCAAGGGAAAAATCCCACAGCAACTCTAAATCCACAAGAATTGGAAAATAAACAAACAGAAATGCATATAGAAAAGGCAAAAGAGGAACTTTGCCAGGACCTAGAAAAATCAATAAAAGATATGAGAAAAAACCATTTGGCTTGAACACTGAACTCTGGATCTGGAAATTATTTCATTATGTTAAAAAAGGAATTAGCATTAACCATTCCCACACTCATCCAGGGTGAGTGCTATACAGGAAAGGTACCTGAGGTTAAACAAGGATTCCCCTTCAAATAAAGTAAGGTGTGTAAATACAGTACCTTCTTCATCTACAGAAACACTGCGTATGATGACAGGACTGGAGTATGCTGGCAGTATCAAAGGTAAGTTGGATGGCACAGCATATCCACAAGGGACAGGAACAGAATATCCACCAGACAAGTTTGGACTTGCACATTCATCTTGAGGACTTGGTTCTGGTGATGAGGATGGATCCTTGTCTTGGACTGGGGAAATATTTATGACTGAGTAGGGATTTACTTTGGCCGGAGTGGCTTCTGCAGCAGGTTCTGATGTTTGCGGCTTCTCACTGTTTTCTAAATTATCAGCTCCTTTAGTTGAAAAATTAAACAAAAATATACAGTTTTACTTTTCATACCTGTTCAAGCTGCTCTAATAGCTCTTTGCAAGTATGCTAAACACTGACCGGCTCTTTACTATACAAGTTGCTTATAACCTATGACTCAAAATTCTTCTCCTTATGCCTACCCCTAAAATATTTCTTGTGTTTTTGTCTGGGCTCACTGGAAGGACATTCCTCAAAGAGCAGTCCTGAAAATGCTCTGTTAAGAAAAGGGGGAAGAAAATAACTTGACAAGTTTTCCTCTTCGAAAATGTATTGTTTCCTTTCATGCAAAGTTCCCAGTATTTTTTGAGACAAGCTGAGGTACAGCAGAACCACAGGCCCCTCTGAAGTGAACTGCAGAACTGCATCCCAAGTGATCAAATGATTTTGAGCTGTAAGCACAACTCCACAAAAGGGTGAGTGAGCAACAGATGCTCAAGGAAAGATGGTGTTTAAGTTCCAGGCTGTCAAACTGCACAGTACCTGAAGAGTTATCTATCCTTAATTGCCATAAGCACAGTGAGTCTGCTTACCAAAGGAAATTGGATCTAAGTAAGGAAAATCAGCTGTTAGCAACTTGAGCAGAATATAGGAATTTCCAGACTACACCTCACCACTGGGAACATCTGCATATGTCATAAAAAAATATTTCAATATTTAGCAACACTTCTGTTCATGAACAAAATTCATACATTCAAACTCCACTTAGTTTTATGCACATCTCAAGCTCAGTAACTAGCAAGTTTAGCTGTGGAGCAGCTTATCTCAAGCCATCAATGCGCCTTAAGACCAGCAAGGGTATAAAGTTTCCCTGTAGCAAGACACTCAGACTATGTCCAATCCATTGGTTCGGATGTCACACTTGAATGGGCATTTAACATCACAGGAATTACACACAATGGTCACTTGCCCTGTCAGGTCTACCATGACTGTAACTGGCAGGAATATTCAAAACACTCGCATGGTATTTCCATATGTGAGAGACTGAACTATGACTCAAAACAAATTGACCATTTTTGGAGGTTCCTGGGTGCTTTGCTAAGGCCAGGTGTGCAAGCCTGCAAAGGGAAGGCGGTGAGTTTTTGGGTGTGTAATGACAAACCTCTGCATAAGACGGAGGGGGTGAACTTATCACCACCAGAGGCTACAAACTGGGCTCTGAGGCTGGTAAGAGGCAGACCTTGTGGAGACAGGATTGTGCCTTTTATCACACCAAATTGCCCTCCCTTACACACATGCCCTCCTCCCAGGGAAGGTCCCATTCACACACAGGCTTACTGACACGAGAGGCAGCTGCCTTAGAAGAGGTCATAAACTATCAATGACTCCTGAAGTGCCCCCAGACTCATTCCTGAGGCCTTCCACCAGAGAACTGCACATGATCAAAAGACAGTGTAATACTTCACCCCCACAGAGGACATGCTTGGGCACTCCCACCTGAACCTGAGAACGTATTAACCCACCGGACTTTGTATTTTGTGGGCTTTTTCCCCCCACCTCCGGACAGATCGAGACCTTCAATCATCACTTCAATTAAGTCTCATCGCAGATCTATGGGTGGCAATTATGTATCTCCCTACTCTTACCCTATCTCTCTCTTTCTTTTTTTTCCCCTTTTACGTTTTCTTGAGTGGTATTTTTATGCTTTCATATTGCCTTATTACTATAGATAATAACGATAACAGCTATGCATCTGCCTTCCATTGCAACCAAACTGCTCCAAAATAAACCCAGCATGTGTGTATTTACAAACACCAATCATTCAGTCATGGAAAACTCTTGTTAAAGTACTTTTATTGCATGGACAAGAAAAGGCATCCTTTGATGAGTCTTGACTATTTAGCCCAGTGGAGGTGCAGACCAACAGGCTGACTTACCTGCAGCACCAGCCTCTTGGTGCTCTATGTTATTTCCAGGAGCGGGAATAGGTGGCACAAGGGCTTGCCTGTCTGCTTCTGGTATCTCATCTCCACTATCAAAGTCAAACTGTTCTCCCTCGTCCTCCTCTTCATCATTCAGACCTGTGGCTTTCGGTCCATGCTCTAGAACTGGGTAAAAAGACATACCTTTGGTTGTTTGCTCTTAATAATGATTTCATGGGACCAGCAAATGCTCCACATTACAAATGAAGCTTATACAATGAACCCTTACATTCTGAGGTGACTGGCACAGAACAAAAGTTCATTGATGTGTTGATAACCTCATGCAGTTTTCAATAAATCCTTTAGTGTAAACAAGGACATTACTTGGAAAGAAATTAACAAAGGATAATGCAAATACCCTTGCTTTTGTCATAATGAGCCAAAAGTTTTTAGGAAAACACGTAAAAAGCCAACTTTTAAATGAGAAAACTTCACAGATGAATTTATTTGCACAGGGACTTTGCAAATTTATAACTTCAAGTCATTTTTCCTTTCTATTCTTTCCTAACAGTGTCCAAATATCAGTGACAATAACTTAGTTCACACACTCCATTAGAGACCAGCAGATTGGTTTTCCTACTCCAATCTGAGACAGTTTTAAACCAAAGACCTCATGCAACATGCCATCAGCCCTATTACCACACACAAGTGAATTCTGATGAAGGTAGGGTGGGGTACCTTTGAGGCAGTAATGGCTGAAATAACAACACCCTAATATGGATAGGAAGGGTGGGTTTGGGGTTTTTTTGTCTTTGCTTGCAAAGATGCTGTAGCACAGATTTGGCACTGTACGTGAGGTGGGGGAGAGGGAGCAGGAAAAATACACGGCAGTTTCCCTCCATGCTAGTGGGGAAAACCCATGAAGACTTAAACCCCCTCATGTACATATTGCACAAAACTATATTCTAAAATAGATAAAGATGTAAACACACAAGTATGTTATAAAAATTTACCTGAATGTGATAAGGTCCCCCCCTCCCCCTCCTCAGGTAACACAAAATGAAAAATAAAGTCTTGCAATGACAACTGGATATGCAGCACCATGATGATATTATCAGCTATCCTACCATCCAGGACACATTTTTTATTTTTATGATAAAACCCACAACACCCCGAAGCTCTAGACTGCTTAGATTGTCATGGTAATCAGCATTCCTGCCAAGGCTTCTGTTTCTTCAGGCAGGCTGAGCCAGCATATTTTACCACAGCCACAAATAACAAGATCTTTCATGCAGCCTCTCTGCAGGAGAAAAAGTGAACTAATTGCAAGAATAGTAAGGAACAAAAAAAACAGGTTATCCTGCATTTATTGTCATGGGTTATGGCTGAGGCAGCAGGACATTTAATTTCATTTTGGTTAATTCCTTTTAAAAATTCTTCTGTATGAAGTCGGGCTTCTCATTTTTCCTTTGTCCACTAGCAATTCTTATTTTCCTGAAAGATGCAAGAAATTCTTCAGAGCTCTTCCAAGTGATTAAAGACAAACATGGCATTCTTCCTGATTTAGCATCCATCTGACTAAATTGCAATACTTATTGCTTGACTGTGTAATGGGGAAAAGAAACAAAAGGGGGGGAAGATGTCTTCTCAACTTGAGTGAAAAAAAAATTGGATGTGCCACCTATTTTTTGTTTCTGTTATGGCTGTTAACACTGCCCTGCTTTATTCATTTAAAAACTTTTACTTTGTATCATAAACAAGGAACAGAACCTGATAAATGGGCACTACAGCTTGGAAAGATCCCGTAATCACATCACTGATGGAACAGCAGGTTAAGATTACAAAAAGACACAAAAAAAGAAAGATTACATGTCTGTCAAAAAGGCAGACAGGACACAAACAAATATCCTCAGTTCAGAAAGCTTTAAAACTATATTTCAGCTTTGCATCACTTTTACATTTGTTTCATTCTGCAGGCATAAACTTTAGCCTTTTAAATTTACAGATACCTTCCATCCCATATTTAATAAGAATATTCTCCTTTTAAGCTTTTAATATCAAGGGCATACTATTTCAATTGGAAAAAGTATTTTAACAACAAAAATAAAATAAAAGGAAGATGGGGGCTTTTTGCTCCAACTTAAGAGCTGATCAGAACTGCAGATAAATACAAATTATGTCATACAAAAAAAGAAAAATTCCTGTTTTGAAAATACCTACTTTTTCCACAGTTCTTTGTGTTATGTCACAACAACACACAGACAAAAGCTCTTTTAAAGTGCTACAATTAGGAAGACAGACAGCAGTTAGGCCCAGGGTGAATCTGGATACTAAATACCACCACAGATCTTGCAAAGTTTCATGCTCATGAAGAAAGCCCGAGTTCCTCCTACCCTCTATCTGCAAATCAAAAGGATCAAGCCAAAAAGTGCATGAGGCAATGGTTCTTGCAGAAAAAAAAAAGGGGGGGAAGAGGGGGAGCATGGTGGGTGGGTGGGTGTGTGAGGAGGGAATTTTCAAGGCACCCTCCCTTGCAAAAAACACACAGAGGACAGCTTTTTTTTTTTTTTTCCTTAATTTTAAAATGTACTATATTTTTTTTTCTGAAGTAATAATCACACAATGCTTAGCATGACAGAATCTGTCTGGAATTACTTCAAATAATTAAATTAGTTACTAAAAATCCAATTTGCCCTTTCACCACTACTCACATCCTTAGCTTTATGTGTGCCAGCCAGAGGAATGAGAATACAATAATTGATTAAACTTTTTCATCTTAGGGCAATACCACTCTGAAAGCTCTGTAAATGCTTCAGGGAAATTCTCACATTTCTAAAAATTTCTATTTGGAGTTTTCAAGACTGAAAAAAGTCTGATATAATGGAAAAATGGTCTTCAAGTTAAATTAAGTATGAAAGTGCTAATTTAGAATCAGAAAAAGGAATACATGTTCTCATAACTGTGCACAGCACACAGATTTATGACTTTTTTTCTGTGCTTTGTTAGCCAGTGAAATGACATTTCTTAAGTTTACTTCAAAAACAAGCTCACTTAGGCTGTGTTTACAGAGACCTGCTGGGGCACAAGCAAATTTAAAAAATGTTTGGTTGCTCTGCCAATTGCAAAGCATTCTTGGCACCATCTGCTTTCCCATCCATTACCCTCAAATTATTTATAGTTCAGTGTAATACAGCTAAGGAGTTAAAAGAGTGATATTAATTTTAAAGCCCAGATTAAGTCAGTGAAGCTTCATTAATAGTTTTCTTAAACAGTTTATTTTAGTGGCACAGAAATAAGATAAAATAGCTCTGCACTTCTATTAAGTGTACTTTGAACACACTGGAAATAATAAAAGCACCCCAAAAGTCTGTCCTCCCCCTGCAATCTCGTAAATGCATGATGATCCAAAAGAAGTCAACTGAGTTTCTTCTATGAAAAACCATGATAAAGGAAGAGTGAAATAGAAGCCCAAGCACAAACAGTTCAGCAGTCTGGGGCACAGTAACAATAAACTTGGAAGCCCTGGACATAAACAGGCATGCTGCCACCAAGAAATATGAATACTTTGTGTTTTAAGGTTTGAAAAATATTTTTAGAAATGAAAGGCTTCTGTATAATTAGGAATGTCATCTTTGCAATCAGTTGTACTCATTTTTTTTTTAAAGTTCACAGGCTATTATGGAACAAAAAATGGAAATGCATCCATTATACTTAGAAGACGCAATAAACATTTTTAGTCACTTCTACCATATGACCGATGAAGGAAATAAGTGTACAATGCTTTGAATGACATATATCTAATTATTATTTAGTGAAAAAATATGGGTACAATTGAACCTAAAACAGACTGGCAGGAGTTGCCTGCTCTTAATCCAACATGCAGTTTTAAAACATTTATCTTTTTTACTCATGTATTTTGGATTGCAACAAGACACTTAGGACTGCAAAGACCTACCTTTTTTTCAAATGAATTCCCCAAATGTTTCAACTTTCTACAAATAGTTGAGTGTCTTGAAATACACAAAACCTTGTAGTAAAAAAAAATTTTTAAATGTTACTATCCCAGAATATTTTTAGGTATTATAAAATTTGCTAACTTACACAGGTTACAAGTCAAAACAAACTGCCAGACATAGCAATCTAAATGCTTATTATTTATCCTTGACACATTCCAGAGATTTCTCTGATGAGATACACTTCCCTTTACAGACCTGTACTTCTAGACAATTATAATCTGCCGAGCTCCTTGTGGAAGTGTACTGTAGAAATAAGTATTGAAAGCATGCAGACACTAAGAAATGACTGAATTTTTAAAGTTACCATTATTTTTTGTAAAACTAACCATGTGGGGCCAAACACACCCTGCTGACTGTGCTCCAGGATAAATGGGCTCTCAAGTTGCTCATTTATCATTTCCAATGAAATTTCTGAAATTAGCAGAGGCTTGGTGTTTGTCAGGATGGTGAACCTTGCGCTAGGAAACACTCATGCCTGCAGAAGCTTCCTGATTTGGCCAACTTGTAAATCTTTGTAAAATAACAGTTGCCTCATATTCAGCAGGAATTTGCAGACAGGTTTCAAGAAACTCGGTTGCCACTGGACAGCCTCTTGTTTCTCTTGGCTTGAAAGCACTGCTTAGGTTGCATTCCCACAGCTAGAAAGCAACATGGTATTTTCAACCCACTCTCCCACTTGTGACCACTAGTTCTTCAGTTCCAGGAAAGAAAACTGCAGTTAAATATTCTTTCATGCTGGTACTGAGCTGACACATCACTCTTCTGCCCTTCCTCAAAGGACACCTGCACCAGCACCTGCGCAGGGGGAGCACTCAGGGGCAGGGCAGGAGGGACCCTGCAGGAGAAAGGCTGACCTTCACCAGCAAGTGCTTCTGCAAACACTGCCCTTCACTGACACTTCCCAGTCATGCATGACATCCACCAGCATACCTCTGGCATCCATAAATCACCTCTTCGCACAGTCACACAGGTGGAAAGCATCTATGTTGCTGGGGGAAAATACACACCTAAGACAAAACTGTGTATGCAAAAACACGAGTGTGCACTCCCTCCCATGGGAAGCGGATCAGAGCCAAGGACTTTCATTCCCATTGCACTCACAGTTGTGCTAAGCTGGCACTGCAGGGAACCCATGTTCCTGTCGTACAAGCACACTGCTATTACACACAGCTTGCACGCACATCCAAAGCAAGAGCACAATGTCAGCATTACCAGTCTCTGTAGAAAACAGTTACCAAAAAACCCCAACCAAACTAAACAGTATACATTCATGCAAAAAGTGTTTCCAGTGATGGAAACAAAAGCAAAACCAGATGAATTAACAGGCTTTTCCTGCAAATAAATAACAAAGAAAAAAGTAGAAATGCCTCTTTAGTATTTTGCAAATACACACATTACATACTAATTATGCACAACAGATATTATTCTTCTGGATAAAAAAACAAATTCAAAACCAGAGTCGGAAGAGTAATGAATCTGCCTGCTCAAGTTTCAGAGAGACTGCTAACAACAGCATGCCTAATACAAAAAAAATTGCATTCCTTGAAATAAAGCCCAGGTCTGTGGATGTTAGGAAAGATTTACAAATAGCAAAAAGATTCTGAACTTTAAAAACTACTCACAGCACTAAAATTTAATTCTTATTAAGTAAAATTTAAAAGAACTGAGTTGCAAAAAATCAGAAGTCTAAAATAAAAGCATTAAAACATGAACCAGGCTGTCCAGAGAAAAGCAGGAACAACACCAGCAGACTTGCACTCCTTTTTAATGCCTCAAGGTACTTTTCAGTACTGACTACCCTACAGGCAGAAAGGCAGCTAAGTAAAATCAGTGTTTTGTGGCCATTTAGTTTAATTACTCCTCACACTGGTGGCACTGGTATTGTCTGCCACCACCAGAAACACAGACCAAGCCTGGTCCTGAGGATGTCTCTTTCACCTCAGCACCATATTAGCACATTCTGACATTAGAATTTCACCAAGAAATTCTGCTGGTGCTGTAAGGAAAGCCTAGTCAGAAGTTATTTGGAATTCTGCATAAATACATGAGAGATCACTCTCTATGGTGAAAAACATCTATCCATATTAAAGGCTACTAGCTTTCCATCAGTATTTAAGGAATATGAATACACTTGACCCTTAGTACCCCCGAGGTCACCCGTCTGGTATAAATGCCAGCAGGCACCTGAGCTGAGGTACAACACGTCTGCTGGTGAGCTCAGTGCTGGTGGTGGCTGTGCAGCCAGGCTCGGCCTCAGCTACTGCGCACATGAACCGCTGAACTCACCTACGACATGCTGCCAAATGGACAACCCACACCGGGAATAGGAAAACCAGAGAGCTTTAATAAAACAGAAATCAAACAGCAGAAGACTATGATGTCATTGAGAAAATGAAATATCCAGCTCTGGCAGTGCAAGGACAGAGCATGCTGGCTAACCATAGGTTACAAATGACATACTAAGGAAAAACAGAAGAAAAATCTAGAAAATGTAGTTTTGACCATGTAGTCAACATATTTATGAAAAAATAACAATTTTTAAGGAAATTCCCACCAGTGAGAGCAGTCTGGCTTGTTATTTACTTCTACACTTCTTTTTTCTATCAGTTATCAACTATTAATATCTAGTTTTCCAAATAATTACTTTTACTTTGAAGCAATTGCTGTTTAATGGTTTGAGGTATACGCATTTCTCTAATACAGTCTGTTTAATTCCAATTAGCAATATAAAACTGCTGTATCATCTGGCAATACCTTGGACCAAAAGCTCTTTAAAAGTAATTGGGAACTCTATGAAGCAGAAGGCAGCCAGACACACCCTGGAGACCTAAAACAGGAAGCATGGGATTCCACTTCTACAGAAAGAAAACATACAGCTTGGGTGCATAAACTGACTATCATACTAAAGAAAAGCTGAAAGCTAACCAGAGCAAAAGTTTGGGTTTTTAGGTCTTCGATCATTCTAGCAACATCTTTCTACCAGGCTGACACATTCTGGTTAAGAAGTTAGCAAACGATTTTACTTCATTTTTGGATCATGTTTTTTCCTCCACCTTGCCAGCAATTGTACATACTTCCTAGACTGAACCTTCAAATGACTTGGCAAAGGGATGCCTAAATCCTGGATCACTGTTGTTCTGTCTGTCCAGGCTGAACAACCCTTTGTCTAGCAATGTCAAAACTCAAGCACTGGCTGGCACCCCGCAAAAGCACCACTTAGAACACCTAAAGGCATCTGACTTCCAACAGATGCTGACACAGAGCTGTTCATACACTCAGCCCACCTCCACAGCAACAGCCCAGGCAGGGATCATAAGATGCATGCAGCTCCAGGAATCCAGTTGTCCTTTTGGACACACTGCCAAAGGTTTCTTTTTCCCAACAATTATAACTCCATCTAACACTCCAAGAATGGAGTGCAACCTGTTCACACATTTAAAAATAACTAAGATTTAATTATTTGTTTCTTCCACTTGATGAATTCTGGACAAAGAAACAAACTAGGTATTACATTTTACAGCAATTTACTGTATCTTTTACTAAAAAAGAAAAATGTATAAACTAGAATAGGATGGTTATGTCCCGTAAATCCAGGACAATATTGGAAATATTCTGGATTTCAGCTGGCTTCTCACTTCCTCATTTCTTTGGTTACCCCTTTGCCCAGCCTAAAGAGAACTATTCAGATAGATTGATTTGTGAACTAAGCATAATATATCAAAAATATGACAAATCCATTACCCCAGCAACTAATGAGGAGGGAGTTTTAAAGCATCCCCTTTCTTAGTATTTCTTTTAATTATTGTTTGAACACATCTTGATCCTATTTGCCCTACCACAGTAAGGTCCTGTTTTAGCTCAAAAAAAACCCCTGTGGAATTCAAACAAACTCATGAAAACAGTAATTCTTACATCACGGAACTCTCAAAAATCCTGTTTTACAGTACCCTTTTAACACACCTTGTACCAGAAATTCTATCACCTTAGTGGATACTGGGCAACAATGGTGTTTCCTTGGGACCTTTCAGTTCAACAGCCTCAGAGCCCTTTTCACTGCCTCCTTTCATTAGCCATGGAGAGGGAAGGA
This sequence comes from Corvus kubaryi, assembly GCF_017639235.1. NCBI lineage: Eukaryota > Metazoa > Chordata > Aves > Passeriformes > Corvidae > Corvus > Corvus kubaryi. Next base: position 1,241,823 of record NW_024582091.1, on the reverse strand, counting down.
AGCTCTGCCTTGGCTGCAAGACTGGTCAAAGAAAACCACTGATGCCATGAAGATTTTTGCCTTTTCTTTTATACCCCTGTTATATCTTTTTTTACAGCTTCTGTATTCTTAGTGCTTTTTGCCTACATTCTTGGACTTGTTTGTCAAGCTGAGAGACTAAACATTTTAGAAGCTTTGTAGTTAGACATCAGTGTGCCCCAGATCCCAAAATCCTCTCCAGAACACATTCTGTAAACTAAGATAGAACCATCCAGGGGAAGGTTCCTTGGGGAGGGGGGCTCACTCAAGCCTCTCATTGGGGAATTTTTGATAGATATGCTAATTAGTAAAACCTATAATGTTATACCAGATCTTTTGGGTGTGCATTTTGGTGCATTTGACCTGGACGTGTGCACCTAAGGATCCTTAAAATAAATCCCAAGGTAAAATCCCTTTTCCCCTTCTATCTGCGTTTGACTCTTGATTTTAAGACCAGGAAAAGGCATCACCGCCACAAACAAACATCACTATTCAGACCTTCAGCCAGCCCACATGGAAGTCAGGAAGGAATTTCTTCCCATATAAAGCACCTTGTGTCATAGATTAGCAAGCATAGTCCTGGAAGGGATGTCCTTGCTAAGGGGTGCTTACAGCATCCTCTGGGACCTGATAGAACCTATCAGCTGGCCAGTTTGAATATGGACAATTCTCTAAGCCACTTAAAGTTGTGATCACCTCTGTGATCCACATTTAAGAATAGGCAAACTCCCCCTCCAAGCTCTCTCTCGTTTCCGGCGCTGGCACAGGTGGCTGCGGGCCCCGTGTGGGGGCCAGAGGGCCCGGCCAGGCCCTGCTTGGGCCAGGCTGGGCCAGGTCACGGCCATCCTGGAGCCATGGACCTGTTCCAGCCGTGGAACCCCTCCCACTGCATTGCCGTGGGCAGCCGGAGCGGCTTGGCTCTCCCCCCTCTCCACTGCGATAAGCAACATTCAACATTCCAGCTGCAAAGCTGCAAGGCCAAGGTGAGATTAACCCTTTTACTGCTGTGAAGAGCTGAAAACCTGAGGGAAGAGAAAGAGGAGATGCTTAAAGCTGAAATTCTGTTGTGAAGCTATGATATATCAGAGTATCCCGTTGTAATTCCATGAAGATATGGGGGGGTGTAGCGTTCAACTCGTAAGCAAAAGCACCTGCGCTGAGATAGGCAGATGCTGACGCAGCTGTAATTTCATGAGAAGTTTGGACAGGGAGAGATGGAAGCGATGAGGACTTTTGCTCCATATGGGAAAGGAGAAACCTCAGTTCCTAGAGATGCTCCCAGAGATAGTCCTAAAGATGAAGATGATGAAGACCCTTTGCTCCCAGGGAAGGAGAAGGGCCTCTGTTCTTGTTTCTGAACGGCTCAACCTTAAAATTGTACCCCAGAAAACTTCAAGAGTGGACCCTCAAAAGCAGTTGTGGGAAAAGCTGCAAGTCGGGGGAAGGGACTCACATGCAGGCAGAGAGACTCCTCTTCCTAAATGGACTGAACAATATTTGGAAGTGGGCGGCTGTCTCGTTGTGATAATGTTTTCATAGCATGAGCAAGAAGAGACTTCTCTTCCTAAATGGACTGAACAAGGTTATTACGGAAGTGATAAACAGACTGAACATCTGAAGGGTTGTCTTTTCACATTGTCAATGGGAGAAGGGAGGAAGGTGGGGGGAGGAGGAGAGTTCTGAAGGTGTGGTATAATTTTTTTTCTTCTTTTAGGTCTGTTAATAAACTTCTTTATATTCTTTCAAGTTTGGTGCCTGCTTTGCATTTCTCCTAATTCTTATCTCACAGAAGATAAACAGTAATGAGTCTTTTGGACCAAACCACTACACCTTGTTAAGAATTTGTTTTGTGTATTTGGTTTCCATGGCCAGGTTTTGGTAGTGCAGGGGCTACAGTGGTGGCTACTGTGAAAAGCTGCCAGAAGCTTCCCCCATGTCCAGCAGAGCCAATGCCAGCCGGATCTGAGAGAGCTGCTGTGGGAAAATGAGCTGCATCTCAGCAAGACCCAATACAGCTAGCAAGTGTTCTTCTCATGCAAATACAAGTGGGTCACCATCTGATATAGATGGGGAAACAGCAATGCCAGCCAAAGTAAATTCTACTTCCCTTTGTGATACAGGAGACTGCTAAGATCCTCTGGACAAACTACACTTAACCAATTCACTGCTCCCAGGGCAGCACCTGCATTTCCCTCTGTCCCTCCCTGCCAACATACAGAATGGGGAAATACAGAGACTGGGTGTAGATACAAAAATGCTGCTAGCAAGGATTTTCTTGCTATTTTCTAAGCCCGTGAGAGACTTTTCGCTCTCACAGAAGAGGTGGCAGAGTTATGTAAACAACCAAACACCTGCAGCCTTGAAATGTCTTGTTTATAGTACAGTAGAAAAGTATTTTGACAATGTTTTAGGATTTTAGCCAATCACCCCCAAGGGGTGGCTGATCCTTTGTCCAATTAGACTACGAAGAGAAAAGTCTATAAAAGAGTTTGTAAAATAATTAAATAGATCAAACTTGCTGCACAATTCCTGCCTGCTGGATCTTCTCTCCTCCTCCCTACGGCTGTGGGACATGGTAATATACCCTAGGGTTGCAGTAATAACTGGGAAGTCACGCATCAGTGTTGACATCCCCATGGGCACAGGAGCACAGGCATCTCTCCTTCCAGCCCCTTGAGAAACTTCTACCAACATAAGGTTATCCAGAAACTATCATTCTTTCACCTAAACAAAGTTATTGAACTCAACAACAGACTATTTAACAGTCAGACATATTCTTGCAACAACCCTTCTTTGACCTACTAAATCATCTTCTGTATTCATTTTAATGGAAATATGACAAGGCTGGGAAGATGATTTCAACGAGGAAGAAAAAAGAAAATCTACACATAAGGTTGGAAGAGTCTTCTCCCAAAAATGTTTAACAAGTATGTTTTCCTCAGATTGCTAGGCATAGTTTCAGTTCCTCCATGTAGGAAAAGCAAGCAGCACCTAACAAATGTGTCATTCAAAAATTCATACACTTTATTTATTACAATGCAGACAAGCTTTTATCTGTGCTCATGCACAAGATAAAAGAATTATAACAATTTATTAAAAAAGTGAATCTTTCTGTAAACTCTAGAGTAGATTCATTACAGAGGTTTTAGGCATGGTTAGTGAATATTTATTGTGTTCAGTGAAACAGAAGTAAAGAACTCCAAAAATAAAAAAAAAACCCTCCATTTTTGCCAGCAATTTATCCCAGCCAGCTAATGATAGATACAAGTCCTAAAAAGGCAAAAGAAGCATAGAAAAAAAATAACTCACCCTCTTCTTACATGTTGGCTCACTGAAATTAAAACTTCAGAGCTTAGTTTCAACTGTTCATTGGAAGAATATCCAAAAATCAGTACAAATTCCTTTACAATTGTTGGGGTTTTTTTAAGCAATCAACAGTAGTTACCACCACAACCAATGATCAAGTTTTGCTGCAATCTCCTGAAAGGCCTTTATCTCATCATCATCTACTCTTTCTGATTAAGAACTACGGGTCTTGTCCCTGCACAGAGATAGCAAGTAAAGTCAAGTGTCATAGGTTAGCAAGCATAGTCCCGGAAGGGACGTCCTTGCTAAGGGGTGCTTACAGTTTCCTCTGGGAACTGATAGAACCTATCAGCTGGCCAGTTTGAATATGGACAATTCTCTAAGCCACTTAAAGTTGTGATCACCTCTGTGATCCACATTTAAGAATAGGCAAACTCCCCCTCCAAGCTCTCTCTCGTTTCCGGCACTGGGACAGGTGGCTGCGGGCCCCGAGTGGGGGCCAGCGGGCCCGGCCAGGCCCTGCTTGGGCCAGGCCGGGCCGGGCCACGGCCATCCTGGAGCCAATGGACCTGTTCCAGCCATGGAACGCCCCCCCCCACTGCCTTGCCGTGGGCAGCCGGAGCGGCTCGGCTCTCCCCCCTCTCCACTTCGATAAGAAAAATTCAACATTCCAGCTGCAAAGCTGCAAGGCCGAGGTGAGATTAACCCTTTTATTGCTATGAAGAGCTGAAAACCTGAGGGAAGAGAGAGAGGAGATGCTTAAAGCTGAAATTCTGTTGTGAAGCTATGATATATCAGAGTATCCTGTTGTAATTTCATGAAGATATGGGGGGTGGAGTGTTCAACTCGTGAGCAAAAGCACCTGCGCTGAGATAGGCAGATGCTGACGCAGCTGTAATTTCATGAGAAGTTTGGACAGGGAGAGATGAACCAGATGAGGACTTTTGCTCCAAACGGGAAAGGAGAAAACCTCAGTCCGTAGAGATGAACCAGATGAGGACTTTTGCTCCAAATGGGAAAGGAGAAAACCTCAGTTCCTAGAGATGCTCCCAGAGATAGTCCTAACGATGAAGATGATGAAGACCCTTTGCTCCCAGGGAAGGAGAAGGGCCTCTGTTTTTGTTTCTGAACGGCTCAACCTTAAAATTGTACCCCAGAAAACTTCAAGAGTGGACCCTCGAAAGCAGTTGCGGGAAAAGCTGCAAGTCGGGGGAAAGGACTCACACGCAGGCAGAGAGACTCCTCTTCCTAAATGGACTGAACAATATTTGGAAGTGGGTGGCTGTCTCGTTGTGATAATGTTTTCATAGCATGAGCAAGAAGAGACTTCTCTTTCTAAATGGACTGAACAAGGTTATTATGGAAGTGGTAAACAGACTGAACATCTTAAGGGTTGTCTTTTCACATTGTCAGTGGGAGAAGGGAGGAAGGTGGGGGGAGGAGGAGAGTTCTGAAGGTGGTATAATTTTTTTCCTTCTTCTTTTAGGTCTGTTAATAAACTTCTTTATATTCTTCCAAGTTTGGTGCCTGTTTTGCATTTCTCCTAACTCTTATCTCACAGCAGATAAACAGTAATGAGTATTTTGGACCAAACCACTACATCAAGTCACCTTAAAGACCAGCTGAGTCAACAGAAAAAAAACCCAACAAAACAACTACATCTTATTATTCAGAAGGAAAACACCAAATACGCGCCAAAGAATGAAGTCACCTACCAAGAAAACAATAACAGTAACATAATTTAACATGTTCTAAACAACTAGCAAAGTTTTTACCATTTTTCTTCAAAATAAAATGAGATATAATTATATCTATGTACACTGTGTTTTCTTTGTGGCTGCTAAAACCAGAAATAAGCCATTTATTCATCTATTTATTTCCTTTCTATTTTTTGTTTTTCCCAACACTTAAATATACTTGGCTAGAAGAAAAAATACATCATCCATAAATGGTTTTTGCAAAGGGAATTTTCTTGTTAGTCTTCATTACACAGCTTGTCTGAATTGTCACATAAAATAATTGATCCTTACCTTAAACAATGCATTTTCCTTCATTTACTGAGAGAAATGTGACCTTCAGAAATAAATAAATTGTTCTGTTACAGATGGGATGTCAGACACCAGCAAGCTATTGCCAGTTTCAAAAACAAGGAGCTATTCATAACTACAATTCATATTCTGTTCTCATTCTTCTGAAATCTTGGCTCCCTTTTTGCAATCATTTGTAACTGTCTGTATGCTGAAAATAGATACCTAACAATATTGTTTAGTCCAAGACCAACTCCTTTCATATCTGCAGTTTAATTTAAACAACGTCTTATTTTCCCAATCACAGTAAATAAATACAATCATAGGGTCTTCTACAGTCTTTATTTTCAGAAACTAAATCATAAAACATGCAAGTGTTTCCCTTGCCGGTATTTAAAAAGCCCAATTTAACCACCTCTTGTCTCAGTCAAAAAATTAGCTTTTTAGAACTGTTAAAACACAAATAAACTATGAAATTTTGCACTAAATAGTGGAAAAGGTAACTAAATAATCTGAAAGAAATACATATAGGACACAGAATAAAAAGCAGCTCCCACAGCAGAGAAATACAGTCATCTCTGCAGCAAAACACAGCAGCAGTCCAGCAGCTCCTTACTAGAGCTAATAAAAATTCTTTTATTTGTTGGTGGGGTTTTTGTTTGGTTTCAGGTTTTTGGGGTTGGTGGGTTTTTTTGTTTGTTGGTGGGGTTTTTTGTTTGGTTAGGGATTTTTTTCTTATAATATGTAAGGTCATCCCAGTGGAAACTTTTACGAGAGCACAGTTGTTTCTACTTCACTCTTACCCAAGGACTCAGGCCAGACTTCCTTCTCAGGGACAGAGGAGCAAGGACTATTTTAGTGTTCTGGCCCTGACAGGGAAACAACAAAAAATAACTGCGGAAAGACACAATCACAGCACTCAATTGCATACAGGATATCCAGATTTAAGTCCTTGGATTCCTTGCTCTACATGTCTCCATATCAGGAACAAAGAAATATCCCACTCATAGCTCTAGAGAGCTGATTTTTTTATATAGAAAGGTGTACAAAATGCTTTTACAATTGGTGTCTAGGAGATATTTTTAGTCTACTTCCAGTTTTAGAAAAAAACAACTTCATTTCATTGAAGAACATCTTAAATCCCAAACTTCGGCATGACAAGGTTTCTCATCTAGCTTTACCCAAGGCACTGGTGACAATGGTGTAGTTGAGTGAACATCCAGCTCTCCACTACACTTGGTCCTTAAGGACACTTCTCATGCTCCTCAAATGAAGAGTTATAATTGATTCTCTCTCAGTAAAGAGAGTATTTGCCAGTAATATGAAGACTATGCATTCAAATAAATTCTCACAATGTCCTAGTACAAACACTGAAATTTCAGTATTTCACTTTAAAATTTTAACATATCTTTTACATTAATTTTCTAAAATTGGGAAACAAAATAAAAGTATACTCAGTATGATAAAATATACCCAATGCTTTTTAATAGTTTTCACAGAGAAATCATATGAGGCATAGTGCCATGTACCAGAAAGAGTGAGAGACAGACATATTAAGAGATGATGAAAATCCAAAACTAAGCCTCCTTGGCATAGAAAGTACACCCCACTCCCTTCCCCCAAGTCTCCCTTGTGCAAAAAGCTGTTTCTCAGGTATCCATCCTGCCAGGCAAACAAACATGGCTTTCCTTTGGAAACAGGCCCTGATAAACACCTCTCAAGCCCTCACTTAAAGAAAAGGACTTCCACTTTGCAAGATCACCAGATGTTTTCCAAGTAGAGGAATGAAAAACTGCCAGACATGACATCTCCTAATAAAGCAGTAATAGCACAAGTACAGGCCATCACACATAAACACCATCCTAACATTAACATCCAGTCCCAGCTGTTCAGAGTGAAGGTTAAGTCCTCTACAGGAGAGACTCAGTGTGATTCCAAATTCTCAGAACTACCAGCTTTGTAATTCCTCCCTCCATAGTCTGCAGTCCACAGTATATCCTCTTCTTGTCTAAATGGGTTTGGTTAAGGACACTCCCTTACAACAACCAATTAAAAGCATGATTATAACTTACAGCCACAATAAAAGTTGCCATTTTCATTTAGCTTTTAAGAAAGGATTTTTTGTTGTTGTTGACAGAACAAGAATCATCCTCTATTTTATTCCACAAGATAGCCATGGAATTCTTTTCTGTAAGAAATCCTAAATGTCTGCACTTCATGCCTAAATTCATATGTACAGACACACTAAAGCAGGGAACATGAGCTAGTACTACCACCTCAAGTATCCATTTTGGAAGTGCTTCTTTGATTTTGCTCTTAGACAAGGAAGCCTTTGCATCTACCCCACTCCAACTGCTCCCTGGTTGCTAAACCATACATTCCCTCAACATACATAGAGAAAAACACAGGAAATTTTTAATCCTGGCTAATCCATGGCTAAAAGCAGCAGCTCTTTTTAAAGCAATCTAGAGGACAGAACACACAGGCAATAATTTTTCCAAGTTACTCACTACTTGAATTTGCTCTGAGGTAGGAAAAGGTAACTAGCACAGACTCGCCACTACCTGATTAGCATGAATGGAATGTCCAAACACCTATGAACAGACAAGTTGCATAAGCATAATAAATGAAAACAAATAAAATATGTTACATTCCATTCTTTTATCACATGTTGTTTTTCCTTATCAAGTAGTGGCAGAAGCAGCTACACTACTGACCTTTACTGTATCTTAACTTAAACAAGGTAGAGATTCAGATGGCTATGGCTAATGAAAACACATTATTTAACCCTGGAGCTTTCATCTATTTTCTTACAACTTCCCCGTGGCAAAGATGAAGGTTTATTGCTATTCTTCCCCTTTGTATGTATTAGGATTGATACAAACAAGTTTGGAGAATTTACCTGGCAAAACCATAGAAAACTTACTCGACAAGACTAAAGCTGAGATTTATAGTGCAAGGTATACACTTGTAGAGAGAAAGGAGCCCACATGACTTTCAGCACTACAGCTACCTTTGTTAGGACAAAAAAAATAAGTAAACAAAAAAATTCCCAAAACATCATAAGAACTTTTTTTCTTTTAGAAAAAGCAATTGATTTCATCTGTGGGCCCAGTGTGGGATTTTAGAATCATTATGCAAAAAGTAAAAAAAAAAAAAAAAAAACAAAAAAAACCCTTAATGGTATATCAAAGGTTTCTGGACTCAATAGGAATCGCACCCTCACTCTGAGCTAGGATAACCCACCAAAGTGCCCACTGTCTGAAGGCACTGACAGGTGCTGCTCACCCCTCCTGAACATACCCATGGATGGCCAGTGTATATGCATGCAAAATAAACCTTCAATTATTAGTTGTTAGGTGTATTTGCTGTCATACTTGGCCCTAAAATCCTCACTTCTTTTCCACCTGCAAAACAGGTCATGAGAATTATCTAGAAAGTGAACTAAAATGTCTTTTAGTGTAATTATTAAAATGTATCTTCACTGATAATCCCTTTAATATGGTTTTAAGAGAGTTAGCAATGGTAAACTAAAAAAATATACAAGTTCCACTAGTTTCAGACAAAGTTTTTTGAGATGAGAGAGAAATCACAGAATATTCTGAGTTGAAAGGGACCCACAAAGCTCATCAAAGTCCCACTCCTGGTTCTGCACATGATCACCCCAGAATCATACCATGTGCCTGAGAGCATTAACCAAGCATCTTGTGAATTTTGTCAGGCTTGGTGCTGGTCTCTGGGGAGCATGTTCCAAATCCCACCCCCAAAAAAAGTAACAATTGACATTGACACAAGACTGGGTAGAGGAGAATCTCAATTTATGTTAAATCTAATGCCAGCCTATTAAGAACTGACATGTCTGAAAATAAGGACATGATACACATAGTTCTACATGTCACAAAAACCTTTGCAGAGAAAGAACTTGAATTCCGGAATCATAGTTAACTGTGTCACCCTGAAATCTTGTCAAGAGTATCCCACGAGCTGAAATGCTGCACAGAGTTGGAGCTGTTGCCGCAATTATTGGCTGTCTTTGAAAAACGGCAACCTCCTCTCAAGTGAAAATATTGATTCCTTAGGGATGACTCTTCCCCTACAGCACTACACTGCTTTGGAGATGGATTATCCAGTAGAGACAGTTTCACAGTAACTGTCACTAAACAAAACTGAACTGAATTCAGGGTCCTGACCACATGGATTAGGACATGGACAGCCAAGGAATTGTTGCCAACAATAACCTCAGTGGTATCTCAGAGCATAAATGAAACTGCCAATAACGTTGGCCAGAAATCTAACCCATTAAAAGGTGATTACACAAGTTTCTCCTTCTTTCACATTCCCAGCTCTCTAGATAGTATCTAGTAACAGACCTCTGTGGCAGTACCTAAACAAAAGAGAAAGCAGTCCTGATCTACAATGACAATTCCCAAATTCCTAAAGAGTTACGGCTACACAAAAATAAGATTAAAAATCCTTTTATATTCAAATGGCTTTATGTAAATTCTGTATAAACAATAAGTGAAATGTCCTATAGGCAATAATGTATATTATTTATTTATATTAATATATACATATATCAATGTACGTAATAAAGTGTAAGTCCATAAGTAATATTGTCCTATATAAGGAATGGAAAATATTTTACAGAAAAATCACTATCTGTACAAACTATAATAGCAACTTAACTGAAATAAGAGCAGCTGTACTGAGTTCAACCACAGGTCTCCATAAATTTATGTTTGGGGATGATCAGATCAAGCACTTCTATGAAGTCTCCCAGCACCCAACTACCAAAAGCCAAATCCTGTTAAGTATTAAAATACGTAGTAGCAAGCACAATGATGTGCTTACAGGAAATCAAACAGCATAAAAAAATCGCCACATGCAATGTTCTCTTAGAGCATAAACACAAAAGGCAGTGACACAGTGTCTTTGTAGATCCTACCTTTGTGCCTTCAGAAACCTAGGATACACCAGAGGCCATCCAGCTACCAGCATACAGCAGGCAAGGGGCACTGAGTGTAAACTTTACAAAGTGAACCCCTTAGTCCAGCACCCATAATACCCTTCCATAAGTGTCTGTGCTCTGATTACACAGAGTTGCCATAGAAAACACATTTTCAGGTTTGGGCTGCAAAGACCAATTGCTTACAGGTTTCTTCCCATCATGCTCTAACTACACCAGCAAGTGAAGTTCAAGAACAAAACAGGGTAGATGACAGGAGCTCATATTTCAACAGAATACCACTGGGACCAAGCCTTAGGGTGATAAGGGGAAAGGGAATGCTGCAGAGGTAAAATCACTGCTGGGAAGATAATTAAATTCTTACAGAAAAATTGGCTTTAAACTCCAAACTATTTCAATTACCTTCTGGTGGTGGGGGAGGGAAATCATCTGTGTCCATTGTAGTGTATCCACCGCACCTTTAGCAGACTGGGAAACTCTGCAAAAATGAAGGGAACATGTTTTGTAGATGAACACAATTTCCAAGTATTGAGACACTCCTTTTCAGTTTGGCCAAGCTCATTCCTATTAGCTAATACCATTATGGAAGAGAGGAAATGTGCCTGGCTTCTTGCTTCCATATGAATACAGTACAAATTTTTATGCACACAGCCCTCAATATTGGAACCAATTCTTTTAATGATCTCAGTAAGCCAGCTGAGGAAAGACGAAGTTTTTAAACTATTTTGTACTCTGCAGTTCCCACTGTGACAATCACAAGGAGATTACTAAAACATGCTACTTCAATATCTGTTTGGAGTATATATTTCACCTCAAAATCTTCATGAAGGGGTGAAGGATAAAAATTCTAGGAAGCTTATCAGTTTTCATGATACTTTTCTCTATTAAGCAATCAGAAATAACAAGTTTTAACTATACACTTTGTACACAGCTTCTTTCCATTGGTTGTTTTGCCAGTCTTAAAAATTCTGCTTTAATCCCTTTACTTCCACCTTTCCTAAGGAGAGTGAAGTACTAGCAACCAGGTTCCTGAGCATCTTTTCTTTCATCCTCTTTTCTCAAATGCCATTGATCTCATGTTTTAAGGAAAAGAGTAACTCTACAAAGCATTCCCATACTTTGGTACTGAATACACAACTAGAGAGAGCAAAGCCCAGAACCCATGAGAGACATCATCCCTCCTTCTGCATAATGCTGCTTAATAGTGACATTTCAGTATTATCCAGAAGGAAAACCTATTGTGCTAAGCAATGTACATGCTCTGCCCCCAGCCCATTTTCACTCTAACTCAAGAGAAAGCATGTCAAAAAGACAAATTTCAGAACAAGGCTTAGGAAGAAAAGTAAGTTTCCAAAAGCTACAAAAGACAGTGGAAGAGCCAATGCTGAATTTTCTGCCCTGCACTTGAGTAGCCTATAGATGTTAATCTGAAGAAGTTACCTCGTCTGCTGGCAACAGAACAGCTCAAGACCTTGGAAGTCTCCACAGCCCAAATATGAAAAGATTAAATTGAAGGGGACAGTGAAATTCAAGGTACAGTGGCAAAATATTAAACTAAATGGATCAGAACACAGAGGTCAAATCAACTGCCACTTACAGAAAAAGTGGCAGAGAATGAAAAAAAAAAAAGCTTCAAAAAAGGATCCAACCCTAGGAGGCACCAAGCAATTTACCTCCCTAACACCAGATTTCCAAGGGCAAATTATCAGGACAGATGTGCCAGGAAGGATAACAACTCTGGTAATGCAAGATCCTATTATGATGAGACAATTCATAACAACTTCATTTATTAACCATACAAAATTCCCTTTTAATTTAATTTAAACTGTCTTAAACTTTGGTAATTCTTAATCCAGTCCTAGTCAAAATCAAGTAACTTCAGAGCCAAGGCTCAGAAAGAATTCACCCAAGTATTCAACATCTGCCTATAACACAAAAAAAATCCATTATGTGCTTTCACTATACAGTGTTCCTTCTAAAGCTTCTCTACAATTTACATCTGCAGAGCTCCAAGGCATGTTCCAGCTTACAGATATCTGGAATGCATCCTGCCACACCAAAACTGTCAGCCAAAACAAGCGATAGTTATGGTTTGAAGAAAAGGCCATTTTTCTTTATTTTTTTAAAGCTGCTCATGACTGGAGCATAGGTTTTCAAGTGTGAAACATGTAATAGCCAGCAAACCTCTGAAAGTGAGTCTCAGCCCCTTTCCCAAATGCATTTTACGAGAGTAGCTAAAAGGCTTTCAGAATGAATTTTTTTCTTTAAATGCATGATGCAAGCTTTTAAACATCTATCAAAGTTAACTTCAACAATGGTTTTATAAATCAATTCCTTCATCACGAGCAAATACTAACAAGACAGAGCTGAGACATGCAGCTTGATTTCCATTTTGATCTAGCTTACAGTGACATGCTTCAAATTACACAAGAATTGTGTAAAGGAAGGACACAGACCCAGTGTTAAGAGTCCTACCCGCTGACCTGCTTGCTCCCATCTGAACAGTGCAGTTATTCACAAGAAGAAAGATACACTTTCTCACTTAAGAATGCCTTAGGGGTTGATTTATACATTACATTAACTCATCTTGAAGTTCCACATATTTTTCTCCACTTTTTAGATGCTGAGAAAAACCCTGCAGCAGGAAAGAGAGCTTGTGTATTACAGATTCCATTAATACCCTCCACAAAAGAAAATAATTGCCATTTCATGTAGCAGACAGCACATTTACGAAGGATCTCTAATAGCACCATATTTCAAAGAAAAGTTTTTCACTCTTCTTTTGAGAGGCACAGGAACTAACTCAAGTTAAAGATGTTTAAATCAAGATTAAGGCAGATGATTTAATTTGACTAGCAGCATATGGTACATTTGCATTTGTAGCTCAAGTGCCTTTCCCATTGATTCTCCTGCTAACAGAGTTACATAGCACAGCTTATAGGTGCATTTAGACAATTAACAGTAAAAATCAAAGCTCAAATTAAACTGAAAGGGACCTCAGAATGCTGTGTCATACACTCAATACAGGTGTTTTCAAAATTAAATCAGGTTGCTCATGGCCTTTGTCCCTCCAAGTTATGAAACCCTATGAGGGTGGAGGTTTCACCACACCCCAGAGCATCCTGCTGCTGAGCTTAACCAGAAACCCCAGGAAGGGTTTTTCCCATAAGTCCAACTGGAGTTAGCCCTGCAGCAGCTTGCAGCCATTGCCTCTCATTCTCCTGCTGCACACCCCTGAAAAAAGCCTGGCTCCACCTTCTTTCTAACCCTGCCTTCGGAAGCAGAGGACTACAATTCAATCCCCCTCAGTCCTTTCTTCTCAAAATGACACAAACCCAAAGGTTTCCCTCAGCCTCTCCTGATCTCTCCCCACTCCCAACCATAGCAGTGGCCTTTACTGGACTTGCTCCAGTTTGCCAGTCTCTCTCTTGTACTGAGGCCTCACAATGAACACCGAATTCCAGATGCAACATCGAGACCACTGAGTATATATTACTTGGTTTAATATAAAATTACATTTAAAAAATTAACAGCTTTTAAGACACAGAATATTAGGATGTTGTTCCAAATGTATTTTAAGAACTGCAAAGAAAAGAATCCCTATTAAACATGAAACACGTATGCTATTATATTCACGTGTGTTCCATCTTAAAATTATAAATATGAATAACTGAACAACTGCTGTGATCTACTCAACATGACAGAGGTTATAAAAATATGGAGCTTTTCTCCCCCGTATAACATTGTTTTCTCAAACACAGTATAACCTCTGTTTAATGACTTAAACTGCAGCATTCCAGACTGAACAGCAATCACAGGAACACAGAGACAGAAAGAAGTTCTCAGAGTTACCCAGCTAAAAGTTTAACATTTCCCACTGGCATCCAGATGTGAAACAAGCTCACCTGACTCAGTGCTCATCACCTCCTTTGCTTCAGATGTGGGTAAAGATAGCAGTGACTGCTATGGGCCACAGAGGTTGTCTACAGATTGTCTCCTTTCCCTCTCTTTCCCCGTATTTCCCCTGTGCGCCCAACATACAGCAGATGCGGGAGAGGCCAAGGAGCTCCTGGACACCTTTAACAAAGGCAGCTGACCCGCTCTGGTCAAAACATTGGCCCTCACTTCCCATGCCTACTTCCTGATGTTTTCATCTGGTCCTTTCCTGCCAAACTGTTAGGAGGAACAGGTAATTCTTACTCATATTTACAGATTGGAAGAGGAAACATAGTATTCCAATTTTTTAAGTTCCCAGTTTACCTGCCCACTTATATCTGAACCCATCTATCTAGGCAAACCCCAACTATTCCAAGCCTAAGGAACTACTGTTATTAAAAAAAAACCCCTACTTGTAGCACAGTAGCATGCTTTTATTCCAGATGTTTAGCTAGTAACTTCCTAGGTTTGGCACTAAAAATCAGGCATAATCATATTGAATGTATGGATTTTGAAAGAAAAAAAACACAAGTCCCTTATTATACTGCAATATATTCAGTTCCTGACCAAGTTTGCAAAGCTTTCTAAGTTTTAAGTTGATATATAAGAAAAAAATTTAAAAAGTAATTAAAATACCACATTAAAACCAGATGTTCATGGGCCATGTTTCTAATGCAGAGAAGTCCCGCATAGTTAAAGCGGTCAGATCTCCAGTGGCACTCACACCAGAAACCAGAATCGTCCAAGTGTGAAACTGTCCCTAAGGACAGCTCCCAACACTTCAAATTTTCCACCAACTACACTCACCTTTGACCATGGAAGCTGGTACTGAAGGAAGTGGGAGTCTATGATGTTCTACAGCAGACCTCATAACCTCAGAGCGCTAATACCTGCAAAATCTTTGAGACTGAAATTCTGATTCCACAACAAAGGGCAGTTTCAGCAAAGGAAAGAAAGGCAAAGGCACTTTTATACTCATCCAAAGACCACGGAATAATGTCAGCATTCCTCTCTGAGATTCAGTTTTCCTTTCTCCTAACCTCTGGTAACTCCTTTTGCCTCTAGGCTAGACTAGGCTTCTCAGCTATGTCTGTGTATCTCATTTTGTTCAATGATTTCCTCTAATTGTGGAACAAACAGCAGACCGTCCGTTCTCAGCTAAAGGACTACAAATACTGATCAACATCTGCATTTCCACTTCAACAAAACTATTTTCCAACAGTCACTACTTGTGCAGAAGTCACAATGCAACAAAAATGGGACGGACACAAACTCTGCCAAAACTACAAGGCAGCACAGCATTCAGACCTGGGGGTCTGAATCCACTGAGCTCCCAAAGGGCAGATGCTGCCAAGCTTTTTCAGCTCTATCACCCTAAAAACTGCAAAGGTGACTCACATACCTTCTCTTTAGGGCGTGTGCACTGTAACTGCAGCAACATCAGGATTCTTCATTCTTAACACTGCAGAGAGAATGAACATTTTATAACAGGAAACAGAAGCTGAATCAAGGAGACAGATTTCCAATAAACTGTGACTTGTGGAGAAAGCTAAGTCCAAGCAGAAATGCAATGTCTCTGAGAAAGCCTGAAAGTCTAAAAATTAAACTAAAAAAACATCAAAACAAGAAAAGTTGCAAAGGCAAAGCCCATGAATGTTTAAAATCCCGCTGTGTCCACATCACTTAGTGAATATTGCTGTATAATGCCCAACTGAGTCTTCTTTCACCTAGAACTATAGAACTTCCACTGGGAAGTAGATCTTGCTGAAATTTAATATGAAGACTCTTCCAGCAGTGCAGAGAGATGACAAGACAGAAGAAGGCAGAAGGTAGAAGGTTAATTTCCTATTTTTTTCCTCCTGTAACTCAAGAAGGCTCTCTTAAAGACAGCAAAAATAAAAACTGATTGTACAGTTTGTTCTCCATACAAGTTATTCCTGAGAAACATAGACTTACATTTTTTTAAGAGGTGTCTACAGCAAGTATGCATGAAGCAGCCGTTCATATTATGACAGCTTCCCATGCCATGCTGTAAGCTATTAAAGAAGTCTGTATCAAAACTGGATCATTATTTCTTTTAACATATATTTGATTTTATTAATAGCTAAGAGTCCTGTTCTATACAAATTTTATTCTTAAATTTAGCAAAGAAAATTACTGAAATCACATGCAATGGAATAAAAAAGGAAGTACATAGGTTCAGGTAGAAAATTAACAGAAAGCCAAATTCCTGGCTCAGTTAAAGTTGGGGGAAATTCTATTTCTTGCAGCAATTCAAACAAGGCCAGATCTGCAGAGATGCACATTTTTCAGAATGAATGGAGAATCCACTTCAACAAAAGCTACTTTGCTTCTTTTTCTGCTTCCCTTTCTCACACCAAGCAGCATCCTGCTCAAGGCCAGAGAAAACACAGCAGCAGCAAGCCCTGAAAAAGAAGCAATCTACAGAGACATCCCAAAAACATGGCTGAAGATTGGTTTTCTAATCTTTCTTTTTAAAGGGTGTTACTTACAACATTTCTTCCCTTAGATTCCTGATCAATACATCACCTAAAGGAAGGGAAAAGAGGAAGGAAGCAAAGATTGCATTCGTAGATTTGTCCAAGGGATCCTGACCACGGTGAAATCTGCACTGTTAATTTTTAATATTTATGTTCTTCCCCCCTAGATTATTATTGCCAGGCAAATTACAGAATCACTGCTTGATAGATTCATTCATGTTGGCAGAAGGTCATGTAGTCCAACCTGCTGCTCCAAGCCAGGTCCACTACCAGGTGAGACCAGGCTGCTTTATCCACTGAGATACTGAACAATCTTTAAAGACAGACTGCATGACCGTGTCAGTTATCCTGCTGCCTCGTTTTGTTGTCCTCCTAGAAAAAAAACATTGTCCTTATATTTAGTTAGAACCACCCTTACTTCAGTTATGACCATAGCCTGTGGTCCTGCCCCCTTCCTCATAGTCTGCCAGCTGGTGGGAGCACACCGCCAGGGCCCAATGAAACTTCTTCCAGGGCACTGCTGCCACTCCTTGACATTGTAGCAGCCTTGTGCTGAACTTGCTCAGTTTTATCCACATCTCTCTTGTACTGGGGAGCGGTGTGGACACAAAACTGGATGCAATACTGCAGGTGTGGTCTGACAAGTACTGAGTGAGACGAACCCTTCCTCTCCAAGGAGACATTCCTTTCCAGGTGGGCAACCTTACCCTCCTCATTGCTGAATTACACAGAGCTCTTGCCAGCCAGCTCCTCCAACCTGCCCAGGTCCTTCTGAATGACAGCCTGGATCTCAAGCACATCCACTGCCCCCCCTTTCCCACAGTTTGGTGTCGCTTGCAAACTCCATGAGCAAGGGCTGGTGGACTTCCACTTCATACACAGTATTAAACTGGACACATCCTGTGATGGACAGCTGGTTACTAGTCTCACGTTACAACCAACCAGCCACCTTCAAAACCAACCATCCCACCAGGCTTCCATCCATCTAGCAGCACACCCACCTAGATCACAATCATATTTTGCAAAAGACCTTGCTGAACCCAACACAAGCATATGGTTTCATTAAGCTCAGTAGCAATATATTTACCATACAAATAGGAAAGCCATGACCTACAAATATTTAAGGAATGAGAAGAATATGGATAAAAAGTTATTGAAACCAGGGAAAGGAAGAGGTTCCCAAACATGCACCTAACTGTTTTTGTGAATGAGCCTTGTTCCTTCCTTTTGTCCTGGCAACTGTTTGAATACACAGAGTAAGAAGACAGGCATCACCCCAAGATTCGCAGACCATCATGGAGGTCAAGAATACCATAACAAATTGGAAGCATCTGAAGAATTAAAAGGGAACTCTGGCATCATATGCTTTAAGTCAAGAATTATCTGTTTTGCTCTGTGCCACACAAACTAGAAAACAGCATCACTGGGTCAAGACAAAGATCTTTCATGTCACACATGCAAGCAAAATAAAAATAAATGAATATTAAGAGCATTTTCCTTAATTTGTGCTATAATGTGATAGCAATCAAGTAACTTCATCTGGAAAAGAAATTTTATTTCTGCAATTTCCTTTCTTAAACTTAATTCAGATTAGTCCCTTTCAATGCTGGATATCAAGAACTACCTTAATTGGAAATATCCTCAGCAAGGTTTCTATTTTTTAATTGGAGAAGATCCTCAAATACTGCAGCATACTTCAATTGTGGTGTAAACCTACACAGGATTTAGTTGCATACATATTATTATAATACTTATGTAATTAGAATTATTATGCAGAGACTTTAGAAATGCTTTTTTATTAGGAATGCACCAAAATATCATTTAGTTTAGCAATTGTGATCACCCTTATGTGGATACAAATATGCTGCTAGCAAGAATTTTTCTTGCTTCTTCCCAGTCCTGTGAGATATTTTTCTCTCTGACAAAAGATATTAGTAGAGTTCTATGAACTATGAACACCTGCGACCTTGCAAACCTTTGTTTATAGTACAGTAGAAAAATATTTTGACAATGGATGTTTTAGGATTTTAGCCAATCACCCCCAAGGGGTGGCTGATCCTTTGTCCAATTAGACTATGAAGAAAAAAGTCTATAAAAGAGTTGTAAAATAATTAAATAAATCAATCTTGCTGCACAATTCCTGCCTGCTGGAGCTCTCTTCTCCTCCCTACCACTGCGGGATACCACGACACCCTTACATGTAAAATACAGTAATTTTGTCACAGGGAGTAGATCCCCTCCTGAAACACAGTTTCATTCTCCAGCAAATCAAGGTCTTAATATAAAAAAAAAAGCTGGGGAAATGTTATTTATGGATACAGTCAATAAAGCTTTTTTCCCCCTCTAACTGTACATTAGTCAGATATTCACCACAAAAGCAGAAAGTCTTGTTCAAACTTGCACTAAATCCGTTCATCCTAGTTTTACAAGGCATAGGTTGTCTTTCAAGATACTGAGGACAACTGATGAAAATTTCCTCTAGAAGCTGTTTCCAATAATACAAGTGAAAGGATACACTGAAATGAATATACAGTTACTACTGCTGCCTGCAAACCAAGTCCTGACAGAGTCACTTTTCCTAAACATTTTCAGCTCTTTAGGTGCTACTGTCCTTGGAAAAATAACCATGCTGTTTCTCATTGAGGACAACTTGTCCTATCTGATCATTAGAAAAGCATCCAGTTGAACAAATTTATTTCACTTGATGAATAAAGTTATTAAGAATATAAATAGAATATTATTCCTGAGTTTAAAAATACATGGAGTAAAATACAGAAATACATTTCTAATAACAAAGTTATGATGCATGCTCTAGAAAAAGAAGACTATTTTCATTGATTTTCTAACACCAAAATTTTATTCAAATAAATCAGAAATCAGGTAATGCAGCTGTTAAATCATTAATTACAGGAAGAAAGGAAAACAGTAATAGCATCTGCAAAGAACAGCCCTTGTCTTAAAAAATTTTATAATGGAAGCTAGTTTCCCACAGAAGTGTAAGTTCTGTATCTAGGCCACACATCAGCAGTCTTCACTCTTTCCTTGATTTGGAAATGATCTAGTAGACATCCTTCTTCTCAACCTTCTACAATTTGAAAGTGAAGTTTTTAAAACTCAAATGAGTCACTCCATTGCTTGCAACAATACTAAACATTAAGTATGAAATTCTAAAAGAACACTGAGGATGAGACTGTGAATGCTATAGAAAAGTGAAAAACATAAAAATGAGACATAAGCCCAAGACTCACTGTGATCCTAGCAGGAAATCTAAATATTGCCACCTACTTCAGTAAGTTATTATCCCATTTTACAGATGATGAAATAATGTTTACCCTCATTCTTGAAGTTCTTGAGATGTATAGTCTGTATCTCTGAGGAGCAAAAAATTCATGTGAATTCTGAAATTTTTTAAATGCATTTTGAGAAAAAAGAGATTACAGAAGAGAAACAAGAGTGAATATTTGACCTTGAGCTTGGATCCTAATAGTTCACATTCATGGTTCAGTCCCAAGTAACAAGTATTGTACAGTACAGTAAGTCACTGAAACAGATTTTCCCAAGATAATGCCCCTATTCAGCAGCACGTAAGTAGAACAATTTATTTTGCTCTGCTTAACTGCTTCACCCACGCATTTGACATTAAGCTTCAGGCTTCCTGACTGAGCAGTGAACATGTAGGACATAATCAATGTTGTGCAGTTATGCATCACTTCCCACAGTCTTGCTGATTCAGGCATTTCAGAATAAACATGAATCGAGTTTTTGATCTAAAAACTCAAGTTTGAAAACATATTTTTCAACTCTCGTTTAGCATTACTTGTCATCACTCCCTTAAAAACAAGTTCTACTTTTACATGTTCCTGGTTTCTAAATAACATACAGTATTTTGGTGCATGTAAAACTCAAGATTCTTTACTATAAGAAAATGACCAACAGATAAAAATGTCAAAAGAGGCTAATAATAATGCAGCAGTTTTCTTCCACAGGTATGTGACAGAACTTGAGTCACAATATTCTGCTCTCTGCAAACCACACACATATACAATGACATTACTGAGAATGATTTGAAAACAGAAAGAATATTAAGACATAGTTGTATCATGAGAATTCTGGTTTACCTTTCTCATGTGCCTCCTACCTCCTTATAATAAAGAGCCTCTTACTCTCATAATATGCCTGCAGTTTCCTCTAAGTAATTCTCAGGCTTCAGTTTATGATCCAATCCTTGAAAATTTCCAAGCATCCAGGGTTACAGCTTTTCTACTTACTAAACTACTTCTGGACTCAAAAATGAATTTACCAATATCAATTTTCTAGTTAAAGATTTAGTAACAAGAATGTATTAAAAGGAATGGGAGTGGGGAAGATGTACCTCTTATAAATGCTGATTTTAACAAAATATGATCTTAGATATGAAAAATGCCTCCTTCACATGTTGTCAAATACATACAAAATGAAAGACTAATTCATACCACTATCAATGAAACCTCATTTATTATTCCATTATAGCATACAAAATGTTCAAAAAGTACGAACAATTGCATTCAGTGTATAACACTGTAACTCCAAAGGAAGTTTCTTTAAGGTACAACTGCTGCAATAGATATTCCACAAGAAGCATCCAAGGATAGTCCAGAAAGGCACTTACAGCTCAAAAAACCATCAGGAAGCTGAACTTACCGAAAGATAGTTTTAAAAATACCTTTAAATTTAGAGATTGTATGACAACTCCACAGGATCCCCTCTAACATTCTAAAGTAAAACTGTAAAATGGAAATAACATAATTAAAGAAAGAAAAAAATGAAATAGAAGTCACTGTACATAAGCAGAAACAAAATTACTGTCCCACGTATGTAAAATGAAGAAAATAAGTACTACACATCTCATTTCTCCATCATCTACAAAACTGAGAACAGTGTACTACAGATGCACAAACAAACTGACTGCAGGTTTGCACAATGCATAAAATTCAGTCTGAAAGTCTGAATCAAAACTGGTCCTCTTTCTCCTGGACTGCAGTTTTCGCTTCCTGGCTGCTTCAGAAATAGACTGAAGGTTATAAATTTTCAACATCAGATTCTAAAAATCATTTCTAATTCATATAGAAGCAGTTAATAGACTTCCTGTTTTACAAATAAGTAACGTACTATTCTCAATTGCACTAAATTCCATTAACAATAAGTTTAACAATAGCCCTTCAGGTTTGTTGTCTTCCTCCAAATCTTTATAAACTATGCAAGGATTCCTAAACAGCTCAGAATCAACTGAAGAACTCCTCTGTTGTGGAGATTTCTTCACAGAATCATAGCATGGTTTGGATTTGAAAGGACCTTAAAAATCATCTAGGTTCCAACCCCCTTGCCATGCATGAGGCAGGGACATTTTCCACCAGACCAGGTTGCCCAGAGCCCCTGGGCAGCCCCATCCAGCCTGGCCTGGCAAGATAAAGCTTACTTTACAGTACTCTACTACGGGAAAGGATTTTTGCTGTCTACTCATGAATGAAAACATAGCCTATCTGCTAAGCATTAGCATAGCTCAGGGTCAAAGACAGTGCCTCAGCATGGAGGGAAGGAGGCAACCCCCTTTTGGGCACCTTGGTGTGCTCAGCACTGGCCTGTCAGAGCCAATAGCACGAGACCTGTACATTTGGCTTCTGCATCTCAGAGCTGCAATGCCAGACTGCACACACCCATCACACAGCACTGGGGCTCCTCTCCATATCCTGTGGAGTACCTGCTCCTGAAGCCCAAACCCATAGGATGCTGCCACGTCCCGACACTCAGCAGGAGATGATGGACAGCCCATTACTCAAGCATCTGTCTGCTTCCATGGTCCTTTCTCCTACCACATCCATCTGTGGGTATCAGCCACAGAAGCCCCATGCACTGGAAACCCAGTGCCATCACAAGACACCTGTTGTCACTCACACAGTAAGTCACATCTCTTGTACAGTGCCATAAGTAATCTAAGGAATCCATAGAATATATTTTAAAAATCTTGAAATTTCACTGTAAAGCCTTCGGAAATATCAGATTTCAAGGTAGTATCTAAAAAACTACTGTTCATAACCAGATAAACACATGTAACTAGTTCATGGAGTACTGAGCCCGAGGGTGAGAAGGAAAAAAAAAAAAAAGACAAGATGGATTAAACAAAGCAAGTCAGATTATCAAGATCAAACAGATCACCCAAGTGAAACGAATGAAGGGCCCATTGAAGAAAACAGCTGAACAGCCAGAACCTCTGCCTGAATAATGGGCAGTTGAAGTTGTAGGCACCCAACACGTCCCATGTTCAGGCAATAAACCTGTGTCTCCTGAGTGCCAACAGAAAATTTTAAAAATGCTATACTTCATTTCTACTGCAGAACAGTTGCTCGCTGGGGTTCACCAAGCAGAGTGAAGGTTTTAGGAAAAAAATTATTTTGTTTACAATAAAAATAGCCACAAACTAACACACGTTCGTATAATCTCACTGTATTTATTTAGCATGGAACAGTTTTTAAACAATATTTTTTATTTACTGACTCATGAAAAAATAACCCAACCCTATACTTCTTTATGATAACAGTTAGCAAGACTAAAAAAAAAAAAAAAAAATGCTTTTTACATTGCAATTAAACAACTTAAAACCCGCTAGCTCAAGGTAAAAGCCATGATCTTAGTATCTTTGGGAAAGAAAGTAAAAAAAAAAAAACCAAACAAACAAACAAAAAAAGAATTGAAGAAATATGTAAATGAAAGAGGAGAGAATTTATGATGGATAAAATTGTTTTGGTCAAAAATACAAGCATCACCTATAAGTCTTTCAAATAAGCCTTTGCTGTGTACACATTATTAATAGCTGCCTTTCCAAGTACTTGGTACTGCCTACTGACACAGCTTGCTAGCTCACCCGTCCAGTGCATGACTGGGCAATCTTTTAGAGCTCTTCTTACCCTACCCTGTAAGTGCAGAGCATCTTGCAAAAGCAACTACATGGTCTGGGATCACCACAAACAACTATGTAACTAGTCCAATAGTTGCACCGTTAATTACAAAGAAACCAAAGATATTTTTTAAACCTCCTCGGAAAAAAAAAATACATAAAAAGACAGTGTTACTGTGAAGTAGTGTTTTTCAGCTCTTTAAAGACAACCAATTTAATTGCAGATGCCACGTAAAAATCTGGTCGATACCAGCTTTGAAGAACGGGAAAGGAAAGAAACGCCAGCCCCCATGGGAGTTATATTTTCCATAGCCATGTCCATAGCTGACGGAGAGGGGAGGGAAGCTGGAGCCGGCAGCTCCCCATACGGCGGAGTACGAAGCAGCGCACACGCGAGAAATCCCCCGCGAAAACCTCGGGGAAGAAACTTCACCGCAGTTCAACAGCGAGTTTGGCCAAGGCGTTCTAGGCACCCCTCGTACCCTCGCTTCAGTAACCCACCTCGCACGGGCAAAACCGATTTAATGACAATCTCACACCACGAGTCCCCCTCCTCCCCCGCGGCAGCGTCCAGAGGCTGCCGCCCCGGGCCCCCGCAGCCCCAGCGAGGCAGCCCCGGCCCCTGAAGGGCGTCTCCGAACCAAACATCGAGCCCACCCTCCGAGGACCAAACTTTCCGTGACAACACCGGAGCAAGACCCCGGCGAGAGGGGAACACCCACCTCCTCCGCCGCGGCTGGAGCCGCCGCCAAATGCTCCGAGGCGGCCGCCGCCCGGCACGGCCCGCTCCGCTCCGCCCCGCTCCGCCGGGGCCCCGCGGCCGCCCCGCCGCCCGGACACGTCACTCACCCCGCCGCGGAGCTCGCGC